>NC_138378.1:113310046-113329364 GCF_054177405.1 Leptonychotes weddellii
GATGCGGGACTCGATCCAGGGACTCCAGGATCATGACCTGAGCCGAAGGCAGTCGCTTAACCAACTGAGCCACCCAGGCGCCCCAGTCCTCTATGTTCTTAAAGACTGATCATTCAAACAGGAACATATCCCCCCTGAAAAGGGAAGGAACTTTATTTTTTCACCCTCAGTTGTGAAAGTTGTATGTGCTGCTTTTTAGAATTTAGCCAACACACATGCACACGTTATTTCTTTCCCCAAAACCGGATGGTCCCAGCCACACTATTTTGTGACCTGCTGCATGCAGGCAGATCTGCTTGTCCCATCTCCTCAGATCCCTCCGTAGCTCCCCATTGCCTGAGGAGCCAACCATAGCTGCTCAGTGTGGCATTCCAGCACCTTCACAGGAGAGGACAGAGCTGTGTTTTCTGCTCTCATCTCTCAGAGCTGCTGGACACACACACACAGCAGTCGGGCCTGAGTATTGGACGGCAGACTTGCTGAGACATGCAGCCATGTCTGGTACCATCAGATTGGGGTTCAGGGTTTCAATGTGAATTTCATGGGGACACACACATTCAGTCCATAACATGAGCTCAGAGGAACAGGGGTCCGTGTTGCCTGTCTCGGAACATGGAGGTGATAGGAATGAGTCTGTGTGGGGGAGGTGTTCTGGAGCTGGCCGGGCTTGAAGGGGTCCCTGGAGGAAGGGAGGGATTTGCATGGGCACGGGGTAGGCAGGATGCTGGGTGGCCGGGAGAATCTGCTGGAGCACAGACACAGGGAGAAGCTTGTGTCTGGCCAGCGTGGGAGGGTGTGACACGTGCCATGTGGATGGTGCTGATAAGGAAAATCTGTGTCCTAAGATGGCCAACCAAGCCAGCGAGAGTCCCAGTCCTTGCCCTGGGGCTCTTCCAGGTTCTTCTCCCTGCCCTGCCTCGCGCATGTGCCAAAAGTGCCATGTATGCGGAAGTAGAAGTGTATAAATTACCCCCTTTGTTTGTGCTCGGGGCTCAGACCTTTGGAGACCACTCTCCTCTGAGCCCGCCAGCATTAAATAAACCTCCTATCCTCCAAGATCTCCGGGTGCCACTTGGTTCTTCCGTCGGGCGATCAAGTCCAGGTTCCGTAACCTTTGGTTCCCTGACCAGGAAACCCAACCGCGTGGGCCCATTGTTGCCACCGGTTTGGGGCAATGGCGGGGCAGTGATGGAACGAGGGATCCTAATGGAGAAGGTGCGCCCTGCCTAATTTTCGGCAGTCTCCCGCCCCAGTCACCTCGGGCCGGCCCTGCTCCGCTGTTCCCACTGGACTCAAGGAGACTTGGCAGGTGAGGACCTGGTCCCAACGTCGGATTCCGGTAAGGCCTGGGGCCCCAGGACCCAGACAGGCCCACCCCCAATGGGGTGGAAGGGGAGCCTGATCACCTCCCAGAGACCTCTTAGAGGTCTCCCAGGTAGGGATTCCCAGGGAGGGAATGTAATAACTTCTGGAGTGTGAATGTGTGAGTGAATGTGCAGTCCGACCCGGCTTGCCCAAGCAGACTGATTCTGTGACTCCACGGGCAGGCACCCTTAAGATCCCCAGAAGCCTACGGAGTCTGAGTGGGCCCATCTGCGATTCCATGGTGAACAACATACAGTCTATGGTGGCATTGGAATAGTTTCTGATTGTAAGTCACAATGCTGAGACCTCTATGGCTAAGCCTCACCTAAGCTCCTTCGGGACACGGCCAGATGGGCATCTGATTGGTCTCCTCACCTCAGACGGCACCCCCCACTTTGTCTGTCTCTGCGCCATTGCACACGGGGACATCACCATGGGGTCGGGGCAGAGTAAACCTACAGTTCTAGAGACCATGATCAAAAATTTCAAGAAGGGGTTTTCAGGAGACTATGGAGTCAGGATGAAACCCGGCAAGTTGAGAACCCTATGTGAATTGGAATGGCCCACCTTTGATGTCGGGTGGCCTTCAGAAGGGACATTGGATATCCCAACGATTTGTCGAGTATGGTGAGTTGTAACAGGAGAACCAGGACACCCTGACCAGTTTCTGTACATTGACTCCTGGCTAGGAATTGCTCAGACCCTTCCCCCCAAGGTGTGATTCGTATGCAATAGGCAGGGACAGGCCAGGGTCTTAATCGCCTCCTCCAAGCGACCTAAAGAAAATCAGCAAAAGCCCCACTCTCCACAAATCCTAGCTGGAGATCCTGAGGATGAACCAAACCTGCCCCCACTGTACATACCCCCAAGACTGTCTACACCTGGCCCTTCAGCTCCAGATACTCCGCCGTCACCGGTTTCACAGGCGCCCCCAGGCCCAGAAGATCCACCGGCGCCCCCAGGCCCAAGGGATCCACTTTCTCCAGGACCAGCAGCCAGGCTGCACCCCAGGCTGGGTGCAAGCACCCTCCAAATGCCAATACAAGAGACGCGGGAACCCGAGAGCCGCGATGAAGATGGGACAGTCCAACCCGGCCATTCCATGATGTATTATCAGCCCTTCTCCACCACCAACCTCCTCAACTGGAAAAATAACACCCCATCCTACTCTGAGAAATCACAGGCCATGGTAGACCTCATAGAATCCCTCTTCCAGACTCATCGGCCAACCTGGGAAGACTGCCAATAGTTACTCCGCACCCTGCTTAACACAGAGGAAAGGAGGAGAATAATGAAAGGTGCATGGCAGTACCTGGAAGAGCACGCACCAGTTGGAGTCATCAACCCTGCTGCCTGGGCTAATACAGCTGCACCCAAAGAGCACCCAGCATGGGACTTCACCACAACTGAGGGACAGGCCCACATCCGCTGGTACCAGGAGGCCCTCCTCCGGGGAATCCGGGCAGGAGCTAAGAAATGCATGAACATGACTAAGGTATCCTCGGTTGCTCTCAGGGGAGTCCCCCGAGGACTACTATGAGAGACTCCATTTGACCCCGAGGCACAGGAAAGCCTACAGATGGTAGACATCTCCTTCATGGCTCAGGCCACCCCAGACATCAGAAAAAAACTTCAGAAACTAGAAGGTTTTGCAGGGATGAACATCACCCAACTAATAGAGATTGCCAATAAGGTCTACATGAACAGGGAGGTCGCAGCTGAATGGGAAGCCGGCAAAAAGATGAAAAAGAAAGTCAGCCTCCTTGCCACCACCCTGAAAGAAAAGGACAACACAAAGATGGGGAAACCCCAACCACCAAAAGGGGGGAAGCCCAGAACCCCCTTGGTAAGGGATCAATGTGCCTATTGTAAAGAGAAAGGGCATTGGAAAAACGAATGCCCAGCCGCTACAAGGAAGAACCCCAAGAGGAGGACCTCATAGGCCTTGAGGGAATGAACTCAGACTGAGGGGGACTGGGCTCTTTCCTCCTTGGCCCCAATGAGCCCATGGTCAGAATGAAGGTGGGGGACCAACCAGTGGCTTTTATGGTTGATACTGGGGCCGAGCACTCTGTTGTCACCTCCCTAGTGGCCTCTTTCAGCAAAAGGACTGCAACCATTCTTGGGGCCACCAGGATGGGCAATACAACAGCCCTTTTGCCAGGCTCACCAGTATGAACTCAGGGGCCACAAGGTCTGACATGAATTCCTTTATCTGCCTGATTGCCCTCTCCTGGGCTGAGACATACTCTCCAAGCTTAGGGCTCAGATAACCTTTGAGCCCACTGGACACACTAGCCTCTGATTAAACCCAAGGCAAGAGGAGACAGGGTCTCTGAACAGGTCTGGCCAAATTGCCTCAGCCCAGTTGTGTGTGAAATGCTTCAGAACACTTGATGGAGACAAAGTGGAGTAACCAAAATTGAGATCATGAGACAGGCCTGGGGGTCTGGAATTTGCAGAGGTTGGAGGACCTGGGAGTCAAGTCGGCCTTCTCTAACAAGGCAAGATCTCCAGCTGTAAGGTTCTTTAGCTTCACAGAGCACCTTACCCTGTCATCTCTGGGTGGTGGGAGGTTGGAGCAAGCATCCCCCAGGGATGGGACAGGTCTCAGATAGGGGCAGGGGACACTGGCTCTTCTGGAGAGGACTGGGGCAAGGAAGTTGGAGGAGGAACCCTACTAAAATGAAAACAGAGAAGGGCAGATCAAAAGCCAAGCTACTACACTGTTCAAAGGCAGATTCCGGTTGTCTCTCTGGGGTAGGGCTGACATTGGCGATTTAGACAAGATACCCCAGGCGATACAGATCCTGCTGGTCCACTGGCCGCACTCTGAACAGCAAGGCTTAGACATTGTTTCCAAACGTCCTTTATAAATGTCACCTGGGAGGACCTTGTTAAAAAGGAAGCTATTTGGGGGATGGGGTAGCCAGGTGATGGGTATTACAGAGGGCACATGTTATGATGAGCACTGGGTGTAATACTATCCGGCCTATGCAAACCCACTGAATCAAAAGGGGTGGGATGGGGGAAATATCCCAGAAGCTGTGTGTTTAAAAAGCAACCCCCAGGGGCACCTAAGTGGCTCAGAAAAAAAAAATGTGGATGACCTCCTCCTCGTCAGTGACACACGAGAAGACGGCACAAAAGGCACCAAGGCCCTCCTACAGCTCCTGTCAGACTCGGGATGCCGAACCTCATAGAAGGCACAAATCTGCCAACAACATGTCTGATACCTTGGTTTTCTCTCACCCAAGGAAAAAGAGAACTAGGGCCGGAGGGGAAAAGGGTCATCATCTCCCTGCCACAGGCCCAGACAAAAAGGGGCTTACGAGAATTCCTGGGGGCTGCAGGATTCTGCTGCATCTGGATCCCTGGGTTCTTGGCAATAGCAAGGCCCTTCTATGATCTCTTAGGGGACCAGATCAAGAACCCCCTACCTGGATTGAGGAAGCAGAAGCCCCTTTCACAGAGATAAAGACCGCCCTGGGGCAGGCTCCAGCCCTGGACCTACCAGATATAGAAAAACCCTTCAATCTCTTTGTGCATGAAAAGGAAAAAATAACACTTGGGGTACTCACCCAGACTGTTGGACCCTGGCAACGGCCAGTCGCTTACCTGTCAAAGAAGCTGGACCCCGTGGCAGTGGGATGGCCGCCATGCCTCAAGGTGCTGGCAGCCACAGACCTACTCATCAAGGAGGCGGACAAACTTACCCTGGGGCAAGAACTTAACGTCAAGGTCCCTCATGCAGTTGTTTCCCTCATGAACACACAGGGACACTGCTTCCTTTCCAACTCTCAGCTAGCACAATACCAAGGGCTCCTCTGTGAAAACCCGCGGGTCACCCTCGAAACAGTAAGGCCATTAAATCCAGCAACCTTTCTCCCCACGGAAGAGGGGGAACCAGACCATGACTGCTCCGAGGTGACTGATGAAGTCTACACGAGCCGTCCAGATCTGTGGGATCAAGCCATAAAGAATCCAGAGCTCACGCTGTTCAGCGATGGCAGCAGTTACCTACAAGAGGGTGCCCAGAAAGCGGGTTATGCAGTAACCACAACCACTGAAGTCCTAGAAGCTAAGGCATTACCAGCTGGATGGTCAGCTCAACAGACTGAATTATATGCCTTCGTCTGAGCGCTTACCCTTGGGGAAGGCAAGCAAGTCAACATCTATACTGACTCTCGGTACGTCTTCGCTACTATACATATACATGGAGCCATCTACAAGGAAAGGGGCCTCCTAACCACAGCAGGAAAAGCTATCAAGAACAAGGAGGAGATACTGAGACTCCTCAAAGCCATCTGGCTTCCAAAGGAAGTAGCAATCCTGCCCTGTAAGGGACACCAGAAAGGAGACGGCCCCATAGCATGGGGAAATCATCTGGCAGATGAGGCAGCCAAGACCACAGCCAGTGAGGACATGGACAGAGCCCCTTCCCTCACCATGGCCCTAACACCCCTGGAAGAAGTCCCTCCACCCAGTTACACTAAAAAGGAAAAGGAATGGGCCATGGCTGAGGGGGCCACCCTGAATGAAAAGGGATGGTGGATGATGCCAGACGGGCGCATCTTTGTTCCAACAGCAACTGGAGGGCAGCTAGTCAAGGAACACCACCGACTCACTCATCTGGGGAAAACTGCATTAGAGGCCCTTCTCAAGAAGCACGACTCCCTCAGTCAGCTGCCGGCACTGTGCCGAGCCCGAGCACCGAGTGAATGATGCCTAACATGTGCTAAAAATAATGCTCGGTCTGCACCACGGCCCCCGCCAGGTGTCTGGAGGATGGGAGCAACCCCCTTCGAAGATCTAGAGGTCGACTTCACAGATGTGCAGCTGAGCAGGAGTTCAGATATCTCCTAGTAATAGTATGCACATACTCTGGGTGGGTCGAAGCCTTCCCGACCAGGACGGAGCAAAGCCGGGCAGTAGCTAAAGTCCTCTTGTGGGAGATCGTGCCCTGGGTCAGCCTGCCATTAACAATCCATAGTGACAGTGGAACCGCATTTGTGGCAGACATTGTACTCCACACAGCTTACTGGCCCCAAAGTTAAGGGAAAGTAGAGTGAATGAATCGCACCCTCGAGGGAACCTTAGCAAAATTTTTTCAGGAGACTAACCTCCCATGGCCAGATCTGCTACCCCTGGCTCTCCTTCATGCTTGCTGCACGCCCGGGACGTCAGGTTTCTCCCCATTCGAATTAATATATGGATGGCCTCCCCCATGCTTGGGAAGCCTTCCAGGAAACTTGCATCAGGTTGGAGATAAAGGGATAAAGGAGCAGCGTCAGGCCCTGAGGGCCACCCTAAGTAAATTACAAAAGTACACCTTTGAGAGGGCCCCAGTCTCCTTAGGGTCTCAGGTACACTCCTTCAAGACAGGGGACTCAGTTTGAGTCAAAGATTGGAAGAAAGCAGAAAGCTCATCATTCGGACGAGGAGACACACCAGTGGAGAGTCTGGCCAGACTTCACGAACCCACTCCAGCTTCACCTTCAACGAGACCCCACCGACTGATGGACACCTGCTCACTGTGGTCCCTGGCTCTCATCGGCGTGATTTCCCTCATCTTGGGCGTCGGACTCTACGCTGTTGCCCCTCCTGACTGGACTTTCCCAGAGGCTTCTACCTAAGGTCATAGATCCCATTTTTACTGGCCCTCTGCTGTCTACTCCTGAGTGCATTTCACCATGGTTTTCCTGGCCCCAGTCAGTCCTGGTCTTCTGCTACCTGGTATGCTGTTAAGTTTATGATTAAGTCCATGTTCGCCCCAAGCCTTGCAGTCAACCCTCAGAGTCAAACAGAATGATGCCCTCTACACTAGGTGTTTAAAGGGGCATCAAAGGGTGGAATGATCAGGAAAATCTGTGTCCTAAGATGGCGACTGAGCCAGTGAGAGAGTCCCAGTCCTTGCCCGGGGCTCTTCTGGGTTCTTCTCCCTCCCCCACTTCGTGCATGTGCCA
Organism: Leptonychotes weddellii; assembly: GCF_054177405.1. Classification (NCBI taxonomy): domain Eukaryota; kingdom Metazoa; phylum Chordata; class Mammalia; order Carnivora; family Phocidae; genus Leptonychotes; species Leptonychotes weddellii. Next base: position 113,317,378 of record NC_138378.1, read on the forward strand.
AAAGTGCCAAGTATGCAGAAGTAGAAGTGTATAAATAGCCCCCTTTGTGCTCGGGGCTCAGACTTTTGGAGACCACTCTCCTCTGAGCCCGCCGGCGTTAAATAAACCTCCTGTCCTCCAAGATCTCCGGGTGCCGCTTGGTTCTTCCGCCGGGCGATCCCGTCCAGGTTCCATAACAGTGGCACTGGCCAGAGATGCTCATAAATGCAGGAAGTGGGGGCCTTTGCTGGTGAGACTCCGAAGCCTCCTTTCCTAAGATGACTCCCCCAAGGGGTGCCTGAATGGCTCAGTGGGTTAAACGTCTGCCTTTGGCTCAGGTCATGATCTCGGGGTCCTGGGATCAAGCCTTGCGTCAGGCTCTCTGCTCAGCAGTGAGTCTGCTTCTCCCTCTGTGCTCTCTCTCTGTGTGTCTTGCTCACTCTCAAGTAAATAAATAAAAATCTTTAAAAAAAAAAAAGAGGACTGTCCCGAGCCCCATCCTCCACTGGGGTGCAGCCTGGGCAGTAACAGGAGCCCAGTGCCCCTGGGATTTGCTGCTGAAGAATTTCCTCTGAGCTACTCAGCTGCCGGCTCTGAGGGAGAAGCGTGGAGGTTGAGTGATCAATAAACCAAACAAGGCCATGTGCAATAGGGAGTTTAAAGGAGGTAATTAAACAAACTTCTCATGCAAGCACCCTTACGGAGATTAATTGAGATTTAAATAATTAAGCCTCACTGGGTAAGTTAAGCGATAAATACAAATGAAGAAGAGCTTTGCTAATGGTGCCGAGCCCTGACTGGTGTGGCCGGCGGGGACGCGGTGTGCGCACCAGGCTGTGAACTGGACCTGAGAGGAGTCGAGCCCACCCGTGGGTGCTCTGGACCCACCCAGCTCCTGTGCAGATGCCCGGCTCCCCTGTCCACAGAACCGGGGTTCCCCATGTGTCCCAGGCCTCTTTCCTTCTATGGTCTTTCCAGTGCGGGCCCCTCCTGACTCCAGCAGCCAGCCACACCCTGGGCCACCGCTTCATCCTCATCCCAAGCAGAAATGATGGTGTCCTACTTTGTATAATGATTCTTTATGTGCAGGTGGAGGTCATCGAGGGGACAGGACGTGACCGCAGCTTGACCTGCGAGATGGCCCCGGGGCCATCGGAGGCTACCGCCCTCTTCCCTGTACATTCCGTCCACCGGTCCCACAGCAGAGCCGTTTCAAGGACGCAGCCTTGAGGGAGCCAGGGGGCCATCTGGACAGGGTACACGGCTGCCCCCAGTTAAGGCCTCTACCTACACTGGTAAGATTTAGGCGGGCAGGCACAGAGATCTGGTCCGGTGGTGCCCCAGACAAGCCTCGGATGTAAGTTTCCTTGCTCATTACACCTGTGGCCCACCACTGGTGGGAGCGGCCCGCCTCTTTCTCCCGGCAGTCCCTGCTTTCTGTGTCCCGGCCCTCCGCCCTCCAGGTTCGGGAACAGTCTGGGACTCCAGCAGGGAAGTCCACACCAGCAGCTCCTCTCCCCGCTTCTCTTGGACGAAAGGCCGCCTGACCAGATGCCCTGAGCTGTGAGTGCCCTGTCATTGCTGCCTTGAGGCCTTAGCCAAACCCCAGGGAGCGAATGTGCTGTGGAATTTAGAGTTTTCAGTTTCACGAATTCTATATTGTGCAAGAGCCCTGTGGGTCTGGGGTCGTCCCTTATAGTCAAACCATTAATACTTCTGCTGCGAAAGCGGGACTGTTCTTTATAAAGAGATCATTAAAGACAGTATCAGCTTCAGTTATGTTCGGTATAGGTTTTGATCCAATAAATTGATAAAAACTCAGTTTTCTGAGCTTTTTCGATATTGGAGCTGAGGATGAGAGACCGCGGTCCTGTCTCCCTGGAGCATGCCCTTCTGTGTTAGCTAGAAGGGAGGTGCGGGTGGTTAAAAGAAAAAAATACTAGTCCCTGGGTGAGACAGTAGCCGAGTCGAGGTGGGGCTTAAAAGACGAACAGTCTTAATACCGAGGAATCCTTGCTGGGCCCAGGTAACCTAGATACCACCTCTCCAAGAAAATATAGATCTGTTTTTCAGCTGGGCCTCAGTTCCTAGCTTGCAAGTCACAGCTTCTTGGATTTATTGCAGGTCATTAACTGCTGTGCCAAGACTCAGGGAAGAAGTAAGAAGATTAAAGTAACAGCCTGGGCTGTTGAGAGAAGTAATTTGGCCTGTCTTTGTTGCTGGGAGTGTGTTGTTTGGCCATAATCACCTGTTAATTCTCAGTGTAACTTTGGGGAGGAAAATTATTACCCAAGTGATGGGGATTTTTCAATTAAGTCTGTGGGGGCAGTCAGATTTTAAGTGGCTGAGAGTCAGAGATGCATTTCTGAGGGAAATTGGAACTTGGGTGGGCAAGGCCCTGAGTCAAGATGTGCTGTATAATTTGTAGTCAATGCAAAATGAAAACGCAGGGCCGCTCTCGTTCAGAAGTTGGTGCATCTGAAAGATGGTGAAATTACAGAGCTGGGAACCAAGGGTGGGGGGACCCCACTGAGCCCAGAGCCCTGTGTGAATGCGCGTGGGTGGCACGTCCGGGAAGCTGGCCTGGCCCCAAGGCCTCTGACTCTTGGACGGGTTACAGTAGTGCAAACATCAAGGAGCTGAATTCCAGCCCAGAGGAGCCTGTGATCAGTTCACAGTTTTGCATTTTTCTGGTTGGTCGACCTTGGCCAGAGAGGAGTGAGTTCTCTATCCGCTCCTTTGTAAAGCGCAGCTACTAGTAGTTGTAACGAAGAAAAGTGTGTAGAGCGCTCAGCAGGATGTGTATCTAATCAGAGCTCAGGAAGTCTTAGCCCCGCAGTCCTGTTGCTGGGGTCCCCCCGCCCCGGTCCCCGCATCCTCTCGCCTTTCCCTCTTCAGTGCCCACGAGCTGACTTCCAAGTGCCGGCACCTCCATCTCCAGGCTGGTAGGTTTGCTCTGACTGCTGCCTGAGAATGAATCACCTCCTCACCCCCACCTCCGCCCTTTGTCATCCCTCAACCAGGCACAGAGGGAGTCGGGCGCATCGGTGCCCCAGCTCCCTTGCTACTTGAGGGGATAACTGAGTTGTGGGTCTTTTACGGGCCCCCAGAGTTCCCCCAGTGGGATTAAGCACCACTCACCCCCAGAGATGGCTGGCTTGATATCATAGTCTTCTGCCCACCTGCCCTTGTCTGTTGTCCCCCTAAACCCACTACCCTTCACCTGCTGTCAGGGTCCATTCTGGGGGAGCCCAGTCTCTGACGAGGTCCCACACCATCTCCCCCCGTTAGTGAAAGATGAGGGAAGATGCTAGAATGCAAGGAATGGGAAACAGAGAGGACATGGCACTGGTCCAGTAGTCGTTCTGACCTGGATCCTCAGGGGGGACTACAGCCTGCCCCAGTGGGGCGCCCGCTCTGGGCCATCCCCATCGGAAGCCACGGGGCTCTCCACTTCTGCCCAGAGCATTGAGCTGGAGCTCAGGGTCATCAGGTGTCTCACTGGCCAGATTATATCCTCTACTGCTTGCGGCCAGAGAGGGGGGCATTTGGGTGCTGTCATTCCATAGTAGGACCCCATGAAAAATGCAGACCTTTTCTCCTTCTGGCCTTGGCCTCAGCAGGCTCAGGCTGAAGCTGTTCCATAGGAGTCCCTGGATCAGGAGCCGGCCACTCTGCATGTTCGGCAGGAGGCCATTCTTCATTTCGGTGTCTATCTTGCAGTAGACATTTGAGCGTAGAGTTTCAAGATTTGCTTTCAGATTCTTTATTTTACATCTCTGCTTCGTTCACTGAGTCTTATTTGCTATATTCTTGGAATGGTTTTGGAAACCTTTTTTTTCTGTCTTTCTTGGCCCTCTCGGTTCCTTTGGTATCATTGCCAGCCCTCCTCCACTTCCTCCTCCTCCTTCTTCTCCTCTTTCTCTTCCTCTGCTTCCTCCTCCACTTCCTCCTCCTCCTCCTCTTCCTCTTCCTCTACTTCCTCCTCCACTCCTCTTCCTCTACTTCCTCTTCTTCTACTTCCTCCTCCACTTCCTCCTCTCCCTCCTCCACTTCCTCCTCCTCTTTTCTCTCCTTTGTCTTTCTCCACCTCCCCTTGGTATAAGAGCCTCAGTCTTCCCTTAGAGCAGAAGATCTTAACCATTGTCATGCCATGGGCCCCTTTGGTGTTCTGATGAAGCCTGTGGACCCCTTTCTCAAAATAATCTTTCCTAATGCACGAAATAAAACACCTCAGATTACAGAGCGTGAAACATAAATCATGTTTTAATATATTGATATATTAGGGAAAAACCCTTTTAAATCCTCAGTTTGTGATCTAGTAGTATTCGTGCTTTCTATTAGCAAACTTAATGACATGATAACGACCACCAGTGTGAAGTAGCGATGTGCATAAACAAGGTGTCGCTATGCCTGCAATCTCTGCAACATGATATAAAAGTATCTGCGTGTCGCTTGCTGACAAAGTCGCACCGCTGGTTAGACGCCTCCGGTTTGTTGCTCGCTCTCCTAGATGAAAGAAATGCTCTATTTCAGTTAAAGATGAATGAAAATGAAGATGTAATTCCCCCTCCTCCCCATTCAGGTCTGTATTCTGTCCTCCGATCCTTGTTAAAAATGTTTGCACTAGAGTTCCAAGTGCACCTGGAACATTCCCCAGCCTTTCCCGCCTTTGCTGGCCATGATGAGAGGAGTCCCCGCTCTGCCTCCCGCCTCGGCAGCAGGGCCGAGGCTGACGGGTGCGCCCTGCAGGGCTGTCCCCGCCACCCTCTCCTGAGCACTCCCCACTGTCATTCCTGTCGCCGCACCAGCGGTGGGCCTCAAACTCTGGCTACAGAAAGGAGCTAAGTGTTGTGGCCCAAGTGCACTGAGGGATAGGAGATGGATTCTGCCTGTCCTTTAGGATGTCAAACCAGGCCACTGGCTCGGAATGCAATTCCGCTAAAAACAAAGACTGCCCATGAGGAAAACCCAGCTCTCACACTGGTAGACATATGGGCTGGCTGGACATCGACACATAATTGTATCTTGTCCCCATTTGGCTTTCTATCAAGGCAGAAGATGAATTAGATATTGAGCAAAATTATTGGCTGAGTGAAACATAGATGTTCTGGAAGCCAAAAAAGAATAAAAGAGGTTGACAAAAGCTATGACTAGGCCATTGGAGAGGGACAAGAGGCATCCTATTGGGGGAAAGGTGATAGGCAGAAAGAAAGGCTCCGTCCCAGAGATACCTTTTGTGGAAGCAAAGCAAAGCACGGGGTGCCTTGGGGGCCCCCTGCGTGGTGGAGCGGAGGAGGCTGTGGGCTGCCTGACACTTTGTTTACTGTGTCCCACACATTCCTGCCCAGGGCCCCTTCTGCCTTGTCCTTCCCGGGTCCCTGCCCTAGAAGAGGAAAATGCTAAGGACACATTTTGGGGTCAGATCCTAAATCCTTCACTTCACATCTGGGGGCTTTCAGTGAGCCCGAGACCTTGCTGAGCCTCACTTTCCTTACCTGCAAAGTAAGAATATAGCAGCTTTCTACTTCAGACAGGTGTGCAGGATTAACCCAGCCTCTCCCGTCCCTCTGACACACCTGGAGTAGAAAGAATGTGGGTTTGGGACTGGGGCAGGCATACGGGCATCACTTGCATCTCTAAACATCGGTTTCCTTGGCTGTAACATGGGAATAAAAGTATCCACAGTGTGGATGTGTTGTGGGGATTATATGTGACAAAGAATGTTTACCAGCCAGCACCCCAGAGCGGGACAGGCACTCACTGGTTAAAATGAAAGAAGCAATGTGTCCATTGTTAGCCCTCTGTTAGCCTCTGATCTCCGCAGTGAGACCGAGTCCCTTCCGATTTTCCAAGGCACAGATTGGAGGTCGGTGGGCTGACGGCCTGTCCCTTCCAGTTCCCCACCTGAAGTCCCCATATTTGGTTCTAAATATTTTTGGTCATCAGAACCCCTAGAAACAGTTGTGCCCTGCCCTCCCTCCCTATGGGTAGCTGGCTGAGCAGAGACTACAGTGGGCTGGGGTGGGGGTGTGTGTGTGGGGCACAGACCTCCTGCATTCCCGCCCCAGCCCCACCGCATCCTGCCTGGTGACCGTTTTGTTAGTCTCCTCGTCTGCAGAAGGGGCGGCAATTTCTACGTGCAGAGGTGTGTGGATGAATGGTGTAAGGCCGTAAAGTAGCAGGGACCCATTCTGCAGCTAACGGTCCTGCACAAGGCCTCTGTAGGGGCTGCTTACATTTTCAGTCCAGATCCCTTTGTTTCCTGGGTCCCAGCCCTTTCCACAGCCAAAGGCACTTATGCTCAGGACCAGCAGCTCTGCCAAACCGTTTAGAAATGGCTTCCTAAAAACTCAGTAGTTTTTACTGTCGATATTATTATTTTGATTACCAAAAATAATAACATAGTGGGCGAGAGTACCAACTTCAAAGTGGATTTGAGTAACAGCCCTGATCTAGCTTCAAGAGTTTGGGCAGGTTACTCATCCTAAGTTTTAGGTCCCTCTCTATAACATCTGGATAATAACAGTCTCTACCCCACAGGATTATAGTGGAGAAGAAAGGAGATAATGCACGAGAACTATGTAAACAGTCTCTCATATTAAATGCTTAGCACACATGAGCTCTGTCAGGCTTATCATATTCTTCCAGGTCTCTAAGACTTTAGAGACCCCAGCAGTAGCGTGCACCATTGCTTTTGTGGTGGAAATGTATGAAAATGTATTCTGGCTACCCTCACTTTCCACAGAGTGGGGCTGGAGGCTTGCGCTGGGCTCTCGAAGCTCATCCACGGGAAAGGCCACTGAGGCCAGCCGTATACTTGCTCTGGATGGCCGATGCAAGCCTGCGCTTCACCTTCCCTGTGAATAAGCGCCAGAGAAGAGCCTCATGGGGCCAGTTTCCGCCACCTATGGCTCCTTTCCACCGGAGCCCTTGTCTTGGATTTGGGGCTCCCCGCAGGGGTCCACGCCACACCCTTCATACGCTGCCTATAGGGGTTCACTGAGAAAGGGCAAGGGCTCCCGGGGCAGGGGGAGGGGCGGTGGGGGTCCTGGAGGCAGGTGGACACAGCGGCCACTAGGAAGCTCTCCACTGTCACCTGTGTAACCAATACGAAACGTTTACTGCGTCCAGGCGCTGCTCCAAGTGTTTTACGAATATTAAGTCAATTAATCCTTGAAAGCACCTTATAAGATAAATACTATTGTCCTCCCTATCGACTCAGGAGGAAACAAAGGCCCAGAAAGATCCCGAAACCGTGGGTCAGGGGTGAGCTGGGAGTCAGACCCACGCTGTGCTGTGTGCGTTAGCGATTTTAACAAAGGGATGGTCACACTTCCTCCCGAGTGCCCTGCAGGAGGAGCACGCTCACAGCCACACCCAGGGGAAGACGTAATACCCAGCAGTGACGGGACGGGCCTCATGTCCTGCATCCAGGACTCCAGCGGGATTTCCTTCCAGCTCTCTGCACTGTCCTGTGCCCCACGTTGTCCCTGACTGTTGAGCCGCCATTTCTCAAGCCATAAAATGGGGTGATGGCCTTGCCTACCACAAAGGATTGGGGTGAGGATCTGTGAGAGCATGTGTGTGCCGAGACACTGCGAATGGAGGTGCGTTGTGTCTCTTTAGATGGCAGGGACTCCGTGCCCGGTGTCCCTGAACCCTTCGCTCGGCCACCAGGGCCTGGTCGAATGGAAAGCCCGGCCCCCACGCCCCCTTCTCTGCCTGCTCCAGGCCGCAGCCTTGGCCAGAGACACAGAGCACTTGTCTTGGCAGAGTCTGTGTCCCTCAGAGATGCGTTATTTTCTGGGCCTCTTGGTTCTTCATCCTTCCTCTCTGTCGGACCCCACCCCCTCCAACTGGCTCACCCTTTATCTCTGGAACCTCGACTCCAAACTCTGTGCACCCTGACTTCCTCTGTGCTTTCATTATTTATTGCTGCTTTACAAGCTGTCCCGGGATGGGGTGACTGAAATCCTGTTGATTACTGCTCGGGAGTCTGTGGGCAGGAACTCGATAGGGCAGGGTGGGGCTGGCTTGGCTCTGTCCCCTGTGCTGTCCGCTGGGACGGAACAGCCCCGGTGGCTTCCTCATCGTCTGCTGCCTTGGCTGGGAGGCTGAGAGCCTGGGCCCAGTGGGACGCAGTGCCACTCTTTGAAGTCTCTGCGTAGACTCTCCATCAGTCCCTCGGGCAGGGCGGGCAGATTTCCTCCGTGGTGGCTTCGGACTCCCCACATCATCAGAGAAGAGCCCCAGGGCAGGCCTTCCTGACAGGTAGGCCTGGAACCCGCAGAACATCCGTCCCACCGCTGTCTGTCGGTTAAACCACATCACAGTGGGGCAACTGGGTCGTGACCATGGGGAGCGGTGGCTCATGGGGACCTTTGGAGACCGGCCTGCACCTCCCCGTGTCCCGTAACGATGACAGTTGGTTGAACCTACACCTGCGTTCCTGCATCTAATATTTGGGGAAACTTTCTCGAGGGTTTCCACAGTGCACTTCACTGATAACGCTCGTGCTAGTCCAGCTGCCCCTGAAGGTCCTGATGAATGACTGTCTCCGGCCCCCGAGCCAGCGGTCGCGGAAGACCGGATGATCGATAGCATCTGCCTTGGGTGCTCGGGCCTGGAAGGCCTCCCCTGCTCGCTGTCAGCGTCGAGATGGGCTTGCTCTGAGCGAGAGCAAGGGGCAACAAATGACGAGGGCCAGTCAATAACAAACTGTTTCTTTTTTCCTGTTACTAAAACCTGTTCCTGATAAACCCAGGGGAGAGTGCTAGTGGAGCTCAGCCGCCCTGCTCCCCCTCCTGCATAGCCCAGGCCCAGCTTCTCGAAGGCTCCCTGGGTGCAGCACAGAATGTGAACTCCCAGCCAGTGAAGGGCCTGTGTGGGCCGAAGCACCCTGTCTTTCGAGAGGATGGGCTAGGCGGGGGCAGATCTGGGATGGGCCAAGGGCGAGGGGGTGTCCAGAGAAAAAGGGCCAAGGAGGCAATGCACTGCCTCTCCCCTCCCCCCCTCCAGTGTTTCCCAGACAGCACTCTTGGTGACACCAGCCCTGAGCAGGCGCAGAGGTACTACTCTCCCCGAAAAGGGCTCTCCATCGTTGAATGCCGGAAAAGCCTGCATTCTAATGCTTTTCTTACAGCAGATCTGTGCATCAGCACAGCAAAGGCTCTGAGAAGGCCTGTGGTTAGGGAACGTGTCTAACTCTGCTCAGACAAGTACTTCCAGACTTCTTAATAGATCTTTCTTTTCTTCTTCGGGATCGGATTCAAGAGGAGCCTTCCGAGGAGCATACTTTGTAAGGGCTTCCCCGGGAAGCCAGCGAGAGGCAGCCTTCAGATGCAGAGGGAGGAGCTAGACCCTGGACAGGAGGAGGGTCTGGACAATGTGGGTCCTAGAGTGCATGGGTGGGGCAGGAGCCGGGGTGTGGCCCAAAAATTGAGCTGGGAGGGCCCATGGCCTCATTTCCTGCCTGCTGGGGTGGCCAGCTAGGAGTGGAGTGCAGAGCTGTTTCGAGCAGGCTCTGTTGCCCCCGTGAGTGTGGTCCTGGGCGGGGCGGGCAGCTTCTTGACCCAGACCCCCACGCTGTGGCCCTGCATGGCTCTGGATGGCCACGTTTGCCAGGCTGATAGATACAGCGGAGGGGCAGGGCTTCCTATATGGTGTCTAATTTATGGAGCAGTGCATTGGAAATTGGGTCTTGTTAGCATCTGATGGGGAAAGAAAAAAAAAAGTAAGAGAATTCATGAGAGGGAAAACAGTTATTCAACTTTTCCAAATCCTCTCTGCTAGAATGGCAAAATGAGCTTAACATACATATTTAATGCGATTTTTTTCTTTCTTATAAAAACACCTAACCTATATATGTATTAAATCAAGAAGTTCTTGAAAGGTAGCTGGTTTAATTGCATCTTTTAAAAAATCCCAAGACTTTTTTTTATCTTGCAAATGTGATGTAATAATCCTTTCACTGCCTGCCTTCTGCTGAGAGGTTCAGATGAAAATAGGGTAAGAATTCTGTAAACTGTAAAATGCTACATGTCTGTGATCAGTAGACTATTGTTACTATTGATGCCCTTTGTCATGGACTGAATGTTTGTGTCCTCCCAAAATTCACTGTAGAAGCCCCACTCCCTGGTGAGCCTGTATTTGGAGATAGGGCCCATGATGAGGTGATAAAGGTTAAATGATGTCATAAGGGCAGGACCCTAATCTGAGAGAGCTCGTGCCCTTATAAGAAGAAGAAGACACACCAGAGATCTCCTTCTCTCCGTGTGCATGCAGAGCAAGGCCATGCGAGGATGTGGTGAGAAGGTGGCCATTTACAAGCCAGGAAGAGAACTCTCACCAGGAGCCAAATCGGCCAGTGCCTTAATCTTGGATTTCCCAAACTCCAAAACTGTGGAACAGAAATTTCTGTTGTTTTGGCCACCCAGTCTATGGTATCAGGCTGTGGCAGCCTGAGCTGACTGCCATCCTTTCAAAAGAAAATTTCCTTGTGAGCCTTTGCTAGGGCTGTTGACACCTGTCAGTGCAGAGCGGAACCATCATTCCAGCAGGGTCTGGAAAACCCAAAGGAAGTGGAGCATGACTTAAAGACCCATAGAACTGAGTTGATCACACACCAGCTCATCTGCGGTGCTAGAACCCTCTCAGCCTCTGGTTGTGAGAGCCCGGTGTGTTTTCCAGATGCGTGATGTTATGTGTGAGAAGATGTTATTGAACTTGCTTTTCAAAATCACAAAGGAGTGAAGATTAGACGTTGGCCCGGAAGTATCTACACGTGGATTGTGACTTAGCAAAAGAACATCTTTGGCCAAAGTTCATTGGCCATTTTTACTGTCACTCGCTGAGGCCCTTGGTTGGTAGCTTTATTAATAATTACTGAAAAGGGTGCCTGGGTGGCTCAGTCAGTTAAGCGACTGCCTTTGGCTCAGTTCATGATCCTGGAGTCCCGGGATCGGGTCCCGCGTCGGGCTCCCTGCTCAGCGGGGGGTCTGCTGCTCCCTCTGACCCTCCCCCCTCTCACGTGCTCTCTCTCTCTCATTTTCTCTCTCAAATAAATAAAATCTTTAAAAAAAATAATAATAACTGCTGAAAATTTTTTGACATCTACTATGAGCCTGACAGAGTGTTGGCACTTTTATATATCCTATCTTAAGTATAATCAAATCTTCCCCCACAATACCATTTATGAAGTGAATTTGCCTAAATATTCAAATCTAAGCTCCGGATCCAATGACTGTATATTTGAGCATCTGACTTCCTACATGGCTGTGCCTGTGTTCCAGGCCCAGATTAAAACCATTTTTGAAGGTACACGGGGCAGAACTGGGTTTAGATACTGGCTGTCTCTGATTCTGGAATGAAATCAAGCATCTATGGGTTAGAAGTCTACTTACGGGCATATGTACTAAGTTTCTGGCGGTAGGCTAGTCACTGGAGTATACAGTTTATCAAGATAGACCCAAATGGGAATATATGCTTTTTAATTTAAAATTTTTTACTTTTTGGATAAATGGAAAGCCTTTGGGCAACAACAGTGCTTACATTCTAGGCCTTAAAGCATATACATGCAGTTCCTGCCTCTATTCCTCCCAAAGGCAACAACCTCCAACCCTTTCAACTACTTCTGGTGTTTATCATCATGTTTCTAAATACCAACATATTTATTTTTCTATTTTTTTTTGTTAAGCAGAACACAGATACAGAAAACTATATAAAACAAATGTATGGCATAATGAACTACAAGAAGAGGAATTCTAAGGGCATCTGGTTGGCTCAGTCGGTACAGCATGTGACTCTTGATCTTGGGGTCATGAGTTTGAGCCCTACACCGGGTGTGGAGGTTACTAAAAAAAAAGAGACATCTAGAAGAGGAGCTCCCTTGTAACCACCTACCTTGTCAAGAGATAAGGAATCCCTCTCCATGCACTCCATATGCCCATGGCCAAACACGGCCCCGTTCTTCCACCCAAACTAGTCACTATCCTAACTGTTGTGGT
>NC_138378.1:113329864-113345647 GCF_054177405.1 Leptonychotes weddellii
AATAAAAAAAAAAAATTGAAAAAAAAAAAAAAAAAAACACCCTCACAGAAACAGAATAGTGTTTGGCCAAATACCTGGGCACCCCAGAGCCTAATCAAGTTGGCATATAAAATTAATCTTTACAGTTAACCAATCAATAGATTTTTATATAGGGCATAATTTCAAAGTGGGTCATAGTACCTGAGCACAATTTGTTCTGTTTTATATTGTCTAAGTGTTCCGCAATTTTATCTTTACCTCGAGTGAGCGAACTTCTCAGACCTTCAAAAAGGGGGGAGAGGAAGGGAGGCAAGGATGAGTGGCGAGGGGGTGAGGGGCACACACCCCTCCATGAGAAATTCCTCCCCTGTGTGTGTGAGAATGAGTCAGCTTTTCCCGAGGCCATATTGGAAGATGAACGATACACTGCTTTAATTTCATGAGCCCTGGAATCTCTGTTTTGCCTTAAGGAGCCAGAATTGAAGAAGCATGGGGACTTCATGAGTTCATGTCAGGCACCAGGCTCTTTCCAATACTGGTTTTGCAGAGAATAAGCCACACGAATGATGGATGATAGCTGTAATTTATTGAACGTTCCTTCTGTGGTAAAAATAAAAGCAGCTGTTGAGTGCTTTCCATGGTACTATTTACGATGGTAGATAGTTTATACGTTTTCGTCCTCAACCTGACCAGCAAACCCACTGTCTACATTTTTGTCCCTCTCTTAAAGATGCTGGAGGATGCTCAGACACAGCAGGACACCCGTTCAGGATTGCGGAGCGGGTAAGTGCAGAGCCGAGGCCCACATTTTCTCACCTTCATAGTCTCACCTTGGTAAGAACGGGCTGGTTTTTTACAAACTGATCAGCCATCCTGGAGGCCCCTGAATGGAGCCCCGCCCTCCCCAGATGCTTCCGTATCAATCTGGAAAGACCAGGATTTTGTTGTGATGGGTGAAAATGGTTTGATTATTCCGTGTGTTATGTTGGGAAAAGCAGCCTCTACCTGAATCAAACATCTGTTCTTTCTTCATCACAGCATTACTCTGAGACAGAATAAAAAATGCAGGAGAGGGCAGACAATCTTAGCCCACAAAAATTTTCAATTTTAGAACGCTTTTGCAAATGGTGCTGAAGGAGGTACATATTTTATGTGGAATAGACTAGGACATTTTGTTCCTTCCAGACAAATCGGGGGCGGGCGAGAACAAAAACGCAGCTTTTATTTAAAAAAACGTTAAAAGGCTGCTGCTGTGTACTCAGCGATCGGCTTTGGGGGCCCACACTGTGCCCTCACAGGGCCCATGCTGGGGAGACGGGGAGGAGAGGAGGCAGGCCTGGCCCTTGTGGGCAACGGCCTGCAGGAGCTCCATGGCAGGAAGCAGGAACCCACTCCGAGGCTCTGGGACACTGGGGATGCTGGGAAGCAAGGCCACTTCAGCCGGGGCCCACAGGGAGGAGGGGGCACTGGGAAGTTGCTGGTCCCTGCACCTCAGGTGGCCTCCGTCACCCCCCCTCTGCTCTCCCCCCATACACCTGCTCTGGGCTTTCCAGATCAGCTCCCTGTTCCTTGGTTGCCATGCCCACCACAGGGAGGCACGTGTGAACGGAAATACTTCAGAGGATGAGCAGCTCCTCAGAAGTGGGGGGAATGTTGTCTGCGACCTTTCTGTGTAACTTCAGTCAGGTGCAGTGTCTCATCCTCAAATCTCACCCAGCCCCACCTGGGCGTCCCCCCTCCACCACTTCCTGACTGAGAGGGGCAAGCACCTGTCACCCCCCTCCACCCCCGAACCTGTCCCCGTGGCTGTAGGGTAGAGACAAGGCTTCTGACGTGGATAAGGTTGCTCCGTGAGCAACGTGGGTTTGAAATGCGTATTGTACAGTATTGTAAATGTACTTTCTCTTCCTTATGACTTTCTTAATCATGCTGGTTTTCTCGAACTTATTTTGTTGTAAGAATACAGTGTATAACATGTATCACATGAAATTTGTGTTCATTGACTACTTATGTTATCAATGAGGCTTCTGGTCAACAGGAGGCTAGTCGTAGAGTTTTGGGGAGTCAAAAGTTAGGTGCAGATTTTCTACTTGGGGGGGTTAGCACCCCTGACCCCCCCATGTTGTTGTTCTAGGGTCAACTGTACATCTTGGGAGGAATAAACCAAAGAATGTATGCCAAGTGCTTAGGAGGAACCCGAGAAATAGGAGATGTCAGGGTTTTTTCAACTCTCTCCAAGTTTGGGGGAGGGAGCAGTTGGGTGCAGGATGCTGGCTGGGTGGTTTGATGGGAAGCCTGGTCCCCGGGGCCCTGGGCTTGATTTGGTGGTGTCTCCATTCAGGAAAGCTGGTAGAGGAACGAGTATGAGAGAGTATGACCAAGGAGGGGTGCCAGGAGCCACACTGGGGCAGGATCTGGGGATGCCAGCAGCAGAGTGGGGCTGCATGAGAGGCGCAGAGAGTGTGGAAGTGACTTAGCAGCCGCCATATTTCTGACCATCACCTGGCTCAGAACACCAATGAGGTGGGTGATGTTGGGAGCTTCTTAGTGCAGAGACCCCACGACCGCGTTTTCCCTGGCCTGCAGCATGGCGCTCAGCTCATCACTATGGCCCCACAAACATGTCATGTGAATGAATTAGCAGACGGGTGGCAGAGGGGGTGGAGGCTTGCACACAGAGCCTTGGGAGAGCACGTGGAGCTGAGTGACACAGAGTCAGACTACCACTGATGAGCTCTTTAAAAAGCCAGATTCAGGGGCGCCTGGGTGGCTCAGTTGGTTAAGCGACTGCCTTCAGCTCAGGTCATGATCCCAGGGTCCTGGGATGGAGCCCCACATCGGGCTCTCTGCTCAGCCAGAAGCCTGCTTCCTCCTCTCCCACTCCCCCTGCTTGTGTTCCCTCTCATGCTGTCTCTCTCTCTCTCCCTGTCAATTAAATAAATAAATAAAATCTTTAAAAAAAAAAAAAAGCCAGATTCAATATTAAATTGTCTTGTTTTGTTTAATGGTTGCAAACCCCACTGTCTTTGTCTCACAGATATGGGAACCAAGGCTGAGAGGAGAGAAACCTTCCTGAGGGTTCCACATCTCATGTGTTGTGATTATTGACTGTGTGGTGTTAGTGGCCTTGCTGGGGTCCATTGGACAGTCCCTGTAACATCGTAGGAGGTAAGTGAACATGGCATGTGAGGTCTCTCTCTGTCTCTCTCTCTCTGTCTAGGCTGAGGAGCTCAATGAAGAATGAGGAACTCATGAACAACCTGAGAGGACTTATTTCTGAGTAAACCATCTTGGGGATGTACCTCCCTTGGAGAAGCCCCCAGGACTCCCAGAAGCAGCTCTTGGAGAGTGAATGGTGAAGACTGAACAACCGGACAGGTAGGGATGGCATGCTTGTCAAAATCCTACATTAAAGTTCACATGACTCCATGGCCATTCACTGGCCACTGAGCCCTGGGGATGTTGGGTTTACAAGGAAAATGGCTTTTGCTTTGCTGGGCTGAAGCATGTATTGGCCATGTGCTCTGTGCCTGGCCTTTGGACCTAAGGACCAGCTCTGCAGAGTTGACCATGGGTACAGATGTGAAAACATCACTGAGAGACAAGGATAATTCAGGGGGAAGAAGTCCGCAACCCCAGCAGAACAGTCCTTTTCTATCTGAAGGATTAAAGGTGCCTGTGAATTCTTTGGCAGCCTTCCCACCAACAGGTGGGGTTTATATCTCAACCCTTTGAATCTGACTGGGCTTTGTGACCAATAGACTAGGACAGAGGGGTTGCTATTAAACACCTGAAGAAATTGGAAGCTTATACTTCCAGGCTCTTTGAATTCTCTTTCTAAGAGCTCTGAGCCGCTGTGTAAGACGTGTGACTACTCTGAGACCGTTTTGCTGGAAAGGTGACATGACGGCCCAGTTGTGCCCAGCCCTCTAGCCATCCCCACCAGGGTGCCAGTCATGGGAGGGAAGCCATCTGGTCCTCCAGACCAGCCCATCCGCCAGCTGATTCCACTGAGTGGTTTCAGCTCTTGCCATGTGGAGCCGAAGACTTACCCAGCTGAGCCTTGCTCAAGTTCTTGACCCTAAATCATTAATTGTAATCAATCGTTGCATTTTTTTTTAAAAGGCACTGAGTTTTGGAGTAACTTGTTATGCAGTAATAGATAACCAGAACAATCATCCTTTACATCTCTCTCTCTTTTTTTTTTTTTTTGTCCAAACTGGGGAGAGCTTCAAGTGTTAGTCATGAGAACAGTGTTTATGGGGAGGAGCAGGGAGCGTACTTTGCCCATGAGAGCATTTAGGGATGTCGTTGCCCTGAAGTTGAATCTCTGTGGACGAAAGTCTTATTCTCATCAACTCAAATCTAATAAAACATGCCTAGGTGTACATGAGTCCTTTGGGCTTAAAAAAGATGGGAGTAACCATGATGGTGCAGGTCTTCTGGAAGAGAATGTGCTGTCTTCTTCCAGCTCAGAGCCCACCTCATCCACTAGTACTGACAGAGAAGACCTGTTTGCTTGCTTGCCTGGGGGCAAGGCCAGGGGATCTGTGGTGTGATGGGACTGGCTTCTTGGGCAGGGGATCTGGCTTATGGTCCTTGGCCCCCTCACCTTCTATGAACTCAAGGGCAGGCTTGAGGTCTTCTGTTCCTTTATTCTCTATCAACGTCAAACCTGGAAAGAAGAGAGCTGCCGCTTTGTGGCCAGAACAGCGATAAAGAGTCATGCCGTAGAGGCTGGATTATTGTCCTCGTCGCTCTTTCTGTAAGCGTGATGGAGTCTGTGCCTGGCCCATGGAGCCAGGGAGTGGCGCCACAGAAGTGACTCATCCCTGCCCTCAAAGTGCTCACTGTCATCCGTGAGCTGAGCAGAAAGACAAATGCCACAGAGGCAGTGCGGGCCCCTTGGGTGGGGGCTGTGCCAAGGAGAAGTTCTGCCTAGAACTTCTCGGAAACGGAGTGGACACATCAGATGAAGTGAACATGTCATAATTCAGGCTCCGCTGCTCCATAGGTGGCAGCAGGGGTGGTGGTGAGAGAGCCAGGCTAGCCATGGGCACAAGAAGGTCCTGCGTCCTTGGGAATGTGTGCAGAAAGGAGGAAATGGTGGTAGATCCTGATAGACCCCAGCAGAGATCTCAGAACTGGGCGGGGCTTCTGCTTGATTTCTTCGAGACCTGAAAGTGATGATGAGGAGGAAGATCTTTATTGAGCGCCTACTGCATGCCTCCTCTTCTCTCTTTTAAGTTCCCAAACATGTGTGAGGAAGAAAATATCATCCCCAGTTTACAGACAAGGAAACTGAGGTTTAGAGAAGTTCGGTGTTTTGGTTAAGGCCACATGATTGGTTAGCGGCTGAACGAGTTCATCTGGATCTGGTTCAAAATTTCTCATTTCCTCCTTTTGGAAGTATCAGACTTCAGTCAGGGTGAAAGCCTCTGAGATTAATCTGGTACTTCGTCATTTCACGGTTTCCTGGTCAGATTATCCAGGATTTGGAGCGGATTCGGAGGTCACCTGGTCAGTCTAACCATAACTTAAAACTTCATTGCACTTCTCCCACTTGAGAGGAGATTAGCAAAGACTGGAAGTGACCCTCACTTCTGTGCGCTGTTCCATCTGGCCGAGCTGGGTCATCATCACCTTGTTACTCCTGGTATGATGCACATTTTCTCCTGTCTCCCTCCACCTTCTGTAGGATCGAAATTTATTGGGATACAAAATTATATATTATATATATAAATTATATATTCTCCCTGATCCCGATTTTGTTATGTGGCCAAGAAGACCAGAAGGAAATACATCCAAATGTTAAAAGTCATCATCTCTGGGTTATGGAATAACAACTGATTGTTATGTCTGTGCTTATCATTCTTTTTTTCCTGCATGGTCCCAAATTTTTACAAGGAAAAACCCATTGTTTGGAAAAGCTTCAGTAAAGCCTGGCAATACACAAGTTTTCAAGTTCTGTCCCCAGCCCAAAAGTTCAGGGATTGAGGCCTCTTCTCCAGAAGAGAGTGGGTGATATTGACAGAGATCAAAGCCCTTCCTGTGCATAATTCACGCCCACTGGACTCGAAAACCCTTTGTGAGTGCTGAATGGAAGTGTTATTTTCTTCACCCTATCTATCAGAGAAGTTGGAAAAGATTAAAGAGGCAAAGTCAACAAGTTTCTTTGAACTTCCTAGAAGAAAGAACCGATGTAGGACAAAATGTTATTTATTTCTAGCAACAAAAGAAGGTGTCCTGAGAGAGAACGTGTTAGGCTCGCTTTATCGATATTCCCATTATTGTTCATAATAGTAATACTGTGGTACACTGGCTAGTCCAGTTCCCATCCCAGTCACAATAGGGAAACTGCCCATCTGACCTCGTTACTCCCCTGTCTGAAAACTTTTCAGGGCTCCCTATTGCCTGTAGGATAAAATTCGATTCTGTCAGATGATCTACTGACATTCCACTCTGTGCATTAGGCCTCTGCAGGTCCAACTATATCTCACGGCCTTTGCGCATGCTCGGCCCAATGTCCAAAATGCCTTTTCTCTTCTTGTACCCCTTGCAAACTCGTATGCAACCTTCAAAGTCATGATCCAGAGACTTCCTCCATGAAGCCTTCCTGGCTGTCTCTCCTCTCCCGAATGCATCACACACTTCAGTCCCATATCAGCACCTCTTCCATGCTCCCACTAGTACATGAAGCACATGTTCCCAACTGGGCTGTGAATCCTTCGAGGGAAGGGGTGGCGTCTTCTTCGCCACTGTCTCCCAGGGCCTAGCGAATGACTGGCACAGAGGATTCACACGAAAGGAGTTTGTTGGACTCAGTGGTTGGACCGCATGCTGGAAAAGCATCAGGATCCTAGTGGTGCAAGCCTTGAAATAACACATAGAAAAGAGAGACATCTTGACTGAAAAATATAGAAATTTCTCCATGTAATTTGTAATTTGATTTCGCTCTTGGTTGTTTGAATTATGATGCAATAGTCCTACGAGTACCTATTAAACTGCTCTGAGCTGTTGTGAACTCTTGCTCTGTTTCTTCATGAAATGGGGACTAAGGAGTGAAGTCCCAGGTAGGACATCCAAATGGACAACTGTGTGCATCATCACGGGCCCTGTAAATCAGGACTGGTGGACAGCTAGAAATGTTCTGCCAGTCTGCTTCACAGGGAGGAGCATCTTGAAGGCACCCACTGGGGACAACTCAACTGAGAACTTGGCCAGCAAGGAGGAAGGTATCTGAGAACCTGATACCACGGTGCAATGGAAGTCATCTCAGGTGTGGAGGTGACATCAGACGGGCTCTGATTCACTGCACAACCAAGAATCGGCCTCGGATATTACCGGAAAGCAACTTGTATTTCTGTCACCAACTCCCATCTCCCATCCCCTTATTTCCCTTGTTCCGTCAAAGTCCCAGTCCTGGGAGACATTTTCACAAACATTTTATAGAAGCTCATCTTCCTTATATTTTCTAAAGTTCAGCCTCCTCCAGATTAGCATAGCTAAAATGGTATCATCGAGAGAGAGAAGGCATATTGGCCTGCATTTTTCTCCCTTGATTCCGAAAAAGTCTAGATCCTATTTTGCTCAAGAGACTTTGCTTGAGGTTGTAAATGTTCCATGACCAGATTTCTGTATATTCCATGCTGAGCCTCTAAAGTTGAAGCAGGGGCACCTGGGTGACTCAGTCGGTTAAGCGTCTGCCTTCGGCTCAGGTCATGATCCCAGGGTCCTGGGATCGAGTCCAGCATTGGGCTCCTTGCTCAGTGGGGAGTCTGCTTTTCCCTCTGCCTGCCGCTCCCCCATTTGTGCTCTCTCTCTGCCAAATAAATAATAAATAAAATCTTTAAACACAAAGTCGAAGCAAACATGCTTATCTTTTCAATTTTTGCTGTTGGTGTGGAATGGAGGGGAGAGATTGGGACAGGCTTTAAGCTCGAAGGTCCCCTGTGTCTAATAGAGATGGTGCACCCTCTCCAACACTGGGTATTGTCCATCCTTTAAATCCTTGCCATTATCATGCATAAAAAGAGATATTTTGGATTTCTTTCACTGTGAGTTCTGTTGACCTTCTTTATATATTCATTGGTTGTGTATGTGTGAGCACACTACTTGAAATCTGTTACCTGGGTTTTTGTTGTGGGTCTAAAGTTTTCCATATTAGTTTGTAAGAGCTCTTTGTTTATTAAGGAAATTTGCCCTGTATCTGTCACTTGAATTGTAAACCTTCCCTCCACAGATCTTTGTCTTTGACTTTATGGCTCCCCTACCCCCATGGATATTTTAAAGTTATCTATTTCTACCAAATATAATTTGCTGGTATTTTTCTTTATGATTTCTTGTTGTCATAGCTTTCTTAGAAAGATTTTCTTCATTCTGAGATTATAAACATACTCTTTTCTCTCCTCTATATTTTCGCCTTTCCTTTCATTTCAAAGGCAAATGAAAACTTAGAAAAATATTTCTGGTAATATAGTAAAGGATTCATACATTTATATATAAAAATATTTATACTGATCAATAAGAAAATGCAAAAACTCTAATGAACACAATGAGCAAAAGACTTGAACAGGAGATACACTGAAGAATAAATGCAGATGGCCAATAAACAAATAAAACAAGCTTAGCCTTACTAAAGTTAATTAAAACAACAAGGTGACTGTTTGTTTAACCTGTTAAATAAACAAAGACTAAGGATAAGACAAAAAAATATTGGCAAGGGCCGTGAGGCGGCTACTCTCATATACTGCTGGTGGGGGTTTCATCTGCTACAACTTTTGGAAAGTCCTGAGAAAATGTTTCCAGGGCGTTAGAATCCCTTCTAGAGATCCGTCTGAAAAAGGAGGCAAAAAAATTCAGATATTCATTTGTGTGGATATCCATCCTTGTTTGCATGTTTATTCATTCCATGCACTCTGAGGTGACAAAGATTTAATCGATACCCTTCACTTTTTCCTTGATAAGGTTTTCATTAGATCTTCATTGCTCTATCCCTCACCTCCAGCTGAGAAAGACACTGTGGAGATGTGGAGTCTTGGGTTGTCCTCTTAGACACTCAGGACGAATCCATGTCCTCCCTCTGGTGGGACTTGAAGGCATGTGCCTTCCTGCTTTTTTTTTTGGCACTTTTCTGTGATGGTTTGAAGCAGGGTTTCTCAAGCTCAGCACTGTTGATGTTTGGGGCTGGATAATTCTTTGTGATGGGGGGCTGTCTTGTTCATTGCAGGGTGGATAGCAGCAGCTCGGGCCTCTACCCACAAAATGCCAGTGGAGAATAGTCATGACAAAAATGTCTCTAAACCTTTGTCTCTGGGGAAGGGGCAAACTGCCTCTGGTTAAGGACCGCTGGTTTAAAGAGTTAGTCTTAACGAAGGACGCATGTCGCGTCTTCCTCTGGGCTGGGAACATAAACACCGGAGGGGCGTTGATCTCACATCATCAGAAGAACATGCAGGAGGCATTTACATCGGCATGGCCAACTTCGGGAAACTTTGCTACTAACCCACGTGTCTTCCTGTGCCTGTCATTTTCTTTCCTGGGCCTTAGTTTCTCCATCTGCCAAAATGAAGAATTGGAGCTAGAATCGCTGGCTTTTAAAGTGCTAATCAGAGGCCCTCTATGGGCTGCTGCAAGGTAAAGGGGCCGGCTCGGAAGATACCCTCCTTCTTTTCCCAAAGGGCTTCACTTTATCTCTTACGTTGTGGTCTTCCAAGGAAGGGTTGTCACAGTGTAATCAAGCACAGGAGTAATGGGCTGGTGCATTGAGACATGTTCTATGGTGCCTATTCTGTGATGGCTCTGTGGGCCCTGAAGACAAGGACACATCCTGCCTTGAAGGGGGTTGTTTTCTGTGGCAGGGAATTGGTGGTCCTAGTGGAGAGCCATTACCCTTGGGCAGGAAACTTGATTGGCCATTGGCCGGGTCCAGACTAATGGGCCGAGCCTGGGAGGCCCGGGGCAGCCATAGATGTGTCTGCTCTCATCGGTAAGCGGTCCTGACACAGGAAGCTGGCCTGGAGCCAACAGTGTTCTAGAAACCATCAGGACGCCACGCTGTGAGCAGGCCCACAGAGGACAGAAAGTCAAGAGACCATTGGGTTCCACTTTATTTATTTTTTAAAAAGATTTTATTTCTTTATTTTGGAGAGGGGGAGGAACAGAGGGGTAGGGACAAGGAGGGGGAAAGAATCTCAAGCAGACTCTGCACTGAGCATGGAGCCCAACTCAGCACTTGATCTCACGACCCTGAGATCATGACCCAAGAGTCGGATGCTTAACCAATTGAGCCACCCATGTGCCCCACATTGGGTTCCCCTTTAAAAAGTGAGTTAATTTTTTAAATAAAGAGTTCTGACCTCCTCACTGTGGAGCACCACTTACCTTCACAAGAGGTGGCACACCTGGGTCAGGAGTGCTTTTCCTCACTGACTTCATATACAACTCCCTCTCCATGCATGACCCCTGCCTCTCTATCATCATGCTTATTTACTTTCAGTTTTTACAGATGGTCACAGACAAGGTCAAGCCTTGGTCTATCTTTGCACTTTGATCCGTGTGTTATGTAGGTGCTGTCACAGAGGAAAAACAGAGTTGAAAAATGATTATTTTTTTCTCCCATAACGTGACTGAAGATGTTACAGGGATGAGGTGAGAAAAACCTCCTGGCTTTTAATCCTTTGAAATTTGGAAAGTAATTTTAAGAGTTCCATTTGCCACCGTCGCTAACTCTCTTCCAGATCTGCTTTTTTTTTTGAGCCTGACTGAAACCAGGCTAAGATTTGTAGTCCCCACAGTGAGTGTGACTTCAGAGCTCAGTGGTCTGCAAGATGGAGATCTTTCAGAAAAAGAACTCATTAGCATAATGCAGGAGGCTCTGAAGGTAATCATTTCAAGATGGAGTGTCGAGGACAACACAGGCTTTTGTCACGACTGATGGAATCTCTTCTTTGGGCAACCCGACAATTTCCTCAGCAGCTTCTCTGCTGGGCATGGCAATCAGGAGCTATTTTAGGGAGGCCTGGGCATCTGGCTGCAAGAGTTTTGATCAGACATACAGAGGCAAACTGTGTGTGTCCTCACGCTCTCTTCTCTTTGGGAGATGCAGGGACGCGTCCAGAATTGACTGGAGCCAGGGACAGGCACCCTTCCTCAGGCGTGGTCTCTGGACGGGGCTGCCAGAGCAATTCAGCACGTTGTTTAGAAAAGCAAGGCCCAGTAGGAATTGCTATTACTCTTCTTCCTCCTCCTACTAACTGCTACAATTGTATGAATACAGTTTATCAGAACTGCCATGTGATGGACACTGGGGTTCGAAAGATGAATAGGACGTTATTTCTGCCCCAAAAAGGAGACTGTATTCAAGCCTACTTGGTGAGCTTTGGATGGTTAGAAATTTTATTCTGACCCATGTTAAAGACGGTGAGGCAGGACTTTATTTGAGGGATGGCTGCCATGGGGTTTTGCGATAGGGGAGAGAGATAGGGCTCCACTCTGAATACAAGAAAAAGTAGGGATTTATAGCCAAGGAGCAGAGGTTGGGGGGGGGGTCAGTGGGTGGAAAATTACCAAGAGGGCAGGGGGTTCTTTTTCTTTTTTTTTTTAAGATTTTATTTATTTATTTATTTATTTATTTATTTATTTATTTATTTATTTATTTATTTAGAGAGCATGAGCAGGGGGAGGGACAGAGGGAGAGGGAAAGAGAAGATCTCAAGCAGACTCCATGCTGAGCATGGGGCCTGACACAGGGCTTGATCTCATGACACTGAGATCATGGCCTGAGCTGAAATCAAGAGTCCAATGCTTAACTGAGCCACCCAGGCATCACCCCCCTCTTTTTAAAAATTTGATTTCATTTATTTATTTGAGAGAGAGAGAAAGAGAGAGTGTGAGCAGGGAGAAGAGCAGAGGAGGAGGGAGAGGGACAAGTAGACTCTGCACTGAGCAAGGAGCCCTATACAGGGTTCGATCCCAGGACCTGATTATGACCTGAGCCAAAACCAAGAGTCAGACACTTAACTGACTGAGCCACCCAGGAGCTCTGAGGACAGGGGGATTCTTGCTAAGCTGACCACATAGGATTCTTGCTGAAGGTAGGCCAGAGTGATCTGATATCACTGAGGGGGGATAAAGAGAGATGAGGAATTTGGTCAAATATCCCAGGTGACTGGATATTGAGGGTAGGAGAGTCTCACTGCACTGATGTAGCAGGATTCTTGCTTTTGACAAGGTTCCAGGAGGGGCCTAGTGGATCAAGGGGCTAGAGAAACCTGGCTAAAGTTTGATCAAGGAGAATCCTTGTCAGGACTCACCACTTCTGCCTCTCATCCCAGTGTGGATGAAGGCCTCAGTAGAGATGCAGGCCCAGAACCTTCCAAGGAAGCATATAATGAGCACTTACCTTCCTCTGTGTTTCCAGAATTTATGGTTTCCTTCCCACCTTGGGTGCCTTCTTAATTGTGGCTGCCATTTAATTCAGCATCTAGGGATATGCCAATTGTGGTAGATGCTCTACCCACATTAATGCAGTAATGCTCACACCAGCCCGGGCCAACACTAGACAAGTAGGCGTTTCAAATCTGAGGGGAAAATACCGGAAAACAAAGGTCCAGGGAGTTGAAGTGGCACATGGCCCATCAAGGGTAGAGCTACACTTCAACCCACGGCTCTTCCTTCCAAAGTCCCTCAGTGTGAGGTCATTTTACCTCATTCTAATTTGGTGTTCACAGTTCACTTAGGTGTATCCTTGATTCTTGGAGTATTCTAGAAATTATCAATGTGCTTATCAAATTCAGAACTTGGAGGCTGAATCTACCCCTCTTTCTTCTACCTCCCTTGCTTAAGCAACAGAAGTTTATTTTCTCACACTTCCGGAGGCTGGAGGTCCAAGATCAAGGTGTCGGTAGGGTTGGTTTCTTTGGAGGCCTCTCCCCTTGGCTTGCAGATGGCTGTCTCTTTGCTGTGGCCTCCTCTCTGTACACAAACTCCTGCCTCTCTCCCTCTTCTTCTAAGGACCCAGTCATGTTGCATTAGGGTTCTACCCATCTGACCTCACTTCAAGATCCTCATCTAATTATCTCTTTAAAGACCCTGTCTTCCAATACACATTCTGAGATGTACAGGGATTAGCGCTTCAACATTTGAATTTGGGGGGTGGGGACACAGTTCAGTTCATAACATCTAACATATTTTTAAAAATCAGTTGTGAAAGATGAAAAGATGAACAAGACACTCTCTTCATCCTCCAGGAGCTTACAGGTTAGATAGAGCTGCATAAAGAAATCGATGGATGATGAGTGAATTTGGAGCTCAGAGGAGGGTCAGGTTACCATGGGCTGTAGTGGTTCAGGAAGGCTTCTGGGAGGAGGCAACATACAGGGGGCATTGGAAGATGCATATACATTTCTAGAAACACAAAGGGAAGATCCTGCCTAAAAATTAACTGGACTTAAGAGGTGAGCACTCAACCTGATGTGACTTCATAAGCATTTCTTGGGCATCTATTCTCTGCCAGGCATTGAGCTGAGGGATGGAATACAAAGACAGGTATCTGCTCTTGAGTTGGCCACAGGCTGGAAGAAAGGTGATTTTAGAGCTATCTGAGCATCAATAATATACTAGGCAGGAAAGTTTGTAGCACAGGTTGGCCATCTGATGTTGGCTGCTGGGGCACAACAGAGATGTGTGGCTCAGGGACCCCATGTTGGCAACAGGGTGTTGTTTGTGCTGATAACCTTGGCTCAATCTGGGTCCTTCCTGAAGCTTCCCAAGAAGGAGAGCCTAGGCTTCGTGCCCATTCCCTGTCCACACTGTTTTAATTGAATACTTAGCTTCCATCTGCTATTTAGTTTACATATTGTTCAGATTTTGAGTTCCACGTGGCAGGACCTTGTCTTTTGTATTTTACTATTTGCACCATTCACCCTGCTTGTGCTATGCCCCCCATAAGCCACAGACATTAATCAGAGTTTGGGTTCCAGCCATGACAAATTTTGACCCGACAGTGTCTAAATCCTGAAAATGTTTCCAACCAGAATGCAAACCCATTGTCCTCCCAACTCTGTCTAATTTCCATTAATTGCTCTAATATGCTGGCTTCTCTTTTTGATTGTGTGCCCTTTAGAAAAAAAAATCATTGATACATTAATTATAGCTTTCATCCGGAGGTTTGAGCATTTCTAAACATTTATTTGAATTTCATGCCAAACTGGGGGGATAATTGCATATAAAAGGATCATGCTGGGTTAGATTTTGAGATGGGTTTTCAAATATCCTTCCTCCAGTATAAAGAGCCCAACTGGCAGCTCCAGCATCTTACTGCTCTGTGTGGTTTGACTGAGCCCAATTTCTGTGTAGTGGTAACACGGGATAATAGATGATAGTCGGAGAGGTAGCCTTCAAGCTCAATGGCTCAGACACCCTTTCTGATCCAAAGCTATGGCAGGTGAGATTGCGAAGCCTGGGTCTTGGAGAAACGCTAAAGGTGCCAACAGCCGGGGCCAGAGTGACACAGGTGTAGTCTGTAGTGAGTCCCAGGAGGACCCATTCTATCCATCTGGGTGACAGCGGTGTTGACCAGAACTGTGGAGGGCCCTGCTAAATTTCAGCAGGTGGTTCCTTTTGCTCTCACTAAAGGTCTGTAGGGTGCTTCCTGGGATCTCCGCTGTCCATCCGAGGGGGGCTGATGGGCACTGTCTCCCTTCCTCCTGGGCCCCTGGATATCTTGCTCCTCCCTGCCAGGCCCTCCAGACCCATGTATATTTTTGCAGGTTTAATCATGTGACACTTTTCTTTAAGGTTTCCTGAAGGTTTGCTTGTCAGAAGCCACAGATGGGGAATTACATATGGAGAGATTTAGTGATGTACACAAAAAGGCATTTTGCAAACAAATGGTTTCAATAAACAAACATTGAGATCAGCTTCCTGCTGGATCTTCATCACACACATAACTGGGAGGGAGCTAGAATACAGCCTTCCAGAGCACTCTGTTTGGGCTCCTGGCTGGAGCTGGGTTTTCTGGCTTGGCGAATTTCCCTGGGGGTGGGGGGGGGGCGGTGCACTCCCCACCAAGCAGGTGAATGGAGCACAGGATGTGGAGCAGGAACTCTGGGCTCTTACTCCACTGTGTCCCCACATGACCTTGGGGATGTCATTCCAAGTGGGGCCTCATGTCTGTCAACATACATAACATTTTCATGCAATCACATGCATTAATGCAGGGCTCCCATTTATCGAATACTTAACTGTGAATCACACATTAAGCTGGGCAATTTACCTATATGATTTAATTTAACCTCCACAACTTGGAAAATTAGTTATTATGAAGATGGGGGAAGTAGCTTGCCCAAAGTCGTAAAACCCAGAATAAGAAAATCCCAAACCTAGGATGTAGTTTGGACTCCAAAGCTTTTGCTTTTTTTCTGTACCAGGCTGCCTCTCAGTGAACATTTTATTTTTTTATTTTTATTTTTATTTTTTTTAAAGATTTTATTTATTTATTTGAGAGAGAATGAGAGACAAAGAGCAGGAGAGGGGGAGGGTCAGAGGGAGAAGCAGACTCTCTGCTGAGCAGGAAGCCCGATGTGGGACTCGATCCTGGGACTCCAGGATCATGACCTGAGCCGAAGGCTGTCACTTAACCAACTGAGCCACGCAGGCACCCTCAGTGAACATTTTAGACCTAGTTGGGTTCAAGTGTGTGTGAGCGTGTGTGCACACATGCTTATGCAAGTACGTGCTTGTAGATGTTTTTTTTTTTATTTTGAAGATTTTATTTATTTATTAGAGAGGGAGAGAATGCAT
>NC_138378.1:113346147-113372154 GCF_054177405.1 Leptonychotes weddellii
CCATTTCTTTGTGTCTTCCTCAATTTCTTTGTGTCTTCCTCAATTTCTTTCATAAGTGTTCTATAGCTTTCAGAGTACAGATCCTTTGCCTCTTTGGTTAGGTTTATTCCTAACAACTCTTTAATTTCTCTTTCTTCTGTCTCATTGTTAGTGTTTAGAAATGCAACTGATTTCTGTGCATTGATTTTATATCCTGCCACCTTGCTGAATTCCTGCATGAGTTCTAGCAATTTTTGGGTGGAGTCTTTTGGGTTTTCTACATAGAGTATCATGTCATCTGCAAAGAGTGAGAGTTTGACTTCTTCTTTGCCAATTTGGATGCCTTCTATTGCTTTTTGTTGTCTGATTACTGAGGCTAGGACTTCTAGTACTCTGTTGAACAGCAGTGGTGATAGTGGACATCCCTGTCATGTTCCTGACCTTAGGGGACAAGCTCTCAGTTAACTGAGATAATGCACTTGGTATGGGCTGTCTTGAAACAGCAGGGATTTGAAAAAATTAGAAATAACAATATTTTTATCTGAAATCCACTAATGGATTTTGGGCCCTTGCATCTGATGTCAGGGAAGGCATTTTTGAGTGAAGGTGTGGGAAGCACCTTTCCATAATCTAAGATAACAAAATGAAACACAGTGGGGACACTCCAGTGGACTGCCTCCCGGTAGTCAGGATGACGACTGCCCACAAATGTGCGGAGAATGGTTTTCCTCGCTGAGCTTCCTCAGCATTAGCTCCTCTTACACTGTTCCAGAATACTTTCTCTTCATGACTGGTTTGCTGTTAGCCTATGAGCTCAAGAGTGGATCACACAGGGCCTGACCCAGTGTGGCCGGTCAATTCATGCTGCCTGGATCAATTGGTCTAATTGGAATGCTTCTGGAAAGTTGGAAAATACATGATTGGGATTTCGATATTTATTTGGGGAGAAGACCATATTTGGAAATTGATCAGTCTTTTGCTAATTGAGCAGAATGGGCTCTTTCTTTTGAGATCTGCTGTCGATACATCATCCTTCATGGAGCTCCTGTTAGCATGTGACATTTCACTCTTGCATGCTTGCCTTTCCCCAATTATGTTTTGGTGCTAGCCAACACATTTATGTTTCATTTCCAACAGAAGGCTCAATGTTGAAAGCAAAACATGGGTCAAATTCATCTTGTAGGGGAAACATCCTGCTGTCCTTCAATGAAAATAATTGCTAGATTGTATTGAGAAGCATGCATGGGCCATCGGGTAATGCCTTGCCTCTTTATACTTACCTGTAGTTTACGAAATGAGGTCGTCTTATCAAAACCTCAGCACTGCTCTGTGAGGTGGGCAGGGCATAGGTTACCACCCTCATTGTGCAGGGGACGAAGCTGAGTCTAATTTAAATAAAGTCCTTTGCTGGAGATGGGCCTCAGGACAAAGGCCTGTGTTCTGACTCCTAGGTTAACTTTTTTTCTCCCTAGTCTCCATGACCCCACCAGAAATGAACTCTGCCTTTTTAGTTCTGTTGTGAAATCTTAATTCTATACTCTGCTGAACCCCTTGTTGGTATGTTTTGCTGCAGATTGCATTTATTTTTCTATCTTATGAAGAACCTCACTAATACAGTTTTGCTATTCATTCTTCTGTATGTATAGCGTCAATAGGCTCGAACGGAGCTGAAATAATTGGACTGCAGGGGTTCTGAGCTTCGAGGTTATTGTCAAGTCAGGTGTCACTGATTCTTCATCCATGTGGGGAACTCAACTGTGCACAGACCTTTTCCTTCCTTACCTACAAATCATGCAGCATCAGCGTATTAACAGGTAGTCGCGCAGAATGCTCCTTTTGTCATTTGGAATCTAAATAATCAGAAACACAATGGGGGAATTGTCTACATTGTATGTAGTAGTGAAGGAAGTTTTACATTTTTCTCTCTGTTCAGCCTGACCCTTTGTTAGAAAAAGTCTGAGTGAAAATTTCTCCATTTCCTCATCTATTAACCTCATCCCTGGCCCATTCGTGTGTCCATCTGGTCAACCACCATTCACAGTGGTTGGCTCTGTCCCAGGCCCTCAGCCTTGTGCTGGGAATACACGGGTTGACAGGAGGGTCTCTGCCTGCATGCCCCAAGTTTGCTGATGATGGGCAGAGGAAGACTTGACACTTGCAGGGGGTACGGGAGGGGCTCTGACCATCACACAGATGTGAGCAGGAGCCCTGGAGCCCACGTGGGGTGGGGTCAGAGGCACCCTTTGGCAGAGACCTTGAGCTGAGTGCTGGAGGGCTGGCTTACCAGTAGAGGGGCCACCTGTCCCCCTCCCCGTGCAGAACTAGACTGAGAAGCCAGGTTTTCTCATTCTTGGGGAATTATTGAGTCCTCTATACCACCCTGGCCTGCCTAGCAAAGAACACCTGGTGTAAGAGGTGGAGCATGAGGCTGGACTTTCATTTGTCGGGAGAAGGATGTGCAAAGGCCCAGGGGCCCACAGGAGATGACTTGTGGACACGCTGTGCTGTTTGAAATTGCTGGGGTTTAGGAGATCTCAGCAAGGGGTGAGGATGGAGAGGCAGAGGCCAGAGCCAGGGGAGCCCTGTGGCCTGAGCCAAGAAGTAGGGGGCCTTAGCCTGTAGGTCATGGGGAGATTTTAAAGGGCTCTTGGCAGAGTGTGCCGTGCTGACATCTGACTTTTAGAAAACTCATTCATGCGACTGGGCAGAGGGGTGGAGGGAGGGAGAAGAGGCTTCACGTGAATGGCCGGCCGTGTGGCTGGGACAGACACAGTGCTCCTGTAGGTGGCGCTGCTCAGCCAGAGGTCCTTGGAAGGCAGAAGCAGTAGGATTTGGAGTGGGACCAGATGTGCAGGGGCCCAAGGTCACGGGGAAGTAATGCCCCAGTTTTGCCTCCTATAGACTATGTGACCTTGAGCACTTGTTTTCTGTGAACCCCCAACTCCTCGTGGGTCAGATGAGTCTACAGTCCCTCCTCTGCCTCCTCACAGATTCGTGAGATGGGCAAGCAAGGACACTGTCTAGATGGTAAAGCGCCATCAGATAGGGTTTGTCATGATCACTGAACTCAGGGGTTGGCAGGCCGGGGCTTGGGGACCACCTCTGGCTTGCCGCCTGTTTCTGTCAATAAGGTTTTCCCGGCACAAGCCACACCTGTCTGTTTCCGTCTTGTCTTGGCTGCATTCTTGCTGTGACCACAGAGTTGAGTACTTGACACAGAAACTGCATGGCCTTGAAATATTTACTCTCTGGCCCTTTACTGAGAAAGACTGCTGGCTTCTGGGTTCAGTCATCGGTTATGGTTTTGCCAAATTTAATTTTTGATTGACATAAGAGGATTCTGGAATCCCTTGTGTTTACTGATTTGACTGCTATCAGGCAGGAGTTCCTGTGGGTATCCGGCTTCTCTTGGACCTGGCGTGGAATGGCTTCTCGTAAGGAAGGGGGTATGGCCAAGGTCACAGCCCTGCCAAGCTCCTCTCCTGTGGAGAACAGGGAGCACGTTCATGAGAGTATTCACTTGGTTTCTGTTACATTAGCCTGACTGCTATTCATTTCACTTATTTCCCGATTTCCTGGCATAATTCTGCTTCTCTGCCCCCCCTCTCCCCGCACTTTGCTTTCTTCCATTCTAATTAACAACCTGTGGAATCAAAAAGTAGAAACCAAACTACATTATGGCCAATCTTGCTGCACTTCTCAGCTCCAGCCAGCACACAATGTTGTCGCTTCTTTGGTTCAAACCCCTGTGCCTTTTCTGGCTCCGAGGATGGCAATTACATATTTCAAGACAGACGAGAACCAAGGGAAAAGGCCGCCGGCCTCGTGGGTCTGCCTCCCTCCTTGTTATTCCTTTTCTTACCAAAGAAACCAATTTGGACTAAGTTTTTCTGCTAGGCCTCCAGCAATTCTCAGCTCCAGAAATACCGGGAGGATTGAGAAGCTGCATGTGCTAGTAAATATTGTCTGTGTTTAAAGCAAATAGAGAAACATGTGAAGCACAAACACGAATCACCTTCATTTCTCACATCACTTTCACTCGCTAAAATAGAGTCTGTGGCAAAGCCTACTTCGCAACATGTGCTCTCAACCCTGAAAATGGTCCCCCCTTCCCAGGCCATATTTCCATTTAGTAGCGAGGAGGAAAAAAAAAAAAAAGGAAGGACGAAAGAAAGAAATCGAACATCGGTGCTGGCAGAGTCCTTGGAAGCAATGGAGCCAACACTTCTCGCTGTACAGCGAGTGCAGGGCCATCAACGTGCCACACTCATTATTTATTTACACCATCTACCATGGGGCAGGTGCTGGGCAGCTGAGCGTTTCTTCCTCTGGTCAGGAGTCCCTTGTTCCTTCATCTGCTATACAGTCAAAGACTACTGACCACTGCCGTCCTGAGCGAATGACCAGATCTGGACGCGCCTCCCATGTCTCAGCCCCTAGGACATCCCTCTGTCCCTGACCCCTTCCCTTCTGGCTCCCCCCAGCCATTCAGCTCAGTGTATCCCCCTTGTAACCACCACTTGCGGCTTTCCGGGTGTCACCTGAAACTGGCCTCTGGGCGCTGAGGGCAGGGAGGGACCCCAGAAAGGGGCGGCCACTCCAGATGGGTAGGGGGCAGATTTTAGAAGCAAGGGAACTTACATATGAGGTGGGGCTTGGACACTGTAAGGTGAGAAGGGCTCGACACCTGCCTGCCCAGTCTTTAAAGTTTATATAGAGGCCTTAACTGGGTTCAGTCATGTAGACCACCCAGATGGTCTCAGCACCACATCACTAGCTCAAGGCTATGCCCTGGGGGCAGCCTCTGGAGCAGGGAGGGCAGTGGAACCTAAATTCCAAGGATAGGGAAGAGGATGAGGAGCCTCCGATCGCCTGGGGCCACCTCATGGCTCGACCAGTGGATGAGTCTTCCTGATGACCTCCCCTAACTCCACGGCCTCCCTTGGGGATTCCTCCCCCTCCTACAAGGGGGACACATGCCACATCATCCCTCTGGCCCTCCTGCCCTATCACCGCTTTTGTTGTTAAGGGTTTTTAGGGGGAAAGAACACAGATGTAGAGAACAAATGTGGGAGAGCAAAAAATGCTCCTGAATCCCAGTTATTTGCCCTGTGTGTGGCTTCCGATGCCCCCTGGAGACGGACCCAGATGTCCGCATTGATACCTGCCTACTTCTCTGATTCCCAAGGAGCTCCTTGAAACTCCCACCATGGAGACTCAGCTCTGTCTTTCTCCAGAAAGGCCTCTCTCTTTTCACCCAGGCCTGGAGCACCATTATGGTGAGACCGTGGGTGTGGACCTGCATCCCGACAGCACGAGGTATGCTCTCTGCTCAAGGAACACGAGGCAGTTCAGCTCTGCTTGAGCAGATGATGTGAATACTGATACAAGGAGTCTGACCCAATTCAAAAGACTCCTGTGGAAGGGTTCTGGGGAGATGCTGACATGATCAAAGCTAAACTTGGGTAAATTTAATCTGCCAGGGATCGTAGGTTAGATTGGAGGGGATTAAGCCTGGAGAGGAAAGCTTCATTAGGCAGGACTTCAAGGAAAACCTGCTGATAAAAGAGAAACAGAATCTGAGACCTGTGAGTATTAAGCCGAATTTACCTCCAGCTTTCCTCCGCGGGATCAGGCACCATGGGAGAGAGGCCTTTGGACATCTTTTCAAAGAATGACCAGGGACGGTTGCATGCCCTACGACGATTGGTAGAGAGGGAGGTCTGAGTGGGAGTGGCCCTCATGAAGAATCTCCCAGGCCAAAGGCAAAGGTGGGGCTCAGAAAGGCAGAAACTGAGTTTGTCAAGGAAACCTGAAGGGTGGGTTTAAAGAGCTCTTAATGTCACTGTTCAAGATGGGCTGGTTGGTCTGAGTACAGGTCTGTGTGCTGAATCTGGCCAGCACACCTTCTCCGGCAGGCTGTTTTTTGCTGGTTCTGACCAATTTTCCAGGAAATGTTGGCTCTTGGGGAGCCTGGGTGCCTCAGTGGGTTAAGCATCTGCCTTTGGCTGGGGTCATAATCTCAGGGTCCTGGGATCCAGTCCCCAGATGGGCTACCTGCTCAGCGGGGAGTCTGCTTCTCCCTCTGCTTGCCTCTTCTCCCTGCTTGTGCTCTTGCTCTCTTAAATAAATAAAAATCTCTTCTCTTTTTTTTAAAAGAAACTTTTGCCCTGATTCCTTCCTCAGAGCCCTGACTCTTGCTGTCTTACTCTCTTACGGTTCAAGGTCATGCATAGGCATATGCTTAAGACTCGGCAAAGATCTCCTTAACCAAACCAACCAACTAACCAGCAACCTTGGACCAATGAGAGATCCCTACCTGATTGTGAATGTGGGCTCTGTGTGACCCTGGACAAGTCTCTGTATCTTCTCTGAGCTCCAGTTTTCCCACCTGTGAGAATACTTACGTTGTTGGGCTGTGGCGGGAATGAAATGAGGTAAGGACCGTGTCCGACACATAGTGGGGCTCCTAGAAAATGCTGGCAACAAGTATGACCTTGCCTGTTGGTCATCTGCTGTTTGCAGGTACTTCAAGCTCCAGGGAGCCTTCCAGAGGCCTTGAGCTGGATCAGCCGGCAGGGGCAGCTGAGTGATGCCCACCTGCCGTTTAATCCCTCCCTGATTGCTCGCTCACACACCACTCTCCTCTCTCTCTGCGGATCTACCTCTCTCCCCAGAGACAGAGAAGATGGATCACCTTCTTGAAGAGGCATTGCTCATGTCACCACCTGCCTGACCCATTACAAGATTTAAACTGTCACTTAATTTGTTCCCCATTATGTGCAGACACAGCCTCACCTTTGGCAGTGCTTGGAGGAGGGGCCGGGGAGGAAGTGACGAAGGCAGGACGTGATTGGCTTCCAGGGGGGCCTTTCTGGCTTCTCCAGGCCCTCAGAGGCTATGGGGAGAGATTGGTTTTCAGCAGCCGGGGGTGTGTGAGCTGGGGTTGGGACTGGCCACAGGCTCGGAGAGGGGACCGATTGGGTGTGGTGTGGAGGCTTGTGAGCAGAGCTCAGCTCTCTGCATCAGTGGATTTTTTTTTTTTTAAGTCACAGCTTTCTGGAAACCCTTCACCTTATGTTAACTTCCCCTGAAATGTTTCTCTTAAGAATTCTAGCTTGTGCACAGAATATTAAGCTGTGCTGCATCCCCTTGACTCCTGGGATGGAATTTGAAGTAATCAGCCTTTGAATTTCCAGGTGCCCTTAATCTTCTTTGACCCACACGGAGCTGCAGATTAGCCTGTGAAAAATCATATGTAACCATTTCTTTAAATCCTTCCCTGGCTTATTTCTATGGGGATTTTTTTTTTAAAAGATTTTATTTATTTATTTGAGAGAGAGAATGAGAGACAGCACAAGAGGGAAGAGGGTCAGAGGGAGAAGCAGACCCCCCGCTGAGCAGGGAGCCCGATGTGGGACTCGATCCCGGGACTCCAGGATCATGACCTGAGCCGAAGGCAGTCGCTCAACCAACTGAGCCACCCAGGCGCCCTCTATGGGGATTTTGAATCGTGGAATGCTTCTGAGCTGAAGGCACGTAAGAGGTTGTTAGCACAGGAAGATGAGACTTGCCTTCCGATTGTCCGTGTTCAGCCCGTTCGTTCAACGTGCAACCCCGGCAAGGTGAGTGTGCCCACTGTGGGCTCAGTGCTGTGGTTGCTGTATGGGGGTTCACCCTCACTGGGGCTCTTTGGACTGGTATTATTGTTCCCATTCTACAGATTAGGAAACTAAGTTTCAGCAAAGGTAAGTCACTCATCCAAAGACACCTGGACACTTAGCGTCAGGGTCTGTATTCAGATTTACAGTTTCTACTCTTTCTATTTTCACAAGATGTCAGTTTCTGCTATAAATATATTTTCCATGGAACCAGGTGCCAGAGCAGAGGTGGATTTACCAAGAGGCCAATGAAGATGAAGCTTCGGGGCCCCTCGCCCTATGTTCACATGATCAGGTCTTTCTGTAAAGTTTGCAAAAGTAAGCTATTGTATCTGTAATTGATTAAGACCGTTGTTTTGTTCCACTCTGATTTCCACTTGATCACACTTCCCCTAGGGTCAGGGAGGCACAGAGTGGATTTCCTGGGATTGGCCACAGTGGACTGATTTGGTTGTGCTTTTTGCTTGTGCTCAGTGGGATATATTCACATGGTCCCAGTTACTTTCAGGGAGAGTTAAGTTACTGCTGTTTGTCCTGGGGGACAGGGCTTCCAGGGACCCTCCTTGTGGCACTGTGCTGACTCACCTGGTATCAGGATGCAGAGTTGTGGGGTCAGAGGTCATATTGCAGGCTGAACATGTCCCAGGGCAGCAGGCATCAGAACTGTGTGGGTGGCACCGGAAAAACAAGGCATGACATATAAAGAGCCAGAAGCTGTGGGAAATTCTTCCAGTCATGAGATGCATAAAACTCTTAAGGGCATGTCCGGTTTTCATTCAATGGTCAAATGGAAGTTTTCCTGTTGAGAATAGAGTTGATAATATACACAGTTATACATTCACTACACTTTTGTTATTTGAGGAGAATCATGTGAAATGGAATTTCTCAGAATAACTATTTGTAGAATACAAACCTGCAGGAAGACCAAATCAGCAAGTCTGTCTGTGCATGAAGTCACATGTTTTATGTGGCCCAACTACTACTACTAAGAAATAAATTAATTGATCCTGCTGGAGGAAAGATCGAATTAGTTTTTTATTGTCTTTATATAAATCAATAGGTATGGCAAATCATTGCCAAAAGAAAAGAAAATCAAAGAGCATAGAACACAAAATGTAGAAGAAATGATATCAGGCTATATCAGGCAGATGGTTATGTTGTTTTCTAGGTCTTGAGATATTTATTGTATTTGTCTGCTTTGAAAACTTTGCAATTTGGAATAATTTATTGCCAATTCTGAATCATTATTCATTTGGACCTCGTTTTTATTTGTTACTTTGCATTATTTTTTTTTTAGCGGAGTTGCCCCTGACATGGTAAAACTTCCAGGTTTCAGAGAGACAACATTCACTCCTGGCTAGAGAATGATCCTATAAATTGTATGGCCGTGAATGCATTGGTAGCTGTCGAGCTAGGTCCTGTAGGTGGAGAGAGGCAGGGTGGGACGGGAAGACACAAAGAAGAATAAGATTTGGTCCCTGCTCCCACAGAATTTACAAATGGGAGTGACAGGCCCCGGTGGGAACTCCATGATTTGTCCCATCATAGAAGGAGACCCGAAGCTGTGTGGGGCCAGAACCCAAGCATGGTGCCTCAGCTCCCAAGTTACTCTCCTATGGCCCAAATGCCAGCCTATTAAAATGAGGGCTCCTGAGGGCAAGATCTCAGTAGGGGTCCCGAGACTTTAGGGGTAGTGGAGGAAAGAGAGGGACCCATAGAGAAGATCAAAGCACCTTCATGAATCTGAACTAACATTCCCACCTTTTTGGTGTTGACATTTGGAGGCATCAAACTGCTTCTTTGTGTTCCCCTCACCTCATAAGTCTACCCATATTCTAGGCCCCTGTCAAGTTCTTCCAGAACCTTCCCAGCTACTCCAAATGTGTTTCCTACGTGGGCCCCTCCTCAGACCCGTGGCATCTCCTACCACCTGCCAGCTGTGTGTTCTTGGACAACTCGCAACCTCTCTGAGACCTGGGCATCTGCAAGATGGGGATGGAGAGTCTTCAAACAGGCCCTGCCTCCTCGTCCTCAAGAGTTGCGGTGAGTAACAAATGTGCAGTGGGGAGAGAGCATTTGGTGAGCTGTTAGCTGTACACCATATGGTAATATTCGCTGTGTACCAATGCTCCGTGCTAATGTCAGATCCTTCTACTTATGCCTGGAGTGGGTGCGGCATTAATGATCAGAGGCCCCCTGCAGCTTCTTGCAGAGAGTAGGTGGTCAACCAAGATTTGGGGGTGACGAGGTAGAATGTGACTCAGTTTCCAGAGTCCAACCTGGGCTGGAATGTGTATTGCTTATTATTTTGACCTGGAGGAATTTACTTAATCTTGCAGGGCTTCAGTTTCTTCATTACAAAATAGGAAGGAAAAATAACGACTTCACAGAACAGTTGAGGGAATTAATGAGGAAAGGCATATCAAGTGCCTAGTACACCTCCTAACATATCATAGAGTACGTGGTTTTTGCTCTTGCTATTGCATTTGGAAAAATGAATAAAAATACTTACTGGTATTGATTTCATACCAGGGACTCTGCTAGGCTTTAGGGATGCAAACACAAATAGGACTTGCGGTCACTGGAAGTCAAGAACATGCAAATTAAAACAAAAATGAGATACCATTAAAAAAAACAGACCATATTGGA
Organism: Leptonychotes weddellii; assembly: GCF_054177405.1. NCBI lineage: Eukaryota > Metazoa > Chordata > Mammalia > Carnivora > Phocidae > Leptonychotes > Leptonychotes weddellii. Next base: position 113,356,437 of record NC_138378.1, read on the forward strand.
AAAGTCTAAAGTATTGGTACTTCAAATATTAGAAAGGGTACAGAAGAGCAACTCCTTTCATTTATTGTTGGTGGGAGTATGAATTGAATTTTTAGAAAGCAATTTCACAATTTCTACTTAAATTTAAAATGTATATACACGTTTAATGCAGCAATCCAACCTCTCTCAGTGTTTGCTCTGAAGAAACATTTAAACATGTAAATTATCTGTAAACTCTTGTAAACATTTGCAAGAGTTTTCACTGCAGCATTGTTTATGAGTGAAAAACTGGAAGAAAACAAACACAACTCTAAATACTCATCAGCGGGGGAAGGCAATCTGTGTTACAACCATACTATGAAATACTACAAATCAGTGTTATAAAAAAAGAATGAATTAGATCTATAGATGCCCATGTGGGAAGAACTTTGACTAACGTTGTTTTTTTTTTTTTTTTTTTTTTAAAGATTTTATTTATTTATTTTTGAGAGAGAATTAGATAGAGAGAGCATGAGAGGGGGGAGGGTCAGAGGGCGAAGCAGGCTCCCCGCTGAGCAAGCAGGGAGCCCGATGTGGGACTCGATCCCAGGACTCCAGGATCATGACCCGAGCCGAAGGCAGCGGCTTAACCAACTGAGCCACCCAGGCACCCTTGACTAACGTTGTTAAGTGAAGAAGTAAAATATAGAAAAGTAAAATATAGAACAATGTATCATTTATGCTAAGAAAACAACAACCAGAAAACCGTATTTTCTGTTTTTGTATCTGTGCATGGGAATGGCCAGGGGATGAAGCTGAATGAATACAATCAAATTGGTATAGTGTTTTCCCTGAGGAAGGGCTGGTTTTATGGGGCCCTGTAGTATTTTGCTTAATAAGCTTTGTCTGGATTTTTAACAAGTAAATTTTTCATTCATGACTTGTGTAAAGAAAAATGAAAAAAAAAAAAAAAAAAGACCAGGCACTAATGAGTTAAGAGTGTAATTATTTGAGATGAGCAGGGTATATAGGCTAGAATGTGGAAGCTGCTTTTTTTTCTTTAAATTTTTATTTAAATTCTAGTTAGTTAACATACCGTGCAATATTGGTTTCAGGAGTAGAATTCAGGGATTCATCACTTACATACAACACCCAGTGCTCATCATAACAAGTGCCCTCCTTAATACCCATCACCCATCTAGCCCACCCCCCACCCTCCATCAACCCTCACTTTGTCATTAAGAGTCTCTCATGGTTTGTTTCCCTTTCTCTCCTTTCCCCCATCCCACCCCCACCATGTGCATCTGTATTGTTTCTTAAATTCTACATATAAGTGAGATCATATGGTGTTTGTCTTTCTTTGACAGACTTATTTCAGTTAACATAATACACTCTAGCTCCATCCACATTGTTGGGAATGGCAGGATTTCATTCTTTTTGATGGCTGAGTCATATCCCATTGTGTATCTATACCACCTCTTCTTTATCCATCCATCAGTCAATGGACATGTGGGCTCTCTCCATAGTTTGGCTATTGTTGATAATGCTGCTGTGAACATCGGGGTGCATGTACCCCTTCAAATCTGTATTTTTGTATCCTTTGGGTAGATTCCTAGTAGTGCAATTGCTGGATCCCAGGGTAGTTCTATTTTTATCTTTTTGAGGAACCTCCATACTGTTTTCCAGAGTGGCTGTACCAGCTTGCATTCCCCCCAACAGTGAGAGAGGGGGGAAGCTGCTTTGAGTGTAGAGAACATCCATTGTAGTGGGGTTTTTCTTTGCTGGTTGTCAAGGTTGCAATCCGGGAGAATAGTAATGGCTGGGTACACAGTACCCAATGGGACATGTGGACTATGGTAGGAAGGAAGCCAACTCTTCCTCCATAGCCTGTTCAGAGAGGCACCGTGGAGCCAACACTGCCCTCTGGCCCCCTTCCCTGGTTGGCCACTTGGGACCAGTGCTGCAGGCCCTGGCCATTCAGGGAGGCACATCTAGATGTTTCTGGCTGAGGTCATCTTGGGTTTTCAAGAGGTCTTCTTGGGCGGGCTCTAGGATAATCCCTGGCCAGTTTTCTCTCACAGTGTCCCCATCTAGTCACACATCTTTTGTCAGGGGAATTTCTGCTGGCTCTGTGAAGCAGCCTCCCATGGCTACCGTGTTGCCTGGGCAGTTGTCAGCCTCAGCTTTCTCAGGCATGAGTGAATTGTGCCCACAAACTCTGGGGATGTAGGACCAACTCTCCCAGGAGTCTTTTTTTTTTTTTTTTTTAAGATTTTATTTATTATTTATTTATTTGTTTGACAGATAGAGAGCACAAGTAGGCAGAGTGGCAGGCAGAGGGAGAGGGAGAAGCAGGCTTCCCACTGAGCAGGGAGCCCGATGCGGGGCTCGATCCCAGGATCCTGGGATCATGACCTGAGCCGAAGGCAGCCGCTTAGCCGACTGAGCCACCCAGGCGCCCCTCTCCCAGGAGTCTTGAAGCCTCTCTTGCAGGCTTGGAAGCTGGGAAGCGGTAGAACTAGAGAACACGGATAGCCTGTCCCAAATCCTCTCTCCAGTGTTCCCTGTCCTTCTATCTAATGCCAGGTATGGCCGGGATGGGTAGTTAGCCCAGTCTTCTACCTCCTTGTGCCCTGTGGGGGTAGTTGGCATTCACATTCTGGGGGCCTCGGCTGTGACTGAGATTGAAGGAGCTCCAGGGAATATTCACTAAGAAGATTGTGCTGCTTGACTATGACTTAGATAACAGATTGTAGAAAGTTCAAGATTATGGTCCTTAAATAATTCAGGTAAAAAATGAGAGCATAGAGGCTCAGAGACGCTAACAGTGTGTCCAAACCCACATAGCTACTTAGGGACAAAACTGGCAGTTAATTATAGGAGATCCCTGGTGGGCAATAACCTCTGTAGCTCGCAATGCCACATCAATTATTATAAATTCTAAGCCTGAGATTCTTTGTACTTTTTTTTTGATCCTTTATACTTTTTGACTATACTTTAATGATTGGTATATTAGTATAGAATTTATAAATTAGATGAAAACATTTTGAAATCTAATTCTTCTTGTATATTTGTAGTCAAATGATAGAGTGGAGGCTTAGTGGCAGATCTGAGGCTCAAAGCTAGGTTTCTGAGGCAGCTGGAGGGACAAAGGAGAAATGGCTGGGGTCCCTGTCCCCTGGTATTTTACTTCTTAACTTGAGAGGCCAGTGTGACCCACACAATCTCTAGCAGTGATTCTCAACTAGGGGAGATGGGCAATACCTGGAGGCATTTTTGGTTGTTATAACTGGGAGGGAGGGGTGCTGTGGGCATCTAGTAGGTAGAGACCGGAGATGCTGCTAAACATCCTAGAGTGAACAGAACAGCCCCATGACAAAGAGTCATCTGACCCAAAATGTCAATAATGCTGAGCTTGAGAAGCCCTTCTAGAGCATGAAGGTTAAAAGCTGTATCAGTGTCTGTACACAAGAAATCCAGAGGTGGAAAAGGTCAGGGCATGAGCTGGAGTCCTATCTGTACCCCCCTCCCCACCCACACACACTCACAGAGCACGCCTCTTCCATTCCCTCCCATCCTGGCAAAGAGAGGGATTCTTACACCTGCTCTATTCACCTTCTTGGATGGCCAGGGTGGAGGGCAGGAACTCACGTGTCTGGGCAATTTGTCAGTATTCAGAGTTTGTGCCTCTGACTTCTTATTTGGATTCACCCTGCTCAACTTTCTACTGGTCATTCCCTTGCTTAGAAATCTCCAGTGCCTTGACTTTGTGCGTGACAGTGGCCCACAGAGTTTGGACTCTGACATTCTCTTACCCCTTCCCTTCCTTCTGCTGTCCCCTAACCATCCTATGCCCACCACCCTGAACGAGCTATTCCAGAATATGGCCTGCTCTTTTTTCTTGTTAAAATCTTCCATGTGATTTTTTTTGGGGGGTGGGATTTGGGCTTAAAAATATCAACTTCCCCACTTTTCCACAAGATGATTTTCTGAAGACAACAGACAGATGCTTAAATTAATTAAGAGCAGAAAGAGCATGATGAAGAGTTTCCTTCCCTGGAAGCTGTGGAGGCTCTGAGATTGAATTTTTTTCATGCTAAAAAGATTGCCTTTCAGAAGACTAAATTACTAAATTTTTTGAAGAATGGATCCTTTTTAGGCAATATCCTTGAATTCTCAGCTCTGTTTGAGAGAATACCGCAAATATTTGACTTGAAAGTCTGAGCTGAAAGCATCTCGCAGCTCCCCCTCCACTCCCCCTCCTATCTCAACCCCCATTCTCTCCTCTCCCTGTCTCCTCCCCCTCCCCTCTCCCCTTCCTCTGGCCTCTCCCTTCCCCATGCTGGCCCTTGCCCTTTATTTAACAGGTAACACTGGGAAGGGCCCTGCTCAAAGCCTCTCAGTCAGTCAGTGGCAAAGACAGACTGAAAGACAGGTCTGTACTCTGCCTGCTTCTTCTCCATCCTTCTTTATTTTATTTTTTAAAATAAAAATTGTTTATATTTAAGGTTTACAACATGATGATTTGATATACATATACCTAGTGAAATGATTACTACAGTCAAGCTAATTAACATACCATCTCCTCATATAGTTCCCCTCCCTTTTTTGCGGGGGGTGACGAGAGCACCTGTAATCTAGTGTCTTGGCCAATCTTCAGTGTTTAGCACAGTATTATTATTATTATTATTATTTTTTTGACAGAGAGAGACATAGCGAGAGCAGGAACACAAGCAGGGGGAGTGGGAGAGGGAGAAGCAGGCTTCCCGCAGAGCAGGGAGCCCGATGTGGGACTCGATCCCAGGACCCTGGGATCATGACCTGAGCCAAAGGCAGACGCTTAACGACTGAGCCACCCAGGCGCCCCTAGCACAGTATTATTAACTGCAGTCGTCATCCTCCTTTCTGAATGACTCTGCTCTCACACCTCCCGCTTGCCCTGTGCTTAGGACACAGAGGAACAAGAACACACCCGCAGAAAATCTTGATCAGACACCATGAGCTCTTCCTGTGTATTTCTCATTGTAACAAGCTCAGGAGTGCATTCCAAGGCCCCGGGATAGGCTTCTTCAAATTCCTTTATCTCTCCCAAGAGTTTGCCGAAATTACTCTAGTTCGACCTCTGTTCTCGACTTCCTTTTTGCTTCCTTTCTAATCCCAAGGTCTCTATTTTCTTTTGTTACTAACAAGCTCTATCTAGAAAGTGAAGATAACGATGGTGGACCTGAAGGCAGAGAGTGTGTACCGGATGACCATTTTCAGCTTATTTTGGTATAAGATTTATAGTTCAGGTGTGGTTCTAAGGGTAGTCACACCTTTGGGGGAAGACGCTTTGATGAGAATTTGTAGCTGGACCCTCCTCGAGGGACCTTCTTCCTAAGGCCAATCTTACCTCCTGCTTCTTGAAGAGTTTTAAGTTAAAGTTGAAGCCTTAAAAGCAGTATTTTAAAATCAACAACCCTCTATGATGAATCCTTTTGGAGCTTAGTAAAAATCAACAAGCATCATTCACTCATTCAGCTGATGCTTCCTGAGCCCCTATGTTGTACACAGGCTCTGGGGTTACAGACATGAACCAGACAAAACTGGGTCTTCCTAAAGCCTACAGACTAATAAAGGAAGAGGTTAATTCACTCAGTGTGTCAGGTATTATTTTAAGTGTTGGAAATTTAGCGGTAAATAAGACGGAGGAGCTCCTTGCTGCTATGAAAGTTATATTCTACCTGGGGGGAGAGGGAGAGAAGGAATTAACAAATGGGCAGATATATAAAAAGAGAAAACATCAAATAGTGATAAGGACCTACTTGAGGACTGCAGTTAGGGACAGACTCACTTGCCCTTGCTGATACTGATACTGCCAAGAAGGAGTGGGCGTGTCAACATCTGGAAGGGTGTGTTCCAGGCAGAGGAAACACTAAGGCCCTCACATGGACTGAGCTTGCTGGGCTTGAGGGTAGAAAAGGTGTGTCGTGGAGAGCAAGGTGGTGTCAAAGGAATATGGCATGCCAAAGGATGCAGGGCATCACAGGCCAGAGTATGGAATTTGGGTTTTATTCCAGGGCAATGGAAAAGTGTTCAAAAGTTTTAAGAGCAAAATTGATACAGTCTGATTTACATTTTAAAAATATAAAAATGCCCTACCTTTATTTGATTTTGGTATTCAGGTTTTTGGGGCTTCAGAACATGAATTGGGAGCTTTCTAAATGGTCTAGAACAGAAGTTCTTAAATATTGGTGTGTCTCAGGATCCCCTGGAAAGCTAAGCAAATGTATGGAGGCCTATACTTGTTGAAGGACAGCAGGGTCTGGGCCTCTGGGTGTTTTTTTTTTCCTTTTTCTTTTTCTTTTTTTTTTCACCTTGTTTCCTGGGTGATTCTTATTCACCAAAGTTTGCAAATCACTGGATTAGAAAACAATGCAATTATCTGTTATTTAAAGGTTAGATAAAATTCAGCTGTGAGCTCATAAGTTCCTGGTAAGTTTTCCGATGGCAGTCCTTTAATCATCTCTTGGTTTCTTCTGTGGTAACTGATCTACTCAACAGAACCATAAAACAACTGCACTCGTTACCACAAAGGCAAGCATCCCCTATAGTAGTCACTACATCCCAGCAACGTATCAAAGGAATAATAGGTGATGATGAGGCAGAGTTGTTTTCCAGTAAAGTAAGTTTCAACGTCAATGAAATATGTCAGCAGTCTCTATTACACCCACAAACCGCAGGAGAAAACCTGCATGGTTGTAATAATAAATGTTGAGAAGGTACTTGGCCAGATTCAGCAGCAATTCCTAATAAAGGTTCAAACAATGGCAACCAAGTAAAACTAGGTAAATATGAGAAAGACAAAATACAACAACAATGGCAATGTTAACAAAAAGTTGGTAGTAAACATCATTCTAAGGATTTTATTTTTTTATATTATTATTATTTATTTGAGAGCGAGAGTGAGAGAGAGCCCAAGAGTGGGGAGAGTCAGAGGGAGAAGCAGACTCCCTGCTCAGTGGGGAGCCTGATGCGGGACTCGATCCTCGGACTTCAGAATCATGATCTGAGTAGAAGGCAGTTGCTTTACTGACTGAGCCATCCAGGCACCCAGTAAACATCATTCTAAATGGAAAAACCTATTTTTATCAAAATTAGGAACTATAGAGCTTGTCTGCTGTTCCCTTCATTACTTAACATGGTCAGGGAGGTTTTAGTGAATACACAAACACAAGTAAATCCACCACAGAAATACAAAGGATTAAAAGAGAATATTATGAAAGATTATATGCCAATAAATTGGACATCCTGGGAGAAATGGATAAATTCCTGGCAACATATAACCTCCCCAAACTGAAGCTGGAAGAAATAGAAAATGTGAACAGACCAATCACCAGCAATGAAATTGAATTGGTAATCAAACAACTCCCAACAAACACAAGTCCAGGACCAGATGGCTTCACAGGTGAATTCTACCAAACATTTAAAGAAGAGTTAATACCTAGTCTTCTCAAACTATTCCAAAAAATAGAAGAGGAAGGAAACCTTCCCAATTCATTCGACAAGGCTGACATTACACTGATTACAAAACCAGATAAAGGCCCTACAGAAAATTACAGGCCAATATCTCCGATGAACATAGATGCAGAAATCCTCAACCAAATACTGGCAAACTGAATCCAACAATATATTAAGAAAATCATTCACAACGATCAAGTGGGATTTATTCCTGGGATGCAAGGTGGTTCTTTATTCACAAATCGATCAACATGATACATCACATCATTAAGAGAAAGGATAAAAACATACGATCATCTCAATAGATGCAGAAAAAACATTTGACGAATACAACATCCATTCATGATAAAAACTCTCAACAAAGTAGGTGTAGAGGGAACATACCTCAACATAAACAAAACAAAACACGAGAAAGTAAAATAACTGCTACAAACATTTGGAAAGAAGAAACAAAACTATATTGTTGAGCTTATGATATATTTTATGTTTGAGAACCCAAGAGACTCTGGTAAAACTATTGCTGTTGTTAAAAGAATATGGCCAGGTGGCTGAATATAGGAGCTACCTATAAAATTTGATGCCTTTCTCATTTGATATGGAAAAAAATTAATTTATAGTACTCAAAAATCTAAAGCACTTAAGAATAAATGAAATAAAAAAGTCAGTCAACCTATATGAAGAAAACTATAGTAATTTTATTTAAAGATGTAAAATCAGCCTAAACCCCAAATATACATTATTCTTGGATAGGAAGACTTCCTATCACAAACTTGTTAATTACCCCAAGTTAGTATTAAATGTCATGCCAGTTAGAGTTCCCCATTTGGAGGTGGGGGGATTTGAGAAAAATGGTCATAAGTTAACATGTAGGAAAGGAGCCTGTGAGAAATTATGCAGGAGAAGTATGAGACAGAACAGGGAGTAGAGATTTGCCTTGCTAGATGTCATTAGACCATAAAGTCACTGTAATCAAGTCAGTATGAGGTTAGTTTATGAATGGACAAGTAGATTAATGGGACACAAAATAGAGAACTCATATATATGCCTATGTTACATGTGAGTCTTTACTATTTAATAGATGGTGCTGAACAACCAGCTGTTCATCTGAAAGAAAAGAATAACAGATACCCATCCTCAGCCCTATTTTATCCTATGCCATATATAAAAATACATTCCAGATGAATTAAAGAGTTTAATGCCGACAAATCTGGAAAATGACATGTATGGTGTAGGAGTTGGGAATACCCTCTTAATTATTAGCACCACGCTGTAACCAACTGAGCTAACTGGCCAGCTGCTGCTGGCAGGAATACCCTCTTAATTAAAACTGCAAACCCAAAAGCTGTTTAAGAATGCGAAGGCATATTTAAATACATGATAATTAAAATTTTGTATATACAAAAAAATTCCACAAATGAAGCCCAAAGATATGCTCTGATAATATCTTTATTGCAGTCATGAACAAGGCATGAATATTTTTTTTTAAAGATTTTATTTATTTATTTATTTGATAGAGAGAATGAGAGAGAGAGAGCATGAGAGGGGGGAGGGTCAGAGGGAGAAGCAGACTCCCTGCTGAGCAGGGAGCCCGATGCGGGACTCGATCCCGGGACTCCAGGATCATGACCTGAGCCGAAGGCAGTCACTCAACCGACTGAGCCACCCAGGCGCCCCGGCATGAATATTTTTAATATTCAAAGATTTCTTACAAGCTGACAAGAAGGCAAGCAACCATTAAGAAAATGAACAAAAAGCACAAATTGTCAATTCAGAAAAAAGCAAATACCAGTGGCCAGTAAACATTAACTGATGTTTAAATGAGCTCTCAGTTTAGGAAATGGAAATTAAAATCACAATGAGATATAATTTTACACCCATAGACTGGCAAAATTAAAGGGAAATATAAAACCAATGTTTGGCAGGTATGAAAGGAAAAGAGTACTTTCAGTTTTAACTTGGAGTTTTGAAAATTTACAGCCTTTTTATAAAGCAACGGACAGCATCTATAAAAATTAAAAGTACGTATATTCTTTGACCCACTCCTGGTGACCTTTCTTACAGATTTTAAGTTCCCAAGACATGAGGACTCTAAAATAAAGATGGTTCATGTGGCATTCATAATGGCAAAGCAAACCCCCAAAAAAACCAAAACAAAATAAAAGTGGAAACAAATTGGTGAACAAGGGAATAAGGGATCACCAATAAGGGAATCACTTGCCCTTGCTGATACTGATACTGCCAAGGAGTGGACGCATAATTATAGTACATAGGATACAGACGATAAGCATGCTATGCTATGTGGTCTTTAAAAGAATGAATTAGATACTCAGTTGACTTGAAGGACCTCCCACTAAGTGTTGTTGAATGAGAAAAGCAAGGTGCCATGAAATATACATATTAGAGTTCCATTGTGTAAATCAAACTGACAAAAATGCCTTCCATGTACATACAGATATGCGTATGTGCACATATATATCTCAGGATTGAATTAACAGGAAATAATATGGCTACAGACATGGAGAAACATAGCTTATCAACACGGGCTATGATGTTTGGAGAGTGGGGAGGCTGACATAGTAGGGAGGAATGATGGGAGAACCATACAACAAAGGAGCAGAAAAGAGACTAATTGAGGGAGGCATGTGATGTGATGAGCACTGGGTGGTGTATGCAACTGATGAATTATTGAACACTACATCTGAAACTAATGATGTACTATATGTTGCTTAATTGAATTTAAATAAAAAAAGATAAAAGGCTAATTTAAAAAGCATATGCATGATCTCCTTCACATAAAATTATGAATGTATGTGTATGTGTACACATAATTAAATAAAAGGATTTCAAAAACCGAGGGCATTCTAACAGTATTAGAAAGATCACTGCAGGTGCTTTGAGGAGAATGGATATAGTGTGCAAGAATGGAAGCAGGGAGAGCAGTTTCGAGTCCACCCAGTGCCCCAGGCAAGAGGGGATCTTGGCTGGGACTCAGAAGTGCTGGTAGAGGCTGGAGAAGTGCACAGACTTGGGATAAGTCTCGGCAGTTATGGTTGCCAAGATCTTCTGATGGATTGGACATGGAGAGAGTTGAAAGGGTAAAGATGGGACTGCATTTCCAGGGCTTTGTCTTAGCAACTCGATGGGTAATGGATCCACTTTATGGATAGAATAGACCGCATGAGGAATGGGTTGGGTGGGGAAAAAACAGAGTTCCGTCTGGGAATATATCAAGAGTTTGAGATGCTTATTATAAATCAAATGGGAAAGGTCAAGTAAGCAGGAGGACATGAACTCCAAGTGACAGGAACTGTCCCTCCCTTAGGTCAGTGGGATTGATGTTGGGTTGCATCGCCCTTTTGTCTCTTTGAAAACTAAGGCACCCTTTCCCCACGGTAGCTCTTGATGCCTCAGACTCATTCAACTTGTCCTTCTGCCCTGTCCTCCTTCCTCTCTGTTCAGGTGATGTTCTCGAGAGCAGTCCCCAGTAATTAATTAATTCAATCAACAACACAACAATGCAGATCCTACTATGTCTCAGGCCCTGGAGGTTATGTAATATTACACACTCCTCTGTGATCCTTCCCCTTTGTGTTGCCTCCTCTCCAGCATTCATCATGGGTGATAATTGTTTATACCTTAGTCTCTTCCATGGGACTCTGCTTCTCCACGGTCACCATCTTACTTACCTCTGCATTGTGAGCTTTTTTATAGCATCTGGTGCAGAATAAGCACTGGGTAAGGGGTGGTTGATTTTAATCTGTTAGTGACTTTAAACTCATCTTTCTGCTTCAGACTTCCATAGTTTTAGAGTCGAATGCTAGCACGATTATAATGCTCTTGCCCCGATCCATGCCAACAAGTTTTGTTCGGGATGTCTCAAAATGAAGGAGATACCATCTAGCCCTTATTTTACCTATAAAAGCCACTTATCATATCTCAGCTCTGAGGACCCTATGTCAAGATGAACAAACGCTATACTCTCTTTGTGTTCCCTATTTCCCTCTCTCACCCTTGTTCTCAGGAATGGGGTCCTCACCATTTTCCCTCCATCTCAAACTCCCTCTTGGCTTTGATTGGGTCTGTGTTTCTGCCCACCCCTCTTCCCTCCAGGACCATCTACCCCCCACCAGAGCCTTTGCCCTTCCTCTGGAATCCTGTTCTATCTATTATCTCTGCTCTTGATTTCGTGGCCACGCCCCCCACGCCTCTTCAGCCTTCATATTCCCATCGTGAAGCAGGCTCTCTCAACGCCACTACCCTCTGCGGGTCCTAGTGCCTCTTTTCTTCCCTCTTGCCACCACACCTCCTCACAGGATAATTTCTGCGCTTGCTCCCATTGGCTCCTCATTTCCCCCTTTGCATCGTGTTTTCCTCACTCACGGATTCTAGGCACCAGTTCCTGAAAACATTACCGAGAACGTCAGAACTCTCAAGTCTTGCCTTCATTATTTTCAGCCACTTTGAGATGTTTACAACTGCTGGCCCTCTTTCCCTTTGGAAACTCTTCCCCTGGAAAATGTCCAAAAGTAAGGAAGAGCGTGGAGCTGGGAGTTAAACAAAACAGAGTTTGCCTTTCAGTTCTGCAGTAGTAGCTGTATGACCTTGGACAGCTCCCTTAACTGCTCTAAGCCTCGACTTCCCTATCTGTGAAATGGGGAAATAATTGTAAAGACTCAATAGGATTATCACATTAAAATAAAATGATGTATTTATGATTTTCCTGGCACAGAGGCCCTCAGAGCACATCATTGCCTTGTCAATCCTTGATTTCCATGTCTCTGCACAATCCTGGTTTTCTTTCTATCTCTCCAACTGCAGCCCCTTTTCCTCTATCTACCCTCTAATGAAGATTTCCCTGAGGAACAATGAATCTAGGGATATAAAGGAAGTACTTTGACCTTTCAACAGGGCAGATAGGCTAGCTGTGAATATAAAACCTTTGATAAATAGGCCTGAATTTTGGCTTAATTTTTCACCTCATGTATAATTATAACCAGAAAAAAAGAAAGAAAATAAATTTCTGCCATTTCCATGTTATACCTCATTTCATGTTCCTTTACAATAATCTTCAATAATATTGCAACAACGTCTAAATCAGGACTCTGTAGAAAGTGCACTTAATCTATTGCCAATTGGATTATTTACTCGTTGTGCATTTAGAGGGAACATAAATTGTCTTGTGTTCCGTGAAAGAAATTACACATGGCTTGATATATTAATGAAATTATTACCTTTTCATTAAACTGTTTTGAAACAGACTATTCTGTGGCTTACTGGTTTGCAGAAAGTGTATTCTTTTATATGCATAATCACAGTTGATGGACAAATTGACAGCATTCAAAGGCTACAACTTTTTGCATGAAATACTTTCCTATACATGCATGAAGTTCTGTGCAAAATGACTAGAAGTCAGGTGCATTTAAATAAAGAAGAAAAAACCATGCAAAACAACTGCAAAGCAAATTTTATTTCAGGAAAAGAAGACAGTTTTTATCTGATTCTCAGAAACTAAGGTTGTCTTTTTGGATCTATGTATAAATTATTTGTAGAAATAACTTTTAAGCAGCACACCTAGGAACAAAGTTTAGGAATAGTCTTACATAGGGTTGCCTGGATGCCTCAGTTAGTTAAGCATCTGACTCTTGATTTCGGCTCAGGTCATGATCTCAGGGTTGTGAGATGGAGCCCTGCATCGGGCTCTGTGCTGGGCATTGAACCTGCTTAAGATTCTCTCTCTCCTGCTCCCTCTGCCTCCCACCTCCCTCTCCAGAAAAAAAAAAAAAAAGAATAGTCTTGCATAGCAACTGACATTATTAATTAACTGATTAATTCCTTGATTAAGAAAGGAAGATAAAATGTAACCCAAATTTTTTATTCATATGTCAATGTGAAATATTCAAGCTTCACAATACCAAAATTACTGTATGATTTTTTAAAATATTTGAAGCAATAGCAACCACAATAATAAAACAAGCCAATGCTTTAGAAAATAATCATACTTGTCATTTAATGTTTTTAAGGACCCAAGAAGGAGCCAAAATTATTTATTAAATCTTAACGTCGCGTAGTTGGATTGCTCTAGTGTTGGTATGAGGAAGCGGTGTTTTGTTAACATGAAATCACAGAACCTCCACACAGGAAACGGGCTGAAATTCTGTTTCTGCCGTTCACCAACTGTGCGGGATCTTGTTGGTTATTGGCTCTTTTGGAGCTACGCTTTATTTTCGTCTAGAAACAGGCCTAGTTATGGCTGTGGCTCTATCAGTTTCACAGGATTGTTTTGAGTCACAAAGAAGGTGGTGGATGTGAATGTTTGCTATAAGATTATGACTGGCCCTGAAACCCGGGCGGTGAGCCTCACTGCTGGGGAACGAGGCTAGGCCCTTGCTGGTAGGCGGGTTCTGATTTGAGAATCAGTGTGACTGACAACTTGGACTTGGTTGAACGCGCTTTCACACGGGTTTGCTTCATTTCGGCTCTCAGGCCAGGCAAAGGATATGCCTGAGATCTGGTAAGTGAGGAGCTTCCCTGCAGTCTCCCTTTCTCTTGTGGAGGCACAACAGAGTGTGATAGTCCCAGCAGCTCACATGGAGGGAAGAGTCTTCTGTCAGAAGATTCCCAAACCAAGGGCCTTTTACTCTCCTCCTCCTCCTTCCTCTTTTCCCCTTCCCCATCCTCCTCCCCTCCGTCCCCTCCTTCCCTTCTCCTCTTCCTCCCCTCCTCCCCCTCCTCCTCTCCTCTGCTTCCTCCCCTTCTCCCCCCACCTCCTTCCCCTGCTCTCCCTCCTCCCCTCCTCCCCTTCCTCTTTCTCTTTGTTTAGGCTGGAGAGAGGTATACAAATCACCTCATATCACCTGGTTCAAAAATATGCTTCCTGGGTTTATAGTTCCTTGCTAGGCTGATTAGTGTTGGACCCCCATCCTCCCTGGATTTCTCTGTGTTCCTGCATGTTTCAGGCCTTCTGTGCAATAGAAATTGACCAACTACAGAGAGAGGATGCTTCCTCTCCTCCAGAGCCATTCGCCCCCCTTCTAAGGATAATAACGTTTAGAGACACCTTTTCACCTCCCCCAGAGACCGTTGCTTATATTCTGGGTTAGAGACTTGCCTTCGACTCCCACGACAGGATTTCTTTGCATTCCAGAATAACCTATAGGGTATCTCTCTTTCTCCCTTTCTTTCTCTCTCTCTCTCTGAGATGGATGATGGGAAGCTGTGTCAGCAGTTCCTATATAAGCTCCGAGTGTCACAAATTTGGGGTTCTTCTCCTGTGGTGCAAACTGCTGTGTGTGCAGAGAAATCTGGCTCTCACCGCAGGTATGGTAACATCTTCCATCCTTCACAGTGTGGGCCTTAACAATTACTTCCTGCATTATTTATTGAGCCTACTCGAAGTAGCAGCCACAAAGACCTTCAGCATGGGCTCTAGAAATGAGTAGTATTCTTAACAGTTCAAATTTGGGAATCTTGGGCTAAGAGTTAGAGGCTTTTTAAGAATCAGGCAAATCTTTTTTTTTTTTTAAGATTTTATTTATTTGACAGAGAGAGAGAGAGGGAACAGAAGCAGGGGGAGTGGGAGAGGGAGAAGCAGGCTTCCCGCTGAGCAGGGAGACTGACGCGGGGCTCGATCCCAGGACCCCAGGATCATGACCGGAGCCGAAGGCAGACGCTTAACGACTGAGCCACCCAGGCGCCCCAGGCAAATCTTTTTCTAAAGGGTATTTACTACACCAAGGGAAAAACTCAAGGTAGATGGTGCACTTTTTTATTAGTTTCAGAGGTAGAATTTAGTGATTCATCTGTTGCATACAATACCCAGTTCTCATTCCATCAAGTGCCCTCCCTCATGCCTATCACCCAGTTACCCCATCCCCCCACCAACCTCCCCTCCAACAACCCTTCCTTTGTTTCTATCGTTAAGAGTCTCTTATGGTTTGTCTCCCTCTCTGTTTTTATCTTATTTCATTTTTCCTTCCCTTCCCCTATGTTCATCTGTTTTGTTTCTTAAATTCCACATACCAGTGAAATCATATGGTATTTGTCTTTCTCTGACTGACTTATTATCCTTAGCATAATACCTTCTAGTACTATCCACATCGTTGCAAATGGCAAGATTCCATTCTTTTTTTTTTTTATTTTTTATTTATTTTTTATTTTTTTATTCTTATGTTAATCCCCATACATTACATCATTAGTTTTAGATGAAGTGTTCCATGATTCATTGTTTGTGCATAACACCCAGTGCTCCATGCAGAACGTG
>NC_138378.1:113372654-113452745 GCF_054177405.1 Leptonychotes weddellii
TCTTTTCTTCAACCTCCTGTTGAGTTTGTAGGTGTTCAGAATGGTTTGATCCCTATCCAGCTGAATTCCTGAGAGGAGATGAAATCCAGGTCTCCTACTCCTCCGCCATCTTGCTCCGCCCCCCAAGATTCCATTCTTTTTGATAGCTGAGTAATATTCCATTGTGTATATATACCACCTCTTCTTTATCCCTTCATCTATTGATGGACATCTGGGCTCTTTCCATAGTTAGGCTATTGTGGATATTGCTGCTATAAACATTGGGGTGCAGGTGCCCCTTCGGATCACTATGTTTGTATCCTTTGGATAAATACCTAGTAGTGAAATTTCTGGGTCATAAGGTAGCTCTATTTTTCACTTTTTTGAGGATCCTCCATGCAGATGGTGCACTTCTTATTTGTTGGTCTGTGAGGGAGTCCTTGACTTCTCCACTGGAGAATTTCTTTGGAGATAGATTATCAGGTGTGTTTGGGATGGCTGGATACCAGTGAAGAGAGTGGTTATTCATGGTTTCTTGTCTATGTCAACAAACCTTTGGGAAACAAGGACAAGATTTTTACGTGGTGGCATTTATGACATTTGTCACTAACCAGTGGTCATTCTTGATATGTAGTTGAACAGCTATTGGGGCATTAGAGAGAGCAATGAAGTAAGCACCAAACCTGCCTCAGAACTGGATGCTAGTTCTGACTGTCACTAATTAGTTAGACAGCCTTGGGAAAATCACTTCAGTTTGTCAATCCTTGGTTTCTTCACTTAAATTAAATTAGGATGACTGAACTGCTTAATAGGAATTTTATGATGATCAAATGGGCCAATGGGTAGGATGTGTTTTTTTAAACTATGAGGTGGCAATAGCTAGACCTATATGAAAGTTTTAAAAAATTTTAATTAAAAAAAATTTTTGGCTACTAGAATAATTTAAATATCTGATCTGGGGATGTGGTCCATCCTACTGGACTTCAAGGCAGGAAGTGAAAACAATACAATGTGTGCCTGATTTCACCCATTTTTTATCTTCTTTATAAGTTTCAGGAAGGCATTTAAGTATTATGATAGAAAGTGAAATCATGTTACACAGTAAGCAAATAGCCCCTAATAGAGGTGTCTGTACCTTGTGCTTGAGAATCTGTGGGTATCCAGAGATTTCTGAGGCACAATTTATATCAGTGAGGTAGTGCCCTCCTGGAAGGGATATGAGAAAGGGGAGTTTAGACTCCAGTCAAGCCCAGGGTATCTAAAAGCACTGGGTACCCAGGGCGCTCCCAGGAGGCATGAGTGGGCAGGTCACTTGGAGAGAGGAAGTGTCATGGACTTGGGTTGGTATTGGGGGACCACGGGAGAGAAATGGAGGTACATCAAAATATCTCAAGTGGATTAGCTCCAAAAGAAATGCATCTGTGGTAGAATCCTGTAGCATAGAACAGTGGTGTCCTCTGCCCTCTACGGTGACAGAACCGAGGAAGTCACCATGAACTAAGGAACCCAGGACGTAGGAGATGATGAGGCCCCATGGGGGACTCTTCACTGGTAACAGTTGTTCATGGCATCGCCACTGCTGAGGGCTTTGAGTGGGAGTGGTCACCTCTGCTGATCATCATTGCTGTTGTGAGTGGTCCTTGAGAGTCCTAATTGTTTTTTTAAGATTTTACTTATTTATTTGTCAGAGGGAGAGCACAAGCAGGGGGACTGGCAGGCAGAGGGAGAAGCAGGCTCCCCACTGAGCAAGGAGCCCAATGTGGGACTCAATCAAGACCTGAGCCGAAGGCAGGCACTTAACCCACTGAGCCATCCAGGCGCTCCAAGAATCCTAATTATTGGAAGATATTGCCCCAAGTAATAGGGAAAGTGTCAATGGGAAAGTCAGTGTTGGCATTTCATATCTCTTGCACAGGGACTTCTCATTAAGCTGGATGGACCAAATAATGTCATTTTAAACTTCCTATCATGTTTTTGGCACTTTTTAAACATTATTTTATAAATCTTCATGATAGCTCTATAATTCAGGTATTCTTATCTGCCTTTGACAGAGGTGGGAACTGACACTTGGAAAGTTTAAATAACTTGACTGAAGTCATGTGTACAGTAAATCATGGAGCTGGGATTTGAACTTAGATTGAATGCCAAAACCCAAGCTGTTTTCATTTTCAACATATCTTGATACTATTCTTCAGCCTTTACTATCATCCCAGTGAGAGTCACGCTTAATATCTGGAGTTCGGTAGAGGTATTTTTTTGTTTTTGATGTACTCTGTGTTGAAGAGAAAGAACCACAATCACCCACCAGAAAATCTGATGAGATTGGAAATTTAGAAACTCCAGATTAGGACCCAAGCTAATTAACAGGGACCCTTTACATTGTCTTTCACTAATTTTTTGGCAAGGTGTATAGCTCACAAGGGGAAAAAAAAAAGAACACTCATAAGAAAAAAAACACTTCAACAAGAAGAAAAACCCTCCACCTCTTTTAAATACACAGCATATGTTTAAAATCCAGGATGGCAAAAAAATGAGAGATTATAAGATGTGCTTGGATTTTAAATTCATGAATAAATGAGACAAATATTAAACGGGAAAATCAAAAACATTGATAGAATTGGCTTCCTACCTGTCAAACAGCATGTGACTGAATGAGTCTCAGCATCACTGCTGGCTTCTAAGTGGAATTACCCATTATGTGTGGGGGGGGTGTTGGGGGGGGAATCATGGCTTCCCTCAGTGGCTGGCCTTAGATAATTGGCTCACCTAGTGTATCTTGATAATTTAGTTTCAAAATTAGTTCAAATTCTATGAAGATGAAATCAGCACATGTATTGCAAATGCCCTTGGAAGAAAGCAAAGTGAAATGATAAATGGTCCTATGTCCTTGCTTGGCATCTTGTCCAAGTTCCCCCTAGGGTGGTGAGAATTCCTGACTGGCTTAATGTCTGCCTTAATGATGACAAAGAAGGACTGAATAGTGTTTAATGATGTTTTAAGTAGATCCTAAGTGGAGGCTCATGACCAACATCAAGAGTAGAGAAAATACAAATGAATGTCAGAAACAGAACAACTTCAAACAGAACAACCAGGAACGTCCTTCTGCTGTCGCCAGGATTAATAAAACTCAGAAAGCTCGTGAGACTTGCTAGCATGTGCGAGGCTGGAAGTGTTTGTTGGCCTGTCCCGAGGACTGCTGTTGGCTGGATATGCATAACCAGGTGGCTCTGCAAAGAAAGTTCCTGGAAAGCTGGAAAAGACACTTCAAAGATGATGTTTTTAATTATAAACATACTTTTTATGAGAAGTTTGTTTTCTCATAGACACAAAGAAAGAAGAATGACTTGGATTTAGTCCCACCACAGAACTGAAATCATCTTTGACCTCAGCATGTGAATCCTTCCTATCTATCCTAGTGTAGATTTTATTTTTTTAAGCCTAGTTATAGTTATATTGTGTATACAATTTATATCATATTTTTTCATGTATTATTTAGTAAGCATTTTCCTTTTTAAAACCATCTTCATGGGCGCCTGGGTGGCTCAGTTGGTTAAGCGACTGCCTTCGGCTCAGGTCATGATCCTGGAGTCCCGGGATCGAGTCCCGCATCAGGCTCCCTGCTTGGCGGGGAGTCTGCTTCTCCCTCTGACCCTCCCCCCTCTCGTGCTCTCTCTCTCTCATTCTCTCTCTCAAATAAATAAATAAAATCTTAAAAAAAAAAATAAAACCATCTTCATAATTACGTATTATAACAGATTTATAATGACTCTTTGAACAGCTGTGCCATAGTAAACCATGTCTATATCTAGTTATTTTTTTTTTTTACAATTTTTTACTCATAAAAAATGCCATGATGAACATCTTTGTGTATAAAACTTATTTTCTGGCTTCCAAAGAACTCCTTTGGATTCATTTCCAAAAATAGAATTTCTGGATCAAAGAATATTATAAGTTCTTGGTACGGAATGACAAAAGAACTGTGTGATTTTGTCTGTTATAGAGTATGCTCATTAAGTGTACTTATTTTTTGAACTCTGTAGTTTAATTTAAAAAGTATCTGTTAATTTCACTTAAATTTATTAGATTGCTATTAAAATGGAATATTTTCCCAAATTGGCTGCCAAATATATTTCTTGAGGTTATTTGCTTTTTTCATGTCCTTTGCCCATTTATCTTGCATTAACTTCAAACTGGTCTCCCTGACTCTGATCTAACCGTCCTCCACATCCATCCTCTACATGTTACTGGAATCATTCCTAAAATCAAGACCTTTATCACATCACCCAGTTCTCAAATCTTAACAAAGGTTCTCCATGTTTCCTGAAATAGAGAAGATTCTTTATGCTCCGTGGAAAACCACCATAACAGAGCCCAACACTACCTGGTTCTGGGCAACGGCTGGGTAGATATGGGATTAAATAGTCTCCTGAGATTTGTGCAGTGAGACACTGCCTCATTTCGGATCACACATTTTCCAAGGTTCTAGCAGAGAGGCAGCCAATCAGATTCTCTGGTAAGAGAATCTGGATGAAAGAAATACCACAAGGACATTCCAAGTCTCACCTTCCCATTCCTGTTGGGAAAGCAGTGCAGTGAGTTAGATCTGTCTTTGAGTTAGACCTTCCTGGGCTCCAGTCCTGCCTCTGCCATTTCGCTATGGCCTGGGGCCCTCATGTAATCTCCGTGGTGATAATGCCTGCCTCTCGGAGTTGTTGGAGTATGACACGTAATGATAAAGTGCATTGTGCACCCGAGGTTGCCGGTAAATGATGAACTCTTCTAAATAAAGAATCTTACTCCTTTAAAGTGTGAAGTATCTAAAATAGTCAAACTCAACAAAGAATAGAATGGTGGTTGCCAGGGGTTGGGGTATCGGTAGAGGGGAGTGGGGGGGTGGGAGGGGGAGAGAGGAAGAGTTGCTCATCAAAGGATATAACGTTTCAGCTGTGCAAGATGAACTAGGTCCCAGAGCTCCATGGGGCGACATTGCCCCCATAGATGACAGTACTGTGCATTTACAAATTAAGAGAGTAGATCTCATGTGAAGTGTTCTTACCATAATAAAATAAAATTTTAAAGAATTTAGTTCTCAGGATTTTATTTTTATAAGCACGAGTAACTTAGACTTGCCAAAATTCAGAGCGTGGATTGTAGCAAGTATGAGTAAGACAATGTTTAACTGTTGTCCGCTTTGGTATTGGGGTCATACCTCAACCGGCAGGACGTTCTCCTGGCTCTTCCAGGAGAATCCAGATCCCGGCTGTCTTTTTTTTTTTTTTAAAGATTTTATTTATTTATTTGAGAGAGAGAGAATGAGAGACAGCACATGAGAGGGAGGAGGGTCAGAGGGAGAAGCAGACTCCCTGCCGAGCAGGGAGCCCGATGCGGGACTCGATCCAGGGACTCCAGGATCATGACCTGAGCCGAAGGCAGTCGCTTAACCAACTGAGCCACCCAGGCGCCCAGATCCCGGCTGTCTTATTAACATCCTTTTACCGCTGAAGTATAAACTTCATCATACAATAAAGACTGGTATTTGTAATTCACTGTTTGAGCCCTAAGAACATTTTTTAAAAGTAATCAAAATAATAAAAACAACAGTGTCTCCTCACTCAGTTTGGCAAGCAATACATTACCAAATGCCAGTTTTGGGGACACTCTCAAGGATTCTTATTTAAAATGTTGAAATAAATTTAAAAATCTAGTGACAAAAATATTAAAAAGGTGATTTGTGAGCAAAGCCTTTTCCTTATCTTTCAGTGAATGTTATTTTAAAAACTCTCAGAAATGGTAAATTGTTTATATACATTTGCAGATCTAGAAATCACTTATTTTGAAATTTGGCATCAAATCAGATAGCTCAAGTGAAAAGTAGGACAAAGCCAGTGCTCTGCTAAATGAACTGGATGGTAAAGAAACTGTTTTATACTTTGAAGGAGACTAAGTTTATTAGTGACCAAGGGCCAGGAATCCAATTTGTGAAGATAACTCGAGATTATACATATGAATCCTTGGCTCTGAAACACTCTCCTAGATATTATAGATTCGAGTGGCCTAAAAATAATTTAAAGTAGGTCCCAATTTTTTATGGCATTTAAAAAATAGATATCTGGAAATGACTAGAAATTTTTCAAGTTGATTTATCTTTCAGGAGTCACAAGAGTAAAGTTGATTTTCTGATACTGTGTCCTGCATTTATCTTTCAGGAGCAGGAGAGCATTCTAATTAAAACTAATCCAGTCACGAACTTGAAATATCAGGTGCTTTAATGTGATTTGCTTTTTAGCAGCCGAGACTATCTTGCCATAAGTATTGTGCCCCTGGTTGGTTAGAATCTAATTCAAAAAAGTGACAGGGTGGCAATGAGTTCTGGAAGCTGGAGTCTTGAGTTCTGTCAGAAGAGCTGGTGATATCTTGGAGGGGGCTCAGTCTAGAAGAGGGAAAAATGGGGGTCTCTGGTCCCTTACACCCAGGAAACCAGGGCTCGGGGTAATCAGACAGCAGTCTAAACAAGAGTGTCATCTTTAAAGAGAGAAAAAAAGACCTTCCTCAGCCCGTCCATATAAAAATAGCACCACGCCATTCCTTTCCCTGGTGATTCTTCTTCGTAGCATTGATAACTGGGTGATGCCAAAATAATTTATTGATTATCGCTTGTCCCTTCCTTAGAATTTAAGCTTTGTGAATACAGGGAATTGTTGGTTTTGTTTGCTGCTGTATTTAGAGTACCTAGAACCTTACCTGCACACAGGTACGTGCTCCCTGAGTACTTGTTGCCAGAATAAATGAGTAAACGACACAATAAGGCGCTGCACTCCCAAATTATCCTCACACATCTAAACTTTTTTGGATTGTCCGAAAGGCACTGGACCCAGAATCGTCTCCTGGTACCAAGATTATTCTTTCTCCTTCCCTTTATCAACACTCACGTCCCAAAAGCCCAGGTAAAGTGTTCCACCCCCTTAATGCCTATTTTGACCTCTGGTCTGGCAATTAATTTATCTCTGCTCTGAACAACTTGGGTACTTTTAATACTTTATATTTGGCTATATAACATATATGTATAACATTAGCTACAATTTGATTTGACATTGTTTTATGTTGTATTATATTGTAATATAACTATATTTGTAATACAGTTTTATACCTATGTAGATTTTGTCCTGTGAGACTCTGAATTCCCTGAGGTTAAGAATTGAATTGCAATCATTATTATGAGGAGCGCAAGGCTGATGGAAGAGTCCTTGCATAAACTCTTTGCTATGGAACTGTCCACTATTCAGATCTTTCTTACAGGACTTTCATGTGTATACTATCATAATTGGCTGCTAATTCCAAAATTATTTATTGAATATCTATTATATATAATGTAAGATATTGGACACTTTGAGAGACTAAAATGATGATTGCAATTTCCCAGGAAATTCACAGGATGTTATATAGCCTATTTAATTAATTAATTAATTAGAGAAAGGGCAGGGTGGGGGGAGGGGCAGAGGGAAAGGGAGAATGTTAAGCAGGCTCCATGCCTGACGTGGGGCTCAATCTCACAACCCTGAGATCATGACCTGAGCCAAAATCAAGAGTCGGACGCTTAACCGACGGAGCTGCCCAGGTGCCCCTATATAGCCTATTTTATTTGAACCACTTTGAGACAAATGCTCTGTTCTTCCCAGCACCACTCACCCAGGATGGGGATCAGGCACGCTTGTACTCAAATGTCGTTTCCTTCCTTTGCCGGCTCTATGATGTGCCCTGCAAACCTCCGTGAACCTTAGTTACTGTTCCTGTACAACGGGGAGAGGAATTTTTACCTCCCCAGGCCTTTTGCAAGGGTAAGTGGGACAGTGACTGTCAAGTGCCTGGGGGTGTCTGGCCCACGGCGGGCTCTCAGTGAGCAGCGGCCCCGATCACCCCCGTCATTAGAATGGCAGCCCTTCCAGACGCCCTGCGCACTTCTTGTCTTCACAGACCATTTTCATCTGAATGGAAATTAGAAATGCAGTTTATTATGTGTCACCAATGTTTATTTAATATTCACCACCAGCTCCTTCACAATTTCTTTGCAACATTCATTATGGTCCTATGACCTGAGAGAAGCTGACCCCGAAGGAGGCCGGTCAGGCATCAACCTTGGAGAATAATCAGTTTTGGAGTACGTTGTAACGTTGTAACGATTGCAATCATCTGTACCAGCTTCTCTGGTGCTGTGCCCTCTCTCTCCTTCCACCAACTGTTTTCCTGCCCTCTGCGAAGTGGCATCTCCCACCTTCTTCAGACAATGGCTCGTTCTTCTACCTAGTTGCAGGGCTGGGTGAAGTAGCAGAAAGAGTGGTTTTATGCCCTGAACCCCGGCTAGTCTAGAATTACCTGGGAGTCCATCCTGGGGTTGTCGATTTTGGCGTTTCAATTAAGCTTCTTTCCTTTCAGATACAGACGACACTGGCGTAGAAGCTGCCCACGGTCAGTGGGCAGGCATTCTGCTTTGACGACTTGATAAGAAAGGTTTGATCCCAGCCCCGTTTGGCCAGCATGGTACTCCAGCCTGTCTCCCTGCCCCTGTGGAAATGGGCCCTGCTGTTAGTCATTCACCCTTGGATCCCTAAAAACACTTTTAAAGCAATACAAATTATAAAAAGAAGAGCCGTGATTTCCGGAGTCATCCTGGGTGGGCAAGCAAGTTGCACGCAAGTGTTGCCTCGTGGGCAATCACTGTAACAAAACCAAATACGGTGCACATTTTGCAACTGGCAGGTTCTCCCGTTCCTTATTTATCGTTGACATTGTTCTCCGGGTCTACACCATGTGCATTATTAGCCCTGTTTTCCACAGGAGAAATTGGTGGCTCGAGGAATTTAAGTCATTTGCGGCTCCACACAGGCAGTCGTGCTGGAAAGGAGACGTGAACATAGCTCTTTGGTCTTCTACGCCAATGCTTTAATGAATGGATAGAAATGATTTTAAATGATCACATCTGTGCGCCCTTACATCTGCTTATTCAGCAATTAGCAGGTAAGTTTGCAAATGGACTCCTCTGAGGTGCTTCAAAATAGTGGGCTGTCTTACCTTAATTGTATTTTACAAGACTGTATTTTATAAGATTGTATTTACAATTGTATTTACAAGATTCATTTGCAAGCCTCGTTCTCCTTGGAGGGGTGGGGAGGGAGACTTCAGTGGAGCCCCTCTGAGAACCCTCACCAAGGCAGACTTCCTGCAGCCCCGAATGGATGGGGTATTCACTGCCCCCTTCTTCCTAGTTGCCACCCGTGGCTGCTTCCTGCTCAGGGAGGTTGCGTGACTCTGTGAGGGTCGCTGAGGGGACGCGTGAAGCTGTGGCCACCAGGCCCCTCTCCCCCTCCCCCAGGTCCACACCTGAGCTTGTGTGCTTGCCTGAACATTAATTAGGACTGCTTCCATGATGGCCATGCTGTGAATCCCTGGAAAGATGATCAGATTTGCAGAAATGCAGCCTGCTCATTGGAAATGAAGCCCATCAGAGGACCTTCTTGTCACTGTCCTCTTGTGAATGAAAGTGTGTTCCACTTCAAGAAGATGTGAGGGTGAAATTTTAATTGAATAAAAGACGGGAAGTTCCCAGGGATGGTTCCCATAGCAACCGCAGTGTGTGTGTGCGCGCCCGCACGCGTGCGTGTCTGTGTTTAATATACGCATTAGAAGAGAAATAGCAGCTCATCTCAGTGTGCAAGTCTAGAATGGGGATCTGGGGAGGGAATGGAATTGGAGTCCCCCAGAGTAGCCTGGCGCTGGATTTACTGCTTTCCATGACTTGTACATTTTCTCTGCAACATGGCAATAACCAAGTGCATTCATTTGTCTCCTTTCTTTCCTTGGCTTCAGGTAGGCTAGGTGTCACCTCGCCCAAGGACACTCTGAGGACAAAGCCACTGGCTTCTAAGAGTTAGGGTCTTGCAACAGTCTCCAGCACACTGGCATTTGCTCCTGGAGAGGGCTCGCTGCCCAGTCCCTGAGCGCAGTAGGAGCAGGGGCTTTGCTGGCAGACAGCCTGGGGGGAGCCCCCAGCTTTCACTGACCGGCTCTGTCACCTCGGACGCGCCCCTTAACTAACCAAGAACTTCTGTGTTCCTTTACGTTTTTCTTTGATTTTCAAATCCGTTAAAGGGAGGATAAAGCAACTTGCCCAGACTAGTATCTTGTTTGGGAGAAAGAGCATAAGGAATAGGATCCGAGCTTCTTCATTTCTGGGGACCTGTAGGGAAGCTTGAAATCCAGCAGGTTGGGGTCACACTGTTTATAGCAGCACCCCATCTGTGGTTTCACTTTCCAGTTTCAGTCACCTCCCCCCATCAACTGCCATCAGAAGCTCATACTCCTCCTGGCCCGTCAGCCGAAGGTCAATAGTAGACTAATACTACCTCACATGCCTGCCTGCCTCACCCCACTTGGTCTCATCACATAGGCCTTTTATCATCACACCATCACAAGAAGGGCGAGTATAGGACAATGAAATATTTGGCTTGCGAGAGAGGGAGAGACCACATTCACATAACTTTGATGACAGTTTGTTATGATTGTTGCATTTTATTATTAGTTATTGTTACTGATCTCTTACTGTGCTTAATTTATAAATTAAACTGTATCAGAGGCATATAGGAAAAACCACAGTACACATAGGATTTGGTACTGCCTGAGGTTTCAGGCACCCACTAGGGGTCTTGGAACATATCTGCTGTGGATCAGGGCGGACTATTGTAATTCAAAGTCATGCACTGGAAGATTGTAATGTTTGCTGATTATAGATAGTGTGTAAAGAATAGTTCGTCCATCAGAGAGGCAGCTTTCGGACTAGGAGAAATGAGGAGAAAGGAACAGGGAGAAATATGAAATGAATGAATGAAAGTGAGAGGAACATCCCTTTTGTGCCCAGAAACTTCTGACTTATCTCATAGACCCTAGACCAGGCTCGGGGGCTGGCACCTGGACAGATACTGGGAAAATGTGGAACTGAGCTGAATCTGTCCTAGTTTATTTGGCAGAAGAGCAAGTTTATGGGTCCAACTAGAGAAAGAAGAGAAACATCTTATAATTTATTAAAGTATTCGGCATCATGTTATTTTTCTAAACAAAAGAATGAAAGTTATAGGGTTAGAAACTTGGACTTTGTGTATTCAAGCAGAGGCTTTTTTTTAAAATCTGTTGTTATTTTCCCTGTTTTTTTGGACAAGAATCTTTCTGAAAATTCCAGTGTGTCTCCACCAGTTTCCTTGGGATGGAGAGGAGGGGCCTTAACTTTGCACACCGCTTTGCTGGAGAGAAAATCAAGGGGGTGGTGGCAGACTTTTTCTTCTGAGCCCTTGAAACATTTCATACTTGGTTTGTCTTAAGGAGTGATTTTCTTATAATATCAGCATCTACTTCTCTGCCTTTTGGAAAGCAGAAAGGAGCTCCAGGGTCCCTGGCAGACTGTTCCTTCTCACAATATTAAATTCAGCCCTGTCAATTCAAGGTTGTGAACATTGTTCCCAGCACCCGAGGGCGTCTGTCATCTTGAAGAAGCAACAAAATCTTCCGACAGCCCAGAGCAATTATTTTAGAAGTATTTCCCTCTGGGCTGTGACATGGGCAGGTGGACAAGGCCAGAGCAGATGTCCCCTGATTTGGAGGGGGCCTGTGACCTTGGAGGGCAGCACTGCAGGGTGGTGACTCAGGCAGTCTGGCCCTGAGACTCTCTGTATTGAAATCCGGACTCAGCCACACATCTGCTCAGTGATCCTGAATAAGTTACTTCCCCCCTCTGGGCCTCGGTTTCTTCATTTGTAAATTGGAATCACAGTGGTACTCAGCCGAGATAGTCATTAGGATTAAACAAGCTAATACACATAAAAGTCTTCAAACAATGCTTGGCACATAGTACATCAACATAAATATGAGTGGCTACTGTCATTATTAGTGTCCCAGTGATTCTAGCCATCCCGGAGACCTGCTGGGGGCTCTTCTGCCTTCCCTCGATGCAGATGCACATGATGTGTGGTGGAGATCTGCTGTGTACCAAGCACTGTGACAGATAGGCAGTGACTTTCATTTTATCTGTTCTCAGCCTCAGAAGAAGACACCCAAGAATGTCACTGTCAGATGAATCTGAGCTGACTTCTTGGGGGATCTGGGGGGGGGGGCACAATTGGGATGATGCTGTGTACTTTTGCAGGGAGGAGGGGAAGAGGGCAGCATGATGCGGTGGGCTTTGGGCTGCCAGGCTGGTCATCAGAAGATAAAAGGGAAGTTCCATGGGGGACAGAGCTTAGCCCTGAGCAGTTGAAGAAGAGCAGAATGCCAGAGAATGATGCGTCCAGGCTAATGGTTAAATCAGGCTGGGGCAGGAGTTCTGCATTTGCTGAGCAATGAGGCCGGGGTGCCCAGTACAGTGGGGGCGGGGGGCGCATCTCTCCAACATGATGTTGTAGGATGCTGAGCTGTCCCAAGGGTGGTGTTTCCTACCCAGTCAAGGGGCTTGGAACAAATGCAGTAGCAGTAGCTGTGGCAGGAATGGTGGCTTCCAAACCGGGCTGTTTCTCCTGAGAGCTTGTTACAAATGCAGATTCCTTTGCAACACATCTGCACCATTTAATCAGAATTTCTGGGGGTAGGAACTGGAACCGTACAGTCCCTGGCATTGTGCAGTGAGCCCTCCCGGGGCTCCAAGGACGGGGATTTAGTTATCACTGGTGTAGTCCATCAGGGAATAAGCTAGGGATAGAGCAGCTCTCTGCTGAGAGGCTACCTGATGCCAGGTGTGATAACGCCAGGCTCTCAGGGCTGAAGGGGCTTCAGCCTGTGCTGAGGGCAGGTTAGGGGAGACAAGGAAGGAAGCTTCGTTCCTGGTAGAGCCTGCCTCCTGGTGGGACCGGCAGCAGGGGAAGGTGGGGAAGACCAGACAGACCAAGGAGTGGATATTGGCCTCAGGCCTATAGCTACCGAGGGTGCCTGGCAGGTAGACCTCCCCGGAGTGGGGGCAAGTGTCCCTTAGGCTCCTCCCAGGCTGTGACTCTCCAGGAACCTTGTTAGAAGGGACCTGAGGAGGATCAGCCGCCTCCAAGGTCCCTTGCAGACAGAATTCTGTATGTCCTCTCCCTCCTGACCCCACCAGACTCCATCCTGGCATCTGCAGGGTGGGCTCTCTGACCCATGAGCTCCTTCAGGCTGAAAAACTCGCTGGGCCTTGAGGGTGTCAGAGAGTTTCAGCAGGGCTGAGCTCCAGCAATGAACAGAACCCCACCTCCTTATCTTATCTCTCTCTATTCCCACTCTCGGGAATAATCACTTTACCATCTCTCAATAGTTGAAACCTCCACTTTCCTTCAAGGTTTACTTAAAATGGTGACCTCTCATAGGTTGCCAATTTTTTATTGCCATCAACTTCAAGTTTAAGGTGATTCAATCCAGCTAAACATATCCTTACTGAGTCAACGTTATGAATCAATCCTGCAGTCTGGTGCTGGAATGTAAAAGAAAAATTAGGACACGTTCCCAGTTCTTAGGAAGCTCAGTGCAGGGAAAGAAAAATGCAGGTAAACAAATGTCATTTAGCGTGTCAGGTACTATGATAAGGGTCAATTCCAATTTCCAGAAAGGCCTATACAATATTTAGTTCTGTGCGTGTTTTAATCTCCTCTATCTAATTTGTATAGATGGCTAGGGACATGGCTCATTCATTTTTTTAAAGATTTTTATTTATTTATTTGACAGAGTGAGAGAGCAAGCATAAGCAGGGGGAGTGGTAGGCAGAGGGAGAAGCAGACTTCCCCCCGAGCAGGGAGCCCAATGCAGGGCTCCATCCCAGGACCCTGACATCATGACCTGAGCTGAAGGCAGACGCTTACCCGACTGAGCCACCCAGGTGCCCTGGCTCATTCATTTTTGATTCCCACCCTCTGAAACAGTGGGTGGAACATGGTTTGTCACTGAACTGGTTTGAATTGAATTCTACATTCTATATGATAATTTGGTTACATTTGGAAGATGTTTAGGAATATTTTATATTCTGCCAGGCTATTGGGAACACAGATTTAGGAGAGCTGAAGATGGATTTTGTTTTACTTCTGGCAGCGCCTGGGCTTTGAGTAAACACACTGACTTCAAGGAGGAAAGATAAAATATAGTTCGAACATTTTTAGACAAGTCTGCATTAGAAGAATCTGCCAGCACCTTGAAAGGGCAGCTGGTGACACACAATTATTTGAGCCAATTAGAGGATTGATACAATTGAATGAGATGATTTTCCTTAGGGCAAAGTGTCATTCTAGAAAGAAGTACTGTGTCCACATGCCCAGTGAGAGAGGAATGGCTAGAGATTGTCTTAGGAAACATGGAGGTTTGGAGGGCAGGATAAAGGGAGTGAAAACACGGGGTGAAAGGGGCACCCTTCGGATTTTGCTCCTTTGTCCCCTACAGATGTCATAGAATAACCTGTCTTCCATGTGGCATAAATAAAAAAGCGTGGGGCAGATCTCAGTTCAAGAGTAGGTCACAGTACACTAAATTGTGACCTTGGGCAATTTAACCTTCCCCGGTGTCATTATCCTCGCATGTAAGATGGCAAGCCTGGTCCATTGGACACATGTCCATTGAGATAATGAATGTGAAGTGCCCTGCAGGATACCTTGTGTGTAGGATGTGCTCAATAAATGGCCACCCCCTTCCCAGGTCCCTTCCCAGAGATAACTGTGGGGAGGTTACTGGCAGTTCAGACATCAGAAATAAGTTCTCACAAACATTAGGAAATTATTCCTTTTGATGACCCCATGAGCACTATCATTGGGTTCCTTGGAAACCGAGTTTGTAGACATGACTGTGGAACTGACCACGTGCTGGATGGTGGCAGCTGGGGTCTCTGGTGAAGGGGACAGACATGGCAAGGATCCTGGGTACACGTGGAGGCTTGTCTGAACAGGGCATTGTTGTGATTCGTATTGTCCTTCCCTCACCTTGCAAGAACTAGTAGCCAAATCAATGACCTTTGCCACCTGCAAATTTTGCTCACCTGGAAGGCTTTGCTGCTTCTCACTTGGGCCTGTTGGATTAAGGACACTGGAGCGAGACATGCATAATGTCTGGGGCTCCTGGGGCTGGTTGGAGCAAAGAGACTACTCAGATTTGGGGCTGAGTCGACACAAATCTGGATACTGACCCTGCTGGAGTAGCTCTGAAATGAAAAATGAATAAATCTCATTTATTTTTTTTTTGAAGCCCTAATGGGTCCAACACAAGAGGACCATATGTATTAATCATCCAAAGCAGGACACTTTTGAGAATGAGTGCATGTATGATAAATAAAGGTCATGCTGGGATGACAGGTGTAACTAAGACTGTTCTGGGCAGAACAGGATGGTTACCCTTATCAGGTAGCCTGAGCAGAGTGTGGTTTCTATCAGCAGCATTGGGAATTATTTTCAGTGGACTTCAGTACATAGCTAAATATCCATTTTGATTTAATGATTTCCTTTGGCTAGAGTTCAGTTTAGTTTAATTCCCCGAAAACTTTATTATGAGAAAGACCACTAGAACTTGTGAGAAATAATATGCTCCCATTTGCATAATGATTTACAGTTTACAGAGCATTTTCACACACATTATGTCACCAATTTGGACCTCTTCCCTAAACTTCAAACCTGTAAACTGCAAGCCTCCGCCTCTAACATGGTCTCCACGGAGCTCTGCAGTATCTGCCTGTTCCATACCTACATTCCCTCTTCCAAGAAGCCTTCCCTGATTGCAGCTCACTATCCCCATCCTCTTGGAGAAAGGTGCCCCTCAGTAGCCCATGTACTTGCCTACCTTGCTTACTAGTGAGCATCTTTGAGAGAGGGACTGGGACAAATTCTCTTTTGTATTCTGACAGCCAACTGAGAGTAGAAACAGAATATTTGCTGAATGAATGAATCTGGCTAGAACAGTGCTTCTCAAACTTCAGTGTATGCCAATCAGCTGGAGAGCTTGTTAAAAGGAAGGTTCTCACATGGCAGGTCTGGGTGGGGACTGAGAGTCTGCATCTCTACAAGCACCTGAGTGATGTTGATGCTGCTAGTTCTTGGACCACACTCTGAGTGGCCAGGTACTCAAACACTAGAACTTAAACTTAACTGTAGATTGGAATCCCTTGGGTAAGTTTTAAATTGATCCACACCTGGACCACATCTCTGGAGTTTCTGATTTAAAAAATAAGGGTGCAGCTGGGCATCAGGTGTTTCTAGTATCCAGGAAAGCTTGAGAACCATAGTACTGCTGGGAAATTTGCCATGGCTATGCAACTTTTAAAAGGAAAGTTGTGGTTCCCTGTCAAACTAGGAAGAAGAGTGTTAATGGCACCTTACATTTTTGGAGTTCACAAAGGACTTTAAGATCATACCTGTTATTCCATTAGTTCCATACAATCTGTGAGGAGCCCTTTTATGTGAACATAAAAGCAGACTTTGCAAGGTGATCCTTATAGAGCAGAGTCATGAATCAGGCTTTTTTTTTTTATTCCAAATTTATTTTTTTTTCCTTGAGATCAATAGAGAAAGCCCAAGGTTGTTGGTCAGATCCCAGCCCTGACCGTTGAGCTGGGTGTCACTTGACTTTGGACCTCCCGTTTCTTCTGTGTCCCCACTGCTTCCCCCACACACACCACTTGTAGGTCGCCCTCCCTGGCAGTGTGGTCTGTCAGCTCCTCTGGGTCACGTCCAGGTTGAGGATGAATGCACTCCTGTGTCCTCGTCCTCCAGCTGTCAAACTCTCACTCCCACCTCGAGACCAGGCTCAGATGCCCCTGCTTCCCTTGGGCGGGTTTCATCCCTTCCATGTCCACCTCCCCCACCGCCAGGAATGTCTGTTTCTCCGTTTGCTTCTTCTTGCCGGCGAGCATTTCAAATTCATGAACCATGACTTATTTTCTTTTATTCCCTACACACAACACAGGGACTGATACATGATGTGCTCGGTAAGTTTACACTGAATAAAAACGGTGGTAAAACAACTTAATCTGCTTTAGAGAGATGTTGTAAGACTATAAGGAATTGAAAGATTAAAAAAATACTTTGGAAAGTTAAAAGCATGATACTCAATGTGAGATACCCCATTATTGTTAATAGTAATATCGTGGTTACTTATCAATTTTATTTTAGCCTTCCAAGATGCAAAACTGCTCATGCATTTTGTGCCCGACATTTTCAGTGGACTAACAAGTGTTCTTGCTGGTTTAACAATGTAAGAATTACAGTGAGAAAAAAGGTCATTTAAAATCAATCAGAAGAAAGGGAATAAAAAAAAGGAAGAGAGAAAAAAGAAAAGTTACCCATAATCTTATCACTCAAGTAGACACTTTAAAATTGCAATATATCTCTTTCCAGTCTGTTTTATTGCACACAATGTTTTTGAAAAGAGTTGTCATGATGCTGTTTGTGAACCATTTTATACCTTTCTTTTTCCATTGAAATTGTAGCATATTCATTCCCTCCTATTATTACTACTTATACAAGCGTTTCTTTTTGTGACTGTGTAATATTTTTTTTGAAGCATGCGCGCCACGATTTACTTGTGCATTACGCAGCTGTTAGACATTTGGGTTGTATTCCATTTTTGCCCAGGTTAAATGATGTTGTAGCAATAACTCATGATAAAGACTTGTTTTTCTTAATTTAGGATTATCTCTTTGGGATTAATGTCCAGAGGAGTGATCCCCAAATTTATCACCAAGTTCAAGGAAATAAGTTTGACTTTACAAAATTTTGGTGTATTTTCTGTAAATGAAGCAGTTTATTATCAATTTCTTTTAAAAGGCATGAAAACTGTTACTGTAAAATATAAGAAAAGTCTTAATAGGAAACACTTCTGTTAGATGTTTTAAAAATCAGGAAATTAAGAGGAATTAAAGAGACTAATGAAATGTGTGATGTATGAAAACCTTTTCTTTCCACTGGATGAAGGTATTATAGTGCAAACCAGAGTTTATGCAGTGTATGCTCAGGGGAGGAGGCTCAATGTGTTAGACTAATTTTGTAACAACATTCTACTTGGTGGTATTAAATGTATGGGCCATTCTATATGTTGGTAGGAGATATTAATATGGGAATTATAATGGAATATTCCAATCCATATCTTTTTCGTTAGAGAGTTGAAAATAGCTTTTATCCCTCCCACACCAATTATGCTGCCCAGAGATCTACCTGTGAGAAATTTAAACCTCTGAAAATGAGCAATTTTATTCTGCTCTGGGATATTTGTAAGATAACTCCTAGCAAAACACACACTCAAAATAGTATCCTATTAATAAGGTGATTAACATCTACAACTTACATGTGAATTCTACCCTACTGTATGATGTTTAAAAGGATCTTTAATTAGTTCAACTACTCACGGGGCTGTGGCTAACATTTTCAGTTACCTACCCTGAGAATTTCATAGAAGATTGTGTGGTTAATGCCAGAAACTGGCTTTAGATCATCAGTAGACTTGAGATGTCTAAGTGTGCCGGGCTATACGGTGGTGAACACACTAACTTCCACACACTACTGCAGAATTAATCCTGCAGTTCTTGACTGCCTTTGATTTTTTTTTTTTGTATTCAAGTGGTCTCAAATGAATCATGAGATTCAGAAGTCAAAATGGCAGCCATTCATATATTACTTATTCATATAGGAAATATACATTGAGCGCATGACTAGCTTTAGTTAGTTAGGTACCTGGCCAGCTTCTAGATGTGGAC
The DNA here is from genome assembly GCF_054177405.1 of Leptonychotes weddellii. NCBI lineage: Eukaryota > Metazoa > Chordata > Mammalia > Carnivora > Phocidae > Leptonychotes > Leptonychotes weddellii. The sequence goes on from NC_138378.1 coordinate 113,391,355, forward strand.
ACCGACAATTACAGTTCCACACCCTCTAAGGCAGTTATATAGAGAAGACTCCTGTCCTCAATAGATTTCTGAATTGAAACTGCAGTTATTCTATTGTCTATGCTCCAGGGGCTCAGAGAGAAACAATTTATCCTTGTTATCTATCCTTCTCCAAAATCTTGCCTTATCTCAGCTTTTTAGTTGTACAGACTTTGTCTATCTTACTCCACTTTCATGCAACTTAGCTTTCCTTTTTACCCCTTCTACGTCGCCAGTGGTGGGGTGTTTCTAGTGCTCCATGTCTCTTTCGGTACCCTACTTTGTGCAGGCTGTCCCAAATCTGTTTAAAAATTTTGACACACTCCTGAAATTGTCCTCATGTTTTCTTTATCATGGGTAGGACTGGTAGTGTTTCCTGGAGGAGAGCGTTTCATCCCATCTTTCCTTCTTTGACTATAGAACAAAAATCTGTTTTCAAAACTGGAGCTATTTTTTTCTGTTTCTGCTGTTCCCTCTCTAAATAATAGTTTTCTGCAAATATACTCATTCTGAAGCTTTGCCAGCCTCTCACCATAGTTTTACCTCTGCCTTTGACAAAGCTCATTCTTTGAATCATTATATTCCAGACTATAGGGCTTTTAGATTTCAGTCTTATATCTTAATTTAAAAAAATTAATGAAATTTTTCTGCCATCATAAATTCCAAAGATGACACAGCCCTAATATTAAAGGAACCCTGCTTATCTGTTTCCTGCTACCTCACAGTCTGTGTCTTTCACCCACGCAGCCACTTGGAAAGAGGCACTAAACGAAGTGTCCATATGGATGCACATGACCTTTAGCATGGTGTCCATGACTAGTCAGCATCCTGGATGGAAACTGGCCAATTCAGTGATCAAGTCAAGCCCTCGGGAGTGAGGGATGGAGACAGGTTGGGGATCATGGGGGAAAAACCATATAGAGAAGACAGAGTTTGTGGTAGCCTAGAAATAGAATGGAGATCTGACTTCTAACCTAGGGTTCCATTATTTATGATGATCGTATTTTCTTTCTCATTTAATTTTTATTTTCCTTGGACAAGTAATTGCCTCATTTTTCATTTGCTTGGTTGTCTACATATCTTTTCTTATTTTTTCCCCATGCATTCAATCCAACATCATAGGCTAATATTTTTTTCCAAGTGTTCAATTATATCAGAAGACTCATCAAATCTGTTTTGCCTCAAGCTCTCTGTCCTGAAATCCTCACTCTCCCATTCTGGAAGTGACCAGTTGTTCTCCAGCTCTGCTGCACTGCTCTCAGCCTAGAACCATTGATAGCAGTTGTTCTTACTTCCTGGACTCCATGTCTTCCTCTCCTTGGTTCACCTCCTTGCCATGTTATGTAAGTGTTCCAGTTACCTATTGCTGCATGACAAACCTCACTGGCTTGAAACAGTGTGTTATCCACCACTGTTCAGAGGGTTAGCAGGGTCTGCTCCATGTGGTAGTGACTGGGGAGCTGGGTTATTGGAAGTCATCTTAGGACTGGGTTGTTCTGTTTCCTTCACTAGCTGGCAGTTGATACTGCCTGTTGGCTGAGAGCTCAGCTTGAGCAGTTAACCAGAGCACCTGTGCATGGCTTCTCCATGTGACTTGGGCTTTTCACAGCATGGTGGCTGGGTTTTGTGAGGACACATCCCAAGAATGAGCTTTTCTAGATGCCCACAGGGAAACTGCAAGTCTTATTATCTTGCTTTAGAGGTCCTAGAACAGCACTTTTGCTGCATTCAAAGAAGTCACTAAGGCAAGCACAGATTCCAGGAAGAAGAATCAGACATCCTCTCTTGATAATGAGGAGCAGCATGTGTTTAGAGATGTGGAGGGACTCATTGGCAGCCATCTTTGAGACTAGCTACCACATAGGGTAATGCTGCTGTCATAAGTAAACGCCAGCATTTCAGTGACTTAATGACATTTTATTTTCCACTTACATTTATCTTCTCTTCCATCTTATGGCTCCACATTACCCTAGAGCTTTGGTGTTCTCTGCTTTTAGCTGGAGAATGGGGAAAGAGAGGACACAGAAGAAACCTCTACTTCTTAACCACTTTGGCCCAGAAATAACATACTTCATTTCAGCCCCCATTCTATTGTTGAGAACTAGTTCCATGGCCAAATCCAGACAACAAGGGGGCTGAGAAATGTAGTTTCTGACTGGATAGCAGGTTTCCGGGAAAAAGCCTATGGATGGTAGGGAGATTCTGATTTCTGGTGGATAGCTCATTGTCTCTGCCATGTTTGATTGTATGAGCACAACTTCTAATACCTTCTTGGGAAAAAAATTCTTGGGAGAAAAATACTTTGATCTTTGCAAATCAAGAAATATATTTAATCTAGCCTTCCACTTAATTGACTAAGTAGAGATTTTTAGTTTAAAATAATTTTCCCTCTTATTTTTGAAAGCATTGTTTCACTGTAGGCTAGATTTATAAAGCTGATGCCATTTTACTTCTTGTTCCTTGAGTGTAAATTGCTTTTTTTTTTTTGCAAGCCCCGAAGATCATATACTAATCCCTGGGGTTCTGAGTATCAGTTTGCTATAATTTAAAATGGTGTTTTCATTCATTGTGCTGGGCATTTGATGGGCACTTGGTGGAGACTTGTGTACATGTATTTCATTTATGGGAAAATTTCTTGCATTATTTCTTTGATATATTTTTCTCTTCTATTTTACTTGTTTTTCTTTTTTTTTCCCTCTCACTTTGATTAGGTGTTGGATGTCTTGGATTCATTATCTAATTTACTTGTCTTCCTCTCTTTCTTTTATATCTACTTGCAGAGAGATTTCCTATCTTTCAACACTTTTATTGAATTAAAAAATTCTGGCTATCAAATATTAAATTTAAAAAGCAATTTTCTTGCTTTCTGGATTTTACCTTTCTATAGCATCTTGTTCAATAGGATGTGTTCTCTTATCTCTCTGAAGATATTAATCATATTTTCTCAAAAAATATATTTTTTATTCCTTGCTTCTTCTATGTCTTCTAGATTCCTACCTTTTTTGGGGGGCGGGGGATCTCTGTCTTTCACATGGAGGCCATTTTCACATATCTAGTATTCCCCCCCACCCTGACTATTCACATCTATGAATCAAAAAATTAAGAATTACATGATTAAAAACACAATCTAGATCTCTGAGTGGGCATAACTCCCTCTAATAAGCTTCCCTGTAAAGTGGTTTGGTGACAAGTTGTCCCTTTTTTTGGGAAATCTCCTCAAGTCAGGACCCGCAAGTCTCTTCTGAGGGAGCATCCAGTTTCCTCCTCACAGTAATCTCTGCGCTTGGGGGTGGTGTGCAGGTCAGGCTGCTAATGTTTAGGTAGCAGGGCAGGACAAGAGGGCTGAGTGGTGGCTATCTCTTAATGCTTCTATTTTCAGCCCTTGTGCTTCATCCTTGCTTTAGCTCTGTCTGTTGTCTCCAAATATGGAATCTTCATGGTTTTATTTCTTCAGAAGACAAATTTCCAACCTCCTTGGGGGGCTTGTGTGGGATGGGGTGTTTGTTGCCTGGATGCTCAGAGATGAGAAGAGGTACCTGGGGACTGAGCAGGAGTCTTCTGCCGGGTTTTGATATTTACATCCATGTGTCTCACCCTTGCCTACTCCAGGACTGCTTCCTCCAAAGGCTGGCCTCTCGTCAGCATTCTTTTCTGCAGAATTTACTGGGTTCCTTCATTCTGCTAAGGCAGTCGCCACTCCTCCATTTGCTTTGTGCCTCCCAATTTTTTGAAGTATTTTACATGTTGATATTTCCTTTTCTATTCAGTTTGCCCTTGTAGATTTATAGCTCTTTTGTGCCTTTACTCTCATTTAGCAAGGTTTTGAGAGGCACAGGAGAAAGGGTGATCCCATTATCGGTAGGGTTTTATATAAACAAAGGAGAACCACACTTACTTCCTAATACTGTCACTTTGCATTAAAATTACAGGCCTAGACTTTTCCCCAAAGCACGCAAACCTAGGCCCAAAGTGGCTTCCAACATATCTACACCATGTGCTGGGATCATCCTTCTCCCATCTGTATTTAACTTTAAACTTTTTTTTCTCTAAAGACAATGAGGAGTTGCCAGATGTTTCTGAGGATTGGAACTGGAAATCAGATTGTGAATAGTAGGTTAGGGATCTATTTTACCTGGTCTTTTATAGATTAGTAATGGAGAAAGCAAAAAGTTTTGGGGTCAGGAGGATCTGGTGATGAATTCCAGCTCTTCCACTACTTGCTATGTGACTTGAGGAAATTTGATCTACTTCTCTGAACCTCAATTTCCTTATCTATGAAGTACTAATAACACGTACTCTACAAAGATGTTGTGAAGATTTAGGATAATGGTGGTAGAAAGTGGTCTTGTAGTGATGCTTAATAAATTGTCACTGTTTTTACTCCTACTAAAGTATTATCCTGACTACCAATAGATAAGTTTCTAGAGCTACTGACAAATATTCTTTCTCAGTCCCAAACAACAGGACACTAGCAGACAATGACTATTTAAAGAAAACCTCATTTAAATACTTGAGAAAAGCTAACTCCTTATCTTTCCCATAAATCTTCTTTGCTTCTCATATTGCAGAAATGAGTTTCAGGCCTGGAGATAGCAATATCAGGGCAATATTTTATAGTGTTATTGCACTTTGTATCCAAACATGCCCTGAGGATTTTATAAGCAAAAATGAAATTTCTTCATATCCCTGTGGCATAAGCATTTCATTACTAAATTTATAGACAGATAAACAGTGACTCACAAAAATGAAAACTTTCTCCCCCAACCTTGGCTATGACTAATGGAATTCAGCAGAAAATAGCTCTCCATGAACTTCCATGCCCCTCATATTCAAGTTTTGCAATCTGAATCCCCCACTATGCACCCTGAGAGTTGTCTGAAAAGTAATATTAAAGGGGAGTCTTCTCATACAGATACTAGGTGTTATGCTGGGGTTGGAGTCGGGGAGAAAAGGGGAAGGGGCTGGAGGGAGCATCATTGAAATGCGATATTACAAAGACTGGGTTTTACTGGAGTACAAAGAAAAGAGTATAAATGAGAAGGAGTGTATCTAATATGAAGAAAGGGCATCCAGAGACTTGATTCTTCTGATTACCAACTGTGGTCCAGGTCATGCTATTCAATTTAACAAGTGTACATTGTCTACCCACTATGTGCCAGCTACACTCAAAGCCAGTACTATATTAATTCTTTCTCTATACCCAGAAAATCAATCCCAGTTCTTTCAAACTTTCTTTACAGTTTTAATATGTGCATAAATAAAATTCTTTGAGATAAGTCTTTACTAATACAAAATTTGATTGAATTAAATAAATATTGATTAATCATTATATGTGCATAGTTTCACTAGGCAGGATCAGTGAGTGTTTCAAAGATGAATAAAGACACAATTTTTGCCCCCTTTCCCCACCCCCAAAGCCCAGACTCCAAGCAAGACAGGTAGACATCAACAGAAGGAGCTTTAATTCAAGGCACATGGTAATACATTCAAAGTTCTAGAGTAGAGAGATGAAGAGAATCACTCTGCCTTGGAAGGACCCGGGAAGGTTTCACAGAGGAGATGATCTTTAGGCTGAATGTTAAAGCAATAGATAGAATTTTGATAAGAGGAGAAGAGGAAGAAAGGAGTTCTATGTGGACCTTAGCATAAGCAAAGGTGTAGAAGCATGACAGAATATGGACCTTTGGGAAAATAATGAGTGACAGTATAATGTGTATGGCAGAACAAGAGCAGGAGACAATTGAAAAAAACAGCTTGCTCTTGGAGTTTTTACTATCCCCAACTGCAAAAGAGGGAACATAAGAACATTTATACCAAGACCTCTTCAAACTATGCCACTTTCTGCTTTAATAAATAGAAGTAGATCAACTTAAAAAATGCCTATTGAAGAATAGGAGTAAGGTCAATCAGGCACCTGAGAGAAGAGCATTACTGAATTAGAGATAGGGGAGTTTCTGACCAAGAGAAACTTGACCCTATTCTTTTATTTTGCTTAAAAATTCCAAGAGAAGGACACTAATTGTCTCAGTTTGGGTCAGATGTCACCATTCTCCAGACCAAGTACTGTGGCAAAGAATGTGAGATGGCTACTTTCACTTGAACCCTTGTTTATAAAGGGGACAAGAAGCAAAGCCAGGAGAAAGGTGTGAGAAAGTGGGATGCTGTTCAGGTCAGAAAAAACATATATTATCTACTATGGTAAGTTCTTCAAAATTCTGTGGCTAGTAAGTTGTGAAGCTAGAAGTTGAGTGCCAAGCCTTATGATGTTTCCAGTGTGTCATGCTGCTTCTTAAATGAGATAATGTACATAAAATTTAGCAATTTCTAAACTTCTTCTAAAATACTGTATTTCTTGGGCACCTGGGTGGCTCAGTTGGTTTAGTGTCTGCCTTCAGCTCAGGTCATGATCCCAGGATCCTGGGATCCAGCCCTGTGTAGGGCTCCCTGCTCAGCGGGGAGTCTGCTTCTCCCTCTGCCCCTCCCCCTGGCTTGTACTCTCTCACTCACTCTCTTTCTCTCTCAAATAAATAAAATCTTTAAAAATAAAATAAAACACTGTATTTTTTAGTTATAGAATTTCCATTGGGTTCTTTATTATTACTTTCATTTCACTACTGAGATTCTTTGTTCAATTATTGTGTGTATCCTTTTCTTTAAATCCTTAAACATATTTAAAACCACTGTTTTGTAGTCTTGTCTGCAAAATCCAACATGCCTTTCTTTCTTTCTCCCTTCCATTCTCGCTCCCTCCCTCCCCCACTTTCTTTCCTTTCCTTCCTTCCTTCCTTCCTTCCTCCCTCTTTCTCCTCCTTCTTCACCTTCTCTTCTCCTCCTTCTCTTCCTCCTCCCCCCCCTCCTTCTTCTTCTTGTGATGGGTCACATTTTCTTGCTCCTTTGCATGTCTAATTTTTTATCATATGCTGGATATGATAAATGTTACATGGTTGAAAGTCTGAATATTATTGTCTTCTTTTAAAGAATGTTGAGTTTCAGGTGGCATATTACTAGTGGGTCAGCTTGACCCTCTTGATGTTTGGTTTTCAGTTTTGTTAGGGTGATATATTATTTTCCTAGGTCTGCTTGAACAAATTACAACAAATTTGGTGACTGAAAACAACAGAAATGTATTCTCTCACAATTCTGGAGCCCAGAGTCTGAAATCAAGCTGTTAGCAGGGTTGCACTCCCTTAGGAGACTTTAGGGGAGAAACTTCCTTGTCTCTTCTAGCTTCTGGTGGCTCTAGGCATCCCTTGGCTTGTGGATGCATAACTCCAGTCTCCATCTTTATCTTCTCTTGGCCTTCTCCTCTGTTTCTGTGTCTTCTCTTCTCTCTCTTATAAGAATACTGTCATTGGATTTAGGGCCCACCCAGATATTCCAGAATAATCTCATCTCAAGATCTTGAACTCCATTACATCTGCAAAAAGTCTTTTTCCAAATAAGGTCACATTCACAAGTTCTAATGGTTAGGAAATAAACTGATCTTTCTTGAGACCACCATTCAACCCACTACAAGTGGGTCTAAAATAGACCTCCCTCTAGAGATAGAGTAGTACTACTCCTAAGGTATGGACTTTCTAGCAGCTCAAATGAATTTGCAGTAAGCTCAATCCACTCTGGTTAGTTGGAGCTCCTTATGTCTTTCAGAACCATTCTGAGTAGACCTCGTGGATTCTTTCTCTGCACATGCCCAGCTCAATATTCAGCCAAATGCTTAAGGGAACCCCTAATACAGAATCATGGCCCTCTTTTTCTGTGCTGCTCCCTCCTCTATGGTACCCTGCCCTCTGAATTCTGGCTAGCCCACCAGCTCCAAACTCTGATCCCTACCTCCTCAGCTCAGCCAGACTGCTATGCTTCTGCTTGGTCTCCATCTTCCTTCACTGCACTCTGAAAAATGCCTTCAGGCTGAAAGCTCGGGCAAGCAGGAGGTTCAGCCTGTGTTCCAGTTACCAGTTATTGCTTTTTCCAAATCTACCTCCTTAATTGCTAGGGCCCTGACTGTACACCCCCTGTATTTCTTTCTCTCAAGGATCATTCACAGTCCAGTGCTATCTGTTGTTCAGTGTCTGAAGAAAGTTGCTTAATATATTTCATTTCCCGGTTTTATGGTTGTTGACAGTGGGAGGGCTACTTCGGTAGCAGTTACTCCATCATTGTCAGAAGGGATGTTCCTTCATAAACTGCACATATATTTAGGTGGCTGCCAAGTAAGAGCCTGAAAAATCAGACTCCTTCTGGACCATTTTTTTTCTGCCAGTCATGATAAAACAATGGCTGACCCAAAGATATCAAGGCACTTTCTCTTTGAAAGCTAAAAGGTAATTCATCTTGCAATACCAGATATCCATGCACATTGGACCTAGGCTTCAAGCTGGAGAAAGTTGGTGGTGCTGACCTAAGACATTCAGAGGTGGTGTAGTGCCAACAAACAAAGGGTGCATTGATACCATATTCTTCAAGAGTGCCTCACTTCATTAGTCACTTGGATAAATGAGGCCATGCGCATAGGGTGATGAACAGGATGGCAAACACACTCAAAACCATATAATATAAAGCAGGCTGTAAGAGACTAAGGATGTGACATGAGAAACGTCTTTAATTTTTGAGAGGCTGTCATGTGGAAAGATTGAATTTGCACCAAGTGAACCAAATGATAAGGGTAGGATCAATGCATGTTATACGAAGGAATAATTTGTTGAATTGAAAAAAGAACTTTCTACTAATCAGAGTGCTCCAAAGATAGAAGAGGCTGCCACTGGAGAAGTTTAGTAATCACTTCATGTCAGTGGAAGTGTATTTGTTTTCTACTTCTGCCACATTACCACAGATTACCAAAAATGTAGCAACTTAAAACAATACCCACTTATATCTCAGTTATGTGGGTTGGAAGTCCAGGCAGGCTTAGCAGGTTACTCTGTAGAGTCTCACAAGGTTGGACATCAAGATGTGGCCAGCCTGGGCTTTTAGCTAGAGGCTCTGTGGGGAGAATCTGCTTTAGGTTCACTCAGGTTGTTGGCAGAATTCAGTTCCATGAGGTTGTAGGGCACGTCCTCATTCTGTGGTGGCTTGTCAGGTAGGGATTGTTCTTAGCTTCTAAAAGCTACCTACATTCCTTGATTTGTGGTCCCTGCCATCTTGAAAGCCAGCAATGAGTGCTTCTCATGCTATGAATCTCTGACTCCTCCTTCTGCCACCAGCTGGAGAGAGTTCTCAGCTTTTAAGGGCTCATGTGATTAGATTAGATCCACTCAGACAATCTTCCCTTTTTGAGATCAACTGTGCCATATACTCCCACATAAGATACGGGGGTCAGGGATATGGGATATGTAATCTTGGAGGTTATTTTTAGAATTCTGCCTGCCATAGGAGATATCTCAGCAGAGAATAGATGACCACTCAACAGGGATGTCATCCAGTCTTCTAAAACATAGACTGGACCTCAAGACTAGATGAACTTTAAGGTCCTTTTCAGTCTTGAGATTTTATGAGTATTTTATTTAAGTAAGGTTCATAATAAAACATTTATTGAAAATGAGGACTGCAAATAGGGACATATTGGGGGAAACCGTTCACGTGGAATAATAAACTTAATTCATTGCCGCCCTAATATTGACTAATCAACTTGCACTGCAGCACATTTTCTTGATTATATTGCTGGGTTCACAATATTCCTCTAGTTTCCCTCACAAGCAAAGTAATTTCTCCTGGCCCCACCCCGTGACTGCTTCTTCCTTGCTACACCAAAAGGTCCTGTTGTGTACTTGTTCTCCCTTTCTATGCATCAAGTATGCTTATAGACACTATAGCTTTCATTCATCCATTGGATTTTTTAAACTCCTTCTATGTGACAAGTTATTTCATAGGTAATTTCAGGGTTCCAAAGGTATGGGTGACATGATATCTTCCCTTAGGAAGCTCAGTGTGCAGTGAGGAAATAAATAATAATAAATTATTTAGGACAAAATGTGGTGTTTTTATAAATTCGTTGTGAGAGGGTATGGTTAAGTCCTATGGAAATCAAAAGGAAGAAGAGAGATCCTTTCCCCTGGGAGAATCTGAGAAGCATGCTGGGGTGAGTTGGCTTTTAATCTGAGTATTGAAGGCCAGGAAGGATTGGGGAACAAAGAGAAGGAGGAATGGCATTTCAGGCAGAGGGATTTGTGGTAAAAGGCTAGAGAAATTGGCTAGGATCATTTTGTAGGGTCTCGAATGAGGCTGAGGAGTTTAGTTTGATTCAGTAGGCAACAGGGAGCATTGTATTAAATGCATATAGTAATGACGATCACCTCTTCCCAACAAACTTTACTGAAACAAAGCAATTCAAATATTCATAAAGAACACATGCCCAGGATTTTAATAGCACACAGTAAACTTTAACAAGTAATAAACTAAAAATATTCCTGGGGAAGAAAGAACACCTAGCTTTATCCTCTTTGTTCATTTTCCTTTGCCTTTGATTCTCATTGTTCCTGTTTTGTGGTTTGAAGCTTCTTTTTTGTGTGTGTCAATGAAGCTCATATGATGCTTTGAAAGCCCTGGATACATTTGAAATTCTTTTTTTTTTTTTTCCTCAGCTTCTTTACCTATGTCTGTCTAAAACATATTTTGAATCAGATGAATGCGTACATTCAAAGCCAGTTTTTAAATTCGTTCTTAAAATAAAATCAAATCAATTTTACTTCTTAAGGTATTCCCAAGCTGTCATGCCTTTGTAGAGGCTTATTTTATATAAGAATTTTATATACCATAATTCAAAAGCATAGGTTTCAGGTCTATTTGATGCAGCAGGGCTTATAACTTTTCGGGACTAGGTGTCCATCAATGGGTGGCCATTTCATGTCCCCTGGGAAGGTTTTAGCTCATCCTTGATCTTAACATGCAGACTCCGAGGGTCACTGATGCTTCTGAAATTCACACATCAAGGCCTGAGATGCATTATACCTAAAACCTTTATGCTGGGATTAGCCACTGACATCTCAGTGTGACCGCAGTACCTGAGAGTGGGTTAAGAGTTTCATGAGAATACCAAAAGGGTAGACTGAGCCCTATCGAAGAGTGTGGGGAAAGGCACTATCTTAGGGAAAGGCCCCTTCCCCATTATGGATTCATTGGTTATAGCCAAGTATTATTTACAATAATCATTTATCAGACATAACTTCTTAGTTAAAAAACACTGGGTGATTCAGCATATGCCAACCCTGGGGACAGCTGAGGAGTCAGATGACAGCTAGAGTGGTCTTTTACTTTGGCTTCTTATCACTTGGGATGCTAGAAATATAGCCCCCTCTGCCATCTCCTGTTTCTCTCATCTTTGAGGGTTCTTTCCATATCAGTTGGCAGCCCTGCCTTTAGAATTCTGGAGACCTGGACATATATCTGGTTCCACAGCTTACTGGCTGTGTGACCTAAGGAAATCACCTAACTTTTAGCCCATGAAGATAAATTAGATATCATCATGTGTGTGAAGGTTTGGTTCTTATTAGATATTCAGTAGTGTTTGGATTAATTTCATTAGCATGGTGAATGAATATTAATTTTAGAAGGCTCTATTTTTTTTATCTGCCTTCTTTAACAGAGCACAGCATTTGACAAGCATTGATTGACATTTTTTCTGTGTACAGATCTCTGTGTTAGGGCATTGTGAGAATTGCAGAGTTGAACTAGAAATGTCCCTATGCTTCTTTAGATACTTTGTCGCAGGCATCATTATGAGCTCTGGTGATTGATAAGTCTGGTTGATGGAGATGCAAGAGCCATAAGAATGGACACTTAACTTATCACCATGAGATTTTATTCAGGGGAGTCTTTGTATTTGAGGATTTTGGCATTCATCGTTTTGACGATCCATGACCTACGTAAATCCCAGGATCTGTATCAGTCATTTATAATCTAGCTGAGATGCAAATATGAATTTCATGAATCCATGAAGTGGCGAGTAACCTTGGCTGGCGGCTCAGCATCCGCATCTCAGTGTGGCATTGCTGTTTCACACTCATTGTTAGTGAGCAGTCAAGTTTTGATGGGGTGGGATGTTCTTTGTGGCATGTACCAGAAAGAAGGCCAAGAGGTGGCTAGTGGTGGTGGAAGAAAAGAGAAAAGGAAGGGATTTCACAAATGATCGCTCTGGCAGTTTTTGATCAGTAAAACAACCAAATAATGAATTTGGTGGTAGTTTTGATCTATTATATTAATGAGTTGAACCAAATTTTATGTAGAAATGAAACAATTCAAGACATTGGTTCAGCAAGAGCTAGAATTTGTAGCTGTGAGAGAAACAAATAAAATTTAAACTCACATTTTAGACAATGAAGAGAGAACAGGAAGGGGCTAGTTGATCTTCTTGCTGCAATTCTTCCTAGAGATTCACTTTTCCTTGGAATGTTGTCCCGGTTACTGTCACCACCCTGTTGGCCCTCAGGGGTCATTGCTCCCTCTTAAATGATGATACTGAATAGTTGGCAACAGAACGTTGCTTTAATACCCCCCGTAGCAGTGCTAGGTTGAAGCTGGATGAAGCTTTATTAAAGGATTGATGATGGCAGACTGGAAATGAATGATGCCTGGCTCTCTATCTGATCTCACAAGGGATAGCTGACTTGTCTTCAAGTTTGGGGCTACCTAGCGGAGGTCTTCCACTCTGGCTCTCAAACCACCTTAATCTGGCCCAGTTCATCTTTCCACTCCACTTGGAATGCCCCCAAGAGAGTTAGATTCTTCAAATCCTGGCCCAAGAGACAGAGGTCAAGAAAGGATTTCTGTTTTTGCACATCTAAGGTTTGCCTACTCTAGTTTTCTATTAGAGAATCTTTCTCTTTCTTGGTGTTTTAAGCCAGGAATACCTGTTCTCTTCAGGGGAGAGCCTTACCTTTACCTTCAGGAATAGGGCTTTGTTGATGGGACAAATTTCATTATAATGTTGTCATATTAACGTAGGGTTTTTTTTTTTTTTTTGAATACTGGCAAACTTATTTCATTATTTTTATTATGACCCAGTGCCTCTTGTCACCCACTCCTTGGAGCCTGTGCCCACATCTGGAGCTTCCTACTGTGTCTGTCAACATAGCACTACTTTCATGCTCCCCTTAAAGACTAGATGTTCAGAAAAACTTTAGTGATCAATTTAGAATTTTTAGGAGAGAGACAGAGGAGTGAGTTTAAGTCATAATTCCCCAGAAAAGTGTACAATTATACACTAGACATTTCTGTTTCTCAGAGACCCTTCTTAGATGGACTGTTCTCTGGGGATGAGGAAAATGGGGGGTAGGATTCCCTTTGCCCCTTTTCAGCGTTGTTCAGCCTGGCTCCTCTCTTTATAATTTCTCACCCCTTTATTATGAAGAATTTATCATTAGCATACCTGAACTGATCAAAGGGGTTTGCAAAGCAGATGGGGTTCCATCATTCTTATAAGGCAATGGGCAGTTAAAACAGAATATGGGGGGAAGGTTTTGTTGTTCTATGATCATGATATGAACTCCAGTTTATGGAAAGTTTACTACTTGGTAGGCAGTCTATTAAATGCATTTCATGGAGATGTTTTTCCAGTCATTGCTCACAAGTAATTTAGATGCTTTTATTATTCCCATCTTGTTGATGAAGATAGATTTAACTTGTCCAGTGGTAGAGTGTGAGTGTGAATTCCAGCAGTCTAGCTTTTTCAGCTAAACATCTTACTGTATGGCCTTTCATATATAAATGAGTTTCATACTGTACATTGGAATCACTAAGGATCCAAATAGGTCATTTAAAATTTTTTAGTTATATTTTGTATTCATTTACAACCAAAAATATATGCACTGGGGCAGTATTTCCTAAACTTCCCTGAACAACAAGGCTCATGTGGGATGCAAATTAAATTGTCTCATGGAGAATCTGATTCAGTAGGGACTTGAGTTACCGATTTCTTAAGAGTTCATTTTAAGGGGTCACTCCGGATGATTCTTGTCTTTGGGCAAGTTTCAGAATTTCCACTAATCCCTGGTTCTTATTGTATTAGGAGCCCTTCTGATGCCTGTACTTTCTCAACAGCTGTTGCCCCCTCCCAGAAGCTTGACTTTTCTTTTCTCTTGATCCTTTGTTGCTGGGACCCATTTTGAGTTAACTTTTGTATTTGGTACAAGGAACTGTAGATTGAATTTCATCTTTTTGCTTTTGGATATCTAATTTCCCCAGCACCATTTATTGATACAACTATCCTTCCTCCACTAAATTGCTTTTTACTTTGTTAGAAAGCTTTATTTTATTGAGATATAATTTACACACTATACAGTTCACCCATTTAAAGTATATGTTTCCATAGTTTTAGTGTATTTACACTTACCCAACTATCACCACAATCAATTTTAGAACATTTTTGTTAATCCAAAAAGAAATTTCCTTCCCATTAAGCAGTCACGTCATGGTACCTACTTCCCTCAACCATAGGCAAACACTAATCTCTCTGTCTCTATAGATTTGCCTATTCTACACATTTCATATAAAAATGTGATTTCACATATACACATGTGATTTCTTTTGTGACTGGTTTCTTTCATTGACCATAATGTTTTCAAGGTTCATCCAGGTAGTACCATGCATCTGTACTTTATTCTTTTTCATAGCCAAATGATATTTCATCATGTGGATAGACCACATTTCTTTTTTTCTTTTTTCTTTTTAGATTTATTTATTTATTTTAGAGAGAGAGGGCAATAAACAGGGAAGGGGCAGAAGGAGAGGGAGAGAGAGAGAATCTCAAGCAGACTCCCTGCTAAGTGCAGAGCCTCATGTGGGGCTCAATTCCACGACCCTGAGATCATGACCTGAGCTGAAATCAAGTCAGTCACTCAACCAACTGAGCTACCCAGGCGCCCCTACCATATTTCTTTATCCATTCATCAGTTAATGGACATTTGCATCTCTACATTTTGACTATTTTGAATAATACTGTTATGAACATTTTTTTACACAAGTTTTTGCATGAGTGTATGTTTTCATTTTTATTGGATACATATCTAGGAGTGGAATTGCTGGGTCATTTGTAATTTTATGTTGAAATAATTTGAAGAACTGTTTTCCAAAGC
Organism: Leptonychotes weddellii; assembly: GCF_054177405.1. Lineage (NCBI taxonomy): Eukaryota > Metazoa > Chordata > Mammalia > Carnivora > Phocidae > Leptonychotes > Leptonychotes weddellii. The sequence continues at coordinate 113,406,438 of NC_138378.1, forward strand.
AGCTGCAACATTTTACATTCCCATTGGCAAGGTATGAGACTTCCAATTTTTTCTCATCTTTGCCAAGACTTGTTATTGTCTGTCTTTTTTATTATGTCATCCTGGAGGGTGTGAAGTGGTATTTCATTGTGGTTTTTATTTCCAATTTCCTCCTGACTAAAGATATTGAACATCTTTCCATGTACTTATTTGCCATTTGTATGTGTTCTTTTGGGGAAATGTCTATTTAGATCTCTTGCCAATTTTTAAATTGGGTTATTCGTCTTTTTATTATTGAGTTTTAAGATTTCTTTACATATTCTGTGTTGTGGTGAGCCTACAGAAGGGAATGGACCTCTCACCCAAAATTTGATTTGGATGTCAATACTAGTAACACTACTTGCACCAAGAGGGTATGGAAAGCTTTATTACTCACATAATTAGTCTTTTTAGTAGGGAAGAATGCAGCCCCTTCCCTCCCTGACCAAGCAAGTCTACATCTGGTTTGGGAGAGTAGGGAAAGGGATTGACTTGTCTTCTATTGTAGTTGGGGTGCAGCCAGGGGGGAGGTTCCTATGAACATGTCAAGGCTTTTATTGCTTGAACTCTTGACAGTGCCAAAGGAGGGAGCACCCGGCTTTTTTATCAGCATGCCAAATATGTAGCAGAAAGGGAAAGAGGAATGGCGGGGCTTGAGCGCTGTCCAACATCAAACATGGAATCACTCTTTTTAACCTTCCGGATACAAGTCCCTTATTGAATAAATGATTTACAGGTATTTTCTCCCATTCTGTGGGTTGTCTTTTCAGTTTTTTGATGATGTTATCTGAAGGAGAGAATTTTTTTTTTAAGATTTTATTTATTATTTGACAGAGAGAGACACAGCGAGAGAGGGAACACAAGCAGGGGGAGTGGGAGAGTGAGAAGCAGGCTTCCAGCTGAGCAGGGATCCCCATTCTGGGCTCTATCCCAGGACCCTGGGATCATGACCGGAGCTGAAGGCAGACGCCTTACGACTGAGCCACTCAGGCGCCCCAAAGCAGAGAAGTTTTTAATTTTGATGAAGTCCAGCTTTTCTTCTTTTGCAGCTGTGCTTTCTTATGTGATTCTAAGAAATTATTGCCTTAGATTTATTCCTATTTTTTCCTTCTGAGAAATTTATAGTTTTAGCTTTTACCCTTAGATATGTGACCAGTTTTAAGTTGTTTTTTTCATGAGGATATTTCTCACTTAGATAATGTTGTACCTTTGTCAGGATTTGGTAGTTTATATAGGTTCTTTTTTTTTTTGATTTTCTATTCTATTTCCTTGATCTATTTGTCTATATGGAAATATCACCTTGTTTTGGTTACTGTAGCTTTAGAAAAAGTCTTGATATTATATAGTATCAACCCTACAACTTTGTTCTTTTTCAAAGTTGTTTTATCTATTCTAGGTCCTTAGCATTTTATGTGAATTTTGAAATTGGCTTGTTAATTTCTACAAAAAAAAAATGTGTTACTGGTAGTTTGACTGGAATTGCATGAATTCATAGATCAGTTTTGGGGAGAATCTGCACCTTAACAATATTCAGTATTCCAACCCACGTACACAGTGTATTTCTCTAGTTTTTAAGTCTTTAATTTATCTCAGCAGTATTTTATAATTTTCACTGTATAGGTCAAGTTCACTGGGGGCAGATTTATTATTAAGTAGTTGATATTTTTTTATGCTATTGTAAATAGTATTTTTTTAATTTCCAAGTGTTCATTGCTGGAATATAAAAACACAATTGATTTTTGTATACTGATTTTATATCCCATAACCTTGCTAAACTCACTTGTTAGTTCTAGTAGCTTTGTTGTAGATTCCATTAGATTTTTTTTCTGCATAGATGATCATGTTATTTGTGAACAAAGATAATTATACTTCTTTCTTTCTGATATGTATGGCTTTTCTTTTTCTTAACATAATGTACTGACATTGTCTTCCAATATGATGTTGAATAGAAGTGGTAAGAGTAGGGGCACCTGGGTGGCTCAGTCGGTTAAGCATCTGCCTTCAGCTCAAGTCATGATGCCAGAGTCCTGGGATCAAGTTCTGCATCAGGCTTTCTACTTAGTGGGGAGTCTGCTTCTTCCTCTCCTTCTATCCACCCCCAACCACCTGCTCGTGCTCTCGCTCTCAAATAAATAAATAAATAAATAAATAAATAAATAAATAAAATCTTTTTTAAAAAAGTGGTGAGAGTAGACATCATTGTCTTGCTACTGATCTTAGGGAGAAAATATTCAGTCTGTCATGATTATGTATTATATTAGCTATAGGTTTTTGAAATGGGGTTGAGGGCATTCCCTTCTATTCCTACTTTGCTGAGATTTTTTAATCAGGAATAGATGTAGAATTTTGTCAAGTGCTTTTTTCAGTGTCTATTGAGATCATCATTTTTTTTAGTATGTTAATATGATAAATTACATTAACCTATCCTTGAATGTTAACCCACATTTGAAATCATGGGATAAAACCCTTTTATCATTATATTGGTTTCATAGGGGTCATTACAAGGTGCCACAAACTGGGAGACTTGAAACAACAGAACTGTATTCTCTCCACAGTCCTGGAAGCTATAAGTCTGAAAGCAAGATGTCCAGAGACATGCTGTCTCTGAATCTTCTAGAGAGTATCTTTCCTTGCTTCCTCCTAGCTTCTTGTGATTGTAGACAATCCTTGGCTTGTTGATGCATCACTTCAGTCTTGCCTCCATTGTCACAAGGAGTTATCCCTGTGTGTTTTCTGTCTCTGTGTTCAACTTTCCATTTTTTTATACAGGCACCAGTCATTGGTTTAAGCCACCCTAATCCATCATGACCTCATCTCAACTTGGTTACATCTGCATAGACCTTATGTCACATTCACAGGTAATGTGGGTTAGAACTTGAACATATCTTTTCAGGGGACACAATTCTACTTATTGAGCTCATGATGTGCTATTTTTTAAAAAAGATCCAATCAATGGAATCAATTTGCTAAAATTTTGTGTAGAATTTTACATTTGTCTTTATGATATTATTGCTTTTTTAAAAGATTTTTTATTTATTCATTTGAGAGAGAGAGAACAAGAGCACAAACAGAGGAGAGAGGCAGAGGGAGAGGGAGAAGCAGACTCTCCACTGAGCAGGGAGCCCGACATGAGGCTCGATCTCATGATCCCGGGATCATGACCTGAGCTAAAGGCAGAGGTTTAATCGACTGAGCCACCCAGGTGCCCTATTCACCGTTCTTTTTAAATATTGTTGTTGTTGTTTTGCTATCAAGACAATGCTAGACTCATAGAATGAGTTGTGGAATATTCCCTCCTTTTCTAATTACTGCAATAAATTGTGTGGCATTGGTAATATTTCTTCCTTCAGTATTTGGCAGAATGCTTCAGTGAAGCCATTTGGCCATGAAATTTTCTTCTTATAAAGGTTTTTAAACTACAAATTCAGTTGGTTTTGAGATATTGGGCCATTTAGTTTACCTATGTCTTCTTGAGTGGACTTGGTTGTTTGCGTCTTCCAAGGACTTTGTCCATTTCATCTTAATTGTTAAATTTATTGGCATAAGATTATTTTTAGCATTTTCTTATCTTTTTAATGTCTATGGAATCCATAGTGATTCTCGCTATTGGTGATTTAAGCCTTGTTTTTCTTTTTTACTACTGACTAGTCTGGTTAAAGGTATCAATTTTATTAGTCTCTTTAAAGGACTATATTTTGGTTGCATTGATTGGCTCTATTGTTTTTCTGTTTTCAATTTCATCAATTCCATTATGATCATTATTGTTTGTTTTTCTCTCCTTTCTTTGTATTTATTTGTTTGTTTATTTATTTTCTTAAGTTGGAGGCTGAGGTCATTGATTTGATACCTTATTCTTTTCTAATACGGATGTTTAGTGCTATAGGTTTCCCTCTCAGTACTGCTTTATCAGCATAACATACCATACATTTTGATAGTTTGTGTTTCTATTTTTATTCAATTAAAAATACTTTCTAATTTGTCTTTTGATTTCTTCTTTGATGTAGAGGGTATTTAGAAATACGTTGTAAAATTTCCAAATATTTTGGGATTTTTAAAGAGATATTTCAGTTATTGGTCTAATTTCATCCCATTTGTTGGAAGAATGTGCTTTTATGACTTGAATCCTTTAACCTGTATTAAGATTTGTTTTGTGGCTCAGAATGTGGTCTATCCTGGTCAGTCTTTCAGGTGCACTTAAAAAGTATGTGTACTGCCCTATTGCTGGGTAGCACGTTCCATAAATGTTAATTAGGTAAAGTTGTTTGGTGTTATTTTCAAGTTATCTATATCCTTCCTGATTTTCTGTTTATTTATTTTTTTATCAATCATCCACATAGAGTATTAAAACATCCAACTATAAATGTGGATTTGTCTATTTTTCCTTGTAGTTCTATCAGTTTTCCCTTCATGTATTTTGACTTTTCTGTTGTCAAGTACATAAACATTTAGGATCATTATGTACTCTTGATGAATTGATTTTCTTTTTCCTCGGTGTTTCATTTCGAGTAGTTACTGCTGCTATGTCATTGCAATTTCTTCTTTAATGCCTAATCTGCTATTAATCCCATTCAGTGTATTTTTTTTTTAAAGCTCAGGCATAATTTTCATTTCTAGAAGTGTGATCTGGATTTCATTAATATTATCCATGTCTCTATTAAACTTCAGACATATGGAATGCTTATAATAATAATTATACTAATGTCCTTGTCTGCTAATTCTAACATCTGTATCAGTTATGGATGGTTTCAGTTTATTGTTTTATTTTATCTTATGGGTCCTATTTGCCTGCTTCTTTGCATGCCTGGTAATTTTTTATTGGAGGCCAGCATCATGAATCTTTCCTTCTTGGGTGTTGGATATTGTATACCCATAAATATTCTTGATTTTTGCTGTGGGAATCAGCTAAGTTACTTGGAAACAGTTTGATCCTTTTCAGGTCATGCTTTTAAGATTTGTTTGGTAGAACAGAGCAGTGTGTAGTCTGGGGGTAATTATTCTCCAATACTGAGCCAAGACTCTTCTGAATACTCTATCTAATGTTCCATGAATTATGAGCTGTTTCAGTCTTGTTGGTGGGAATGGGCATTATTTTTGTCCTTGTGAGGACTGAGCACTACGTCCTCTCTCCTTTTTGCTAGTTCATTCCTTGAGGTGATTTCCTCATACAGATGCACCGATTTGCTGAATACTTGAGAAAGAGCTCTGCAGATTTTCAGATCTCACTGTGCAGAGAACTCTCCAGATCTCTCCTCTCTGGGATTGTATTTTGTGAATGCTAGCTACTCAGGTCAACCTGAACTCTCAGCTCCACCTCCTCAACTCAGTAAGTCAGTGAAGTTCTGATTTTTCCCTTTCTGCACCACAGCTAGAAACTTTCTCCAGGTAGTAAACTGGGGCGATTATAGGGTTCACCTCCTTTGTTTCCTATCTCTTATGGACTACTGTCCTTTGTTGCCTAATATCCAGTGTCTTGAAACTGTTGTTTTATGTATTTTGTCTTTTTTTGTTATTTTAGTCAATATGGTAAATCTGGTCTCTGTTCATTTTGGTTGGAAGCAGAAGTTCCCATAAGCAAAATTTTGTATATGTATGTATATGTGCATTTTTCTTCTGGACAGAGTCTTTATAGCTTTCATCAGATTTTCTAAAGGGTATGTAACCCTCTATAAGAGCAAGAAACACTTATTTACAGTAGTCAGTATATATTTTTATTTTATTATATATTTTTAAAAATATTATTTTATTTAAATTTACTTAGCATACAGTATATTATTAGGTTCAGAGGTAGAGTTCAGTGATTCGTCAATTACATATAACATCCAATGCTCATTATAGCCTTAAATTTTATTTATTTCTCTATTTTTATAAATCTGTATATTCCTTCACGTATTTCTAAATTTTTATAAATTTAAATTTTCAACAAATTATAAATAGTGACATATTAAAAATAAATCCTTTGTATCACTCTTTTAAATGTATCCAGTGGGTTTTAAATATCATAGCAAATTGTTACCCATGATTCTCCAGTTTAAAAATGGTGAGCAAGATTTTCTTCAACAGTTGAAAATTTCACCTTACTCTTTTTGCTCTTAGAATTTATCTTCCCATTCCCTTGCTCTCATATAATGTTATCCTAATGTGATATATTTTATGCTTGAGAGTCTTTTTATTACTCTACTGTGTCTGAGGTCTGCCAGACTGCCCCCAGGTTTGATGATTTGCTGGGAAGGCTCACAGGGCCCAGCCTATTGTCATACCCACAAGGAGGATTTATTTCAGTGAGAGCCTACAAGGCAAAATCACCAAAGGGAAAAACACATGTGGAGAAGTCCAGAAGAAATAGGGAGCCAGTTTCCAAGAGTCCTCTCTCAGTGGAATCACACTGGGTGTACTTAATTCTTTCAGCAATGAGTTGTGGCAATGCGTGTGAAATGTTGTCAACCAAGGAAACTCATTAGGGACTCAATGCCCAAGGTTTTAATTGTGGTCTGGTTGTGTAGGCACCCTCTTTCTAGCACACATCACAATTCCAGATTCCCAGAAGGAAAACAGGTTTTCAGTAGAAACCATTTTAGTCCTCCCCTTCTTTTTTTTTTTTTTCATTAAAAAAAAAAAAAGGAATTTGAAATTACCTGGCTTGAAAAAGGAATGTGTTACATCAGAGGTTGGCAATCTTTTTCTGTAAAAGGCCACAGAGTGAATATTATAGGTCTTGTGCACCAGACCATCTTTGTTTCAGCTACTCAGCTCTATTGTTCTGGCATGAAAGCTGCCATGGACAATATATACATAAATGAGTGTGGCTGTGTTGTAATAAGTACAAGGTCGGGTTTGCCTACACACTCTAGTTAGCCAACCCCTATGTCATACAATTTTAGAATCTGTTTCCTTTTGCAACAGCAACACCAATTTATTACAAGCTGGCTAGAAAAGCCAGCCCACAAGATTCAGTGGCATATAATGATGGCCTATTGTGACATTAATGAAAAGATGGGCTGTGTCTGCTGGAGAGGTAGGAGTCAATGACTAATCACCTGCTATCTGATTTTTTCACTGTCATGGAGACTGTTCACTGTATTTTGAATAGGTTATTTGGTGCCCTGGTGATTTTTACACATTAGCAAAGCACCATTTTGAGTTTGGGAAAGAGTGAGAAATACGCTTACTTTGATAAAGCGTGAGAAGGGCAGTTGAGTATGAAAAGGGAAAGAACCCAACTCTCCATCACAACCTTGGTCTCATGCACGTCACTTTAACAAAGAACACATTGGAAGGTGCAGCAGAATCCGGAGTGATTCCTTTAAATTTCACATACCCATTGATGACTCTTCCATGACTCCAGGGGTACTTGAGTTTGAATTCCTTTAGATTTAGGGAACATCCTTTTTGTTTCCCAGCAATTCAGTCAATTACAGCACACACGTGTAACCCTCTCTCTTATGAATTTGCTTGGTGGTGGTTATTCTTGCATTCATAATGTGTGTTGTCATCTCAATTCCCACATGTCCCCAAAGACTTGTACCTACAGATGCTACAGCCTCCTCTTCAGACTAATTCAACCAACATCTGAAACTTAGCACTGATAACTTGCTTTCAACAAAAATATCCACAGTATGATACTCACCTATAATTTTGAGAAATGTTGATTAAAAATTTGGGAAGTCTTAGGAAATCACAGGGACAGGAAATCGCACATGCTTCTGCCAACTCAACCTTGCTGTGCCTCAGTTTATTCATTTATAAAATGGGAATAATAATAGTGCCTATGTCAGAGGGTTGTTACAAGGACTAAATCATAATTTCTAGTATTATCCTGGTTCTCTTCTTTCCCCTCTCACCTTCCTTCCTCACCCCCATTCCTCTAAGATTGCTTTCTTGGGAGCAATGAGTTTTTATTCTTCTCTTTAGCTCTCCTCTGTAGAAGCTTGGGGGCAGCTGACACCCACATCACAAGGAGACTCAGCTCCTCTGAAGAAAACTGTCTGCCTGAGGGGAATTCTGGACCAGCGGTTGGGAGAATAATGTTCTGTCCATTTTGTTTCCCTGGATATCAATGGCCTCCTTATGTGAGTCTTTAAGTCTGATGCTGTCAAGATGATCTGCTGGTTCTGGGAGGTGGGCCTCTGGATGGGAACCTCTCCCTACCTCAGACACAGAAATATGATCCAGGAATGTTGCTTTGGGTGATGGATGGGAAGGAAGGCAGATTTTGTTCATTTTTTAAGAAACAACGTGATCTCCTCTCAGATCCCCCTGAACCTGGGACAGATATTTGGCACAAAGTGATCACTCATTGAATATTGACTAAATGAAACAACTCAGCATTTGGACCTACCTGTCTTACTTCTTTCTCAAAACTGATAAAAGGCTAAGGAACTCTGTTAGAATGGGACTCCTAAGGGGTTTATTTATTCCACAGGAGAGGCAGGGTGGGGTAGTGGTGGAGATATGGGCTCTCTTGCCAGAGTGTTGCAGTTCTACATCAGGCTTCTACACCTACTTGGGGCCTCGGTTTTCTCATCTTTAAAATGGGGATAATTATAATGCCTATCTCATATGGTTGTTGTGAGAATTAAATGAGTTAATATACAGGAGTGCCTGGCACACAGTATGCACTCTATAGATGTTAGGTATTATTATCCATTCAATGGACATTTCTAAATTGAATGCCAACCATGTCTCATAAACTAGGCTAGCTACTGGGGAGTATGGAGATAAGACATAGTTCTAGGTCACAAAACATTTAGGGTCTTCTATGGGAGGCTAAGAAGTGGATAGCAATAAATACTGGGGTGAAGATTCTGCTAAAGCTGTGCACAGTGCACTGGGAAAGCACAGAAGGGAATCTGCAATCAGGTAGTGCCTCTCCAGAATTAATAAAAGCAGGTGAGTACCCCTCTGTTAATCTCTTAGATTTACAGAAATGTTCCATATAGCAGATGATGACCTAACAATCGTATCCATTTTTTTCCCAACTCCACTTAGCCCTACCAAGTAGTGTAAAAGAAAAGAAAACAGTATTTCTAGAATACTGACCTTGGAGGTGTCAATAAGGTAGAATTTCAGGGCTATGAAGGAAAAAGTAGAGAATCAAACTCAAAAAGCAGTTTATGGAACATTTTTTTTTCCTAAGGGAAATGGTAGAAATTCCAGTCTCAACATGTAAGTGTTTTGGTAAAAATCAAAGGTCACAGAAATATTAAGTGCCTGGGAAGTTGGAGAAAGTGTCTCACAGAAGATTGTTTGAACCAGGTCTTGAAGGGTGAATTGGAACATATCAGATGGGAAGGGCAACTCCAGGAGGAGGAGCAAGCCTATACTATGGCTTAGAGTTGGGGGAGATCAAGGTGTCTTGAGGGAATTCCAAATAGGTCAACATGGCTGAAGGAGAGGGATTGTGACAGCAAGTGGTTAGCAATGTTTGGAAATGGAGGGTTGAAGACAGTTCATGAAGGGTCTCATATGCATCCTTAAGGAGCTCGAGGTGCAATCTAGAATGATGAGAAGGGTTGTAAGAAAGGGAGAGGCTTGATCACGTTTGAAATTTGGGAAGATTCTTCTGGTCGATGATGGATTGAAATCACAAAATGGGAGGTAGTTGCGATGGTCAAAGTAAGGATCGTGAGGTCTAGAGAAGGGCAGGTGCTGGTGAATTGCTGGGTCTGATGCTACCAGAGAGTGAACAGGGTCTCTCTGCTGTTTTAAGACACTGTGGATCTGTATGGCACATCTCAGCTTCCTTGTCCATTAGAGACTTTACCTGCTGCTGGTGAAGCTCTGTTAGAGCAGGTAGGCATTACATCTCTTTTTTTTTTTCCAGAGGAAGAAACAGCTTCTTTCAGGTAAAGGGACTTGTTCAAGGTCACAGAGCCAAGCAGTCGTGGTCGTGGCAGAGGAAAGATGGGAATGAGTATCTGGAGCCCCACTCCAGGGCCTTTTGCCACATGTGCATAAAGTTCTTCACAGTTCCTTCCTTCCTTCAGCATCCTAAAAGACATGAACCTACAATCCTGAATTTGGACACCCAAACCTTTTCATGTCACTTTGCCTTTCCTCCATGTCCCCTGTCATTCCCAGTCTTCCTTTTTTCCTGATCCCTTTTATAAACCTTGGGATTTACTCTTCAGGTTCCAATACTCTAGGTCTTCTACTCTGTGATCTCAAAGCTCCTAAAATTTCCAACCTAGTAGGACCCATTATATCCTCAGTATGGTGTTCCATCTTAATTTTATGGTCAAGGCATACAGCCTGTGTATTCCTTTGATTACTTTTTGAAGTCACTCTCTGTGTATCAGCCATCCTTCTTTCCATAATTGTCTACTTTTTAGAAAGCCAAGCCCTATAAAAGTATTAAATTAGTAACCACCTTTAAGGGTAATTAAAGGTGGAAGATTTATAACAGGTATTTATGTCCCATCACTCCTAAAAGATTTTTTCCTCTTTTGGGTCTCTGCCCTTCATTTTTCATTCCTCTAATATAATCTCAGTAGCCAAGTGATAAATTTGCACAATTATTGCCACTCAGGCCCCCTTGGCTCCTTCCCTTCTCTTGTTACACTACTCAGCTGGTTCCTCAGAGCCCCCTCGTCTGTGAACAGATCAGCTCTGATGATCCATAGCATTTGCTCTCAGAGGTGTTGCTGATTTAGTTGTCAAATACCAAAAGGAAAGTTGGCTATCATTAAACCCAAAGCTTTACAGATGGGAAAACAAAGACTCCAAGAGAGAAAGTGAGCCTCCAAGGACACATGGCAGTTGGTTGTTGGGAAGAGCTGTGTCCCAGTCTGGACTTTTCCCACTGTTTCACCCTGCCCTCTGCTCTACAAAGAAAATGTTAACTTATGTGGCTGGAGGGCAATCACAAAGAAGTGGAAGCTATAGTTCCTGAATTCACAGTCTGGCTTGGTGACAAGTTTAAAATGTGGCAAGTTAAAGGACAAGGCCAATTTTACATTTTTGAGAACCTGGTGAAGGGTCAGAGAATAGACCCAATGTGAAGGTTAGACAGGTTCAGAGGAGCCAACCCCAGACTCCAGGATCAGCATAACATGGGTTTGGATCTAGATCTGCCCCTTACCAAATGAGTGAACTTGGCATGCCCCTGAATGTCACTGAGCTTCAAGTTGCTCGTAGTGTTGAAGACAAGAACTAACAGGTATTCTGGGACTTAACTGGCACTCAATAAATGGCAGCCGGGGAGGCTTCCTTTGTGGGGAGGATGGAAGAGGTACAGAGGGCTAAATTCTATATAGTCATGAAGGATAGAGGAACACAATCATCAGGTAGGGCCAAGGCCTGGAACCAATGGGGGCTGAGAAGATGTGGGTGTAATGAGGGATAAGGTAGGAGCCCAACCTGATTGAACAGTAGGGTTTAGAAGAGGAGTCATGGAGCAAGGCCACAAAGATGGCTATAGGTAGGATTGGGGAAGGATTGGAACCTTCCCCAAGAGTTTGAAATCCAATCTATCAATTCATATAATGTTAGAATTGGAGGTGCCCAAAAGACAACCTCATGCCCTGATCCCCCATCTGAGCTTTGTGTCACACTGGAGTTTGATGCAAGGTTAATAGGTGTTACGGGATCAAATATGCTTGGGAACTTCCAGGTTAAACATAGCTAAACAAGGTTCTTCACTCAAAACTTCTTTTAAAAAGTTAATATCTATTATAAATTGTCAAGAAAGAAAGAAGAACATTGCACTTCCAAAACTTATTCGATCACGGAACTATTTTTTTTAAACTAAACACCAATAAGATTTTGAGTATTGTCCAGAGAAACAGGGTCAGTGCCTCCTGAATAGCTAGCTCCCCTCTCTCTGGGGCCACGGAAATGCCGGTCTGAGCTGCTTGGCCAGCTCTTATTTGGCCACAATTGCTCAGTGTGGAAGGGATGTCTGTCCCTCAGGGCTCCCAGAGATTTCATCTGGGGCCCCCGCTTCCTGGATCTTCTTAGTTCCTTATTATATTCATTTCGGGGACTACTATCAGTACCACAGACTGGGTGGCTTTGAGAACAGAAGTCCATTGTCTCAGAATTGTGCAAGATGGAAGTCTGTGATAAAGACAGCGGCAGGGTTAGAGGGGAGGATTTTTCTAGGTCTCTCTCCTTGGCTTGTAGATGGCTATCTTCTCTATGTCTCTGTGCACCGTCTTCCCTTTCTGCATGTCTCTGTGTCCAAATTTCCCCTTTTTCTTTTTTTTTTTTAAGATTTTATTTATTTATTTGACAGAGAGAGACACAGCAAGAGAGGGAACACAAGCAGGGGGAGTGGGAGAGGGAGAAGCAGGCTTCCCGCTGAGCAGAGAGCCCGATGCAGGGCTCGATCCCAGGACCCTGGGATCATGACCTGAGCCGAAGGCAGTCGCTTAACCAACTGAGCCACCCAGGCGCCCCTCCCCTTTTTCTAAGGACACCTGTCCTACTGGGTAAGGGTCTACTCTAGCAACCTCACTTTCACTTGATTACCTCTATAAAGACTCTACCTCCAAATAAGGTCACACTCTGAGAGACTGGGAGTTAGGGCTTCAGTATATGAGTTTTGAGGGGAACACACTCCAGTCTCTAATACTTACTGACTTTATTCCCCACAGAAGGCCAAAAGGGTGTTCCCAGATAGAGAAAGGCAAGAAAAGTACGCAGCAGGCTGGCAGTCAACAGCCTGCTTACAAGCTACTGAGCTGCCAAATGGAGGTGGTGATGCTCACTCTTCCGCAAATGCATGGTGAGTGCTCCTGCTTTGGTGCCTTTGTTCCTGTATCCTGCATCCCTTGCCACCCCCATAACACACATGCATGCACTCATACACAGCAGGGACTTGATTAATTCATTGTAGTACATTCTAGTAAAATACGTGGCACATGGCCTTTCCACTCTTAACATTCAGTTTACTTTCTCAGGAGCTCTTTTCATAGTGATTACAGGTTCATGAGATAATTTCTGCCTTTACAACAATCAGCACAAGGTTTGTGCACAAAGCACTTTGAATTTTTTTTTCTTTCTTTTTTTTTTTTTATTATGTTGGTCACCATACAATACATCATTAGTTTTTGATGTAGTTCCTTCTGACAATGTGAGGAATAAAGCGGGGTAGGGATTGTGGCTCCATGTTATTGCTGGGGGCACTGAGTTTTAGGGAAGTAAAATATCCTCTCCTAGTGTTCGATCCATGATGCTCAGGCACCTGTTTATGCCCAACCTATCCTCACGGCACCATGTTGCTTTCTGTGAAGTATCGCCTTCCATAGTTCTATATTCTGAGGCATCTGCCTTTTTATAATTTTCATCCTCTGTCTTCTCTAACTCCCTCTGCCTACTGCCACCATGTCCCACAAAACATGCTCCTCCTTCCATCTCAGCGCTTACAGCACAATCCATGTTGGGAGCTATTCCAGTGCTCTTCCATTCCTCATTCTCTGTGGGACTGGATTTTAGGCAGGTCTAAAACCTGGACATGTTGGGGGGATGGAGCTCCTAGGAGACTGATCTCAGTAATGGGCAGGGGTTCTCACTGGTTTTCTGTACCCGGGGGGCAGGGAAGTAGCTAAGTCTCTAGGAAAGTTGGGGATGTCCCAAAACAGATATGGGATGGGGGAATGGGGTGGGGGCTCTCATCTCAATCAGCAATGCTGTCATCAGCAGATCCCATTGTTGGGATCTGGAATCCCAAGGGGGGAGTTTGGCCCTTTAAGGTGGAGACCCCTGCTGAGGCGCTTGTATAGTGTTCATAAGGTAGTTCTTGTACCCTATACTTAAATGGATGTGCATCCTCCCCCTCTGTCTGCTGGTGTCTTTCTGATGACCCCATCTTCAGTCAACTTGTCCTCTCCAATGCCTTCTCTCCATCTCCATTCTTAACATCTTGGTCCTGATTCCATCTTTTTCCCTCCATCAGACTTGCCTTGCTCTGGTGCGTGTGGTCTCCCGGCCTCTGTGCTTCCCTCTTCGGGTTTTTTTTTGTTCTCCTGCAGCCATTTTAGTTCAGGTGAATAAACATGTCCTGTCCATTGCCCCAGCTTCCTCTTGGCTCCAGCCACACTAAGCCAGGCCAGCCGCTGACTGAGACACGCTTTCTCTCGCCTCTAGCATTTGTGTATGCCGTTTCTTCTGCCCAGAGCATTCTTTGCTGCTCATCTCCTTCCACTTGTGCCTCAGTTTTCTGGTTAACTGCTACCTCTCCATCAGGATCCAGCCTAAATATCCTGTCTGGGCAGCTGGGCTGACACTCTCTAGACCGGGTCATTTGCTTCTCCTGAGTGCACAATCTCCCAGCACTTAATAGCCTGTTTACGTGACTGTCTCACTCTCTCAGGGCAGGGACTTGAGTGCTCCACATTATGTGTCCTTAGCCTGGCATAGCGTAGGAACTCTGTCAGTGTTACCAGAATCACTGACCTCTCTGTCGGGTTCTCTGCTGAGCGCCCGGTGTTTCTGACCTTAAAAATGCTCACTGCTGGAAAGATTACCCTGGAACACAATTGACCAGGTCATTTCTCTGCTTAAAAGCATGCATTACTGGCACCATGGAGACCAGTGTGGCTTGTGAAATGCCCCCAACCTGGCAGGCTGGATGAATCAGCTTCTCCTCCATGTACCCAGAGTACTTTAGGCAGTACTTTAGGCTCTTATCCCATCAGCCTCAATGTTCTATTTTATATTCTTTCTCTGACCAGACTTGAAATTATCCCTGGGTTTCTCTTGCTTAGCATGGGGCCTAGAACCAAGGTGCCAAACAAGTTCACATGATTAAATTTCCGAAGAGCCAAATAGAGAGGAGGGGGGAAAAATAGATATCCTGTTATGGACTGAATGTTTGTGTCCCCCATCACTCATATGTTGAAACCCTATCCCTAAGTAATAGTATTAGGAGGTAGGGCCTTTGGGAGGTTATTAAGATTGGGGATGAAGTCAAGAATCCTGGGGATGTAATGTACAGTGTGGGGACTATAGTTATCCATACAATGCACCGAGTACATAAAGTTGCTAAAGACGGTAGATCTTCAGTGTTCTCACCACACACCCATACACACACACACATACTTGCAACGTAGCTAGGTGAGGTGATGGATGTGTTAGCTAGCCTTTCTGTGGTGATTGTTTTGCAATATATACGCATATCAAATCATCATGTTGTATACCTTACATTTGCACAACATTACATGTCAGTTGTATCTCAGTAAAGCTGAAAAAAATTTTAAAAATGAAAACAGTTTATTTTGAGGTTAGTTTTAGAATATTTGAAAAACTAATTTATAAAAATGGAAGGGATTGTATGAAAGATGTAGTAAGAAAAGTGAGAAGTATGTAAAAATGACAGCATCTCAACATCTAAGTTTAAATTCTAAATCTGACATTCTGTGAGCTTGGGTAAATCACACCTCCTATCTGAGGCTCAGTCTCCAGATGTCAAGTGGGACTGAGGATTATTAATTAATTAATTAATTAATAATTACATAAAGATATCTTGAATGTTTACTATGTGCAAGGAACGGTGTTAATTACTGGAAGAGGAGGAAATGCATTAATAAATCTAGATTACCCTGAATATTTTCTTCCAAATATTAGATTCTGTGATTATGTAGCTTTTAGGAACTACAGTCAGTAACTAATTTTATAGCAGACACACTCATTATTTGCCACTAAAACATGTTTCCAACTTTTGGGATAAAGTAGGGTTCTACTATGAAAATATACATGAGGTTGCTAAGAAATTATACTCTTAGTGGCCCTTTGAGCTCTGCTGATGTGTAGAATTGAGGGAATAGAGAGGCTATTTAATACAGGTATAGAAGGCTTGCTGTGAGTGTATCTAGCGGCCCTTCATTCTGAAGGTTTCGGTGAGCCATTGAGAGTCTGTGATTAGGAACATGACTAGAAGCTCTGCTTTATAGCATTTCATTTGATGACTTACGCAAGCATTTCCAAGTATGGAAGGCAAGAGCCTGGCAAATATGCTAATAGCCTCATGCCAAGAATGAGTAAAGAAGGAACACAGTGGGGGCGCCTGGGTGGCTCAGTCGTTAAGCATCTGCCTTCAGCTCAGGTCATGATCCCGGGGTCCTGGGATCGAGCCCCGTGTCAGGCTCCCTGCTCAGCGGGAAGCCTGCTTCTCCCTCTCCCACTCCCCCTGCTTGTGTTCCTGCTCTCGCTATCTCTCTCTCTGTCAAATAAGTAAATAAAATCTTTAAAAAAAAAAAAAGAAGGAACACAGTGTTCATTAGCCATCATAAAACCATGAAGAGACCCTTTGTTGAGGTTGGTATGTCCAGAGAAGGCAGCTCTGCTGAGGGGTCCCTGTATCTATGCTTTTGCACTAGTAGAGGCCAGGTCTATTCTTTATTGGGCTTGAGATTCCAGAGAAGGGCGCCTGGGTGGCTCAGTTGGTTAAGCGACTGCCTTTGGCTCAGGTCATGATCCTGGAGTCCTGGGATCGAGTCCCGCATCCAGCTCCCTGCTCAGTGGGGAGTCTGCTTCTCCCTCTGACCCTCCCGCCTCTCATGTACTCTCTCTCATTCTCGCTCTCTCAAATGAATAAATAAATCTTTAAAAAAAAAAAAAAAGAATAAAAGAGATTCCAGAGAAAAGAACCACACCACTAGCCACACTTTCAGCCTAAATGAAATTCACCTTCCACTTTAGGTTCAGACTCAGATGCTATGAATTGAGTCCCTCCTAGGTGTTTGGGCCAGGGCTGACCACACCGCGTCATCCTTCCTTTCTCCAGGCCTTGCTCTCTTCATGTGTCAATAGAGGACTTGGACTCCAGCTCTGACAGTCCATATTTCCCTGTGGGAAGTGGGATTCAGGGTCCAAAAAAGAAAGCTGGCAGGCCCTGAACACTGGGAAAAAACAATCCTAAGTGAAGCAGCAAAATCATCTTGGCTTTAGCTTCAACTCTCTGAGGAACTTTTGGAAAAAAATCACCTCATCTTTCTGGGCCCCAGTTACAATATGGTAAAATAGGGAGTTTGGAAGAGAATTTCTTGAAGTACCATGCCCCAATGTAATTTTCAGTGGTTTGGGGTCTGGACTATCTTCGATGCTGCCTGAGAGAAATAGCGAACGTCCAGTTGGATAAAAGAAGCAGTGGCCATTGCAACCCATCTTCAAACCAGTAGAGGGTGTTTCCTCTTTTCTGTGCAGGAATTATGTTTGCCCATTGAAAAGTAAGTGGAGAAAGCAGAGACCAGAATAAACAAGAATGCAGAAGGGACTGGAGACGCTAAATCCACAGTCCAATAACAATCTGCGGCTGAAAATAGGAGACCAATTCCCAAGGCACAAATCAGCAGAAAATCTTGACAATCAGATAATCTGTCGCTATGACAATTGAGTTTCAAAACTCCTAATTGAGCGCAGCACTCCGTGGAGTGGGTGACACACAGCAGCAGCATGAACAGCAATCACCCTGCTTTCTGTGCTCCGGGAAGTATTTTGAGCCTGTCAGCAAACCATCCATCTGCTCTGCCTTCTTCCTTCCTGAAAAGTGCATCTGCAAGAAAGCCCAGGGCTGAAGGCCAGGAGAGATGTGCACTCGAAGCTTCCAGGTTCCTTTGCACTTAGATGAGGGTCAGCGATTTCTAAAAAGAGCTTTTTGTTCTTCCTGGGAGTAGCCCTGGAAAAAAAGGGCAAATGCTTCTCAAAGCTTGCAGAAGTATACATGTAAATGTTCTGCTGAAGTAAGCTACTCGTCCACCTTCCCATTGTTTTAGGTGGGAAGGAGACCTGTCATTCTCCCAGAGCCCTCTGAGGCATTCATGCAGACACAGGACATTTGGAATTTCCATAGATGCATGGATTGTCACAGGAAGAATGAAGGCACTTACTAAGAGGGTTATGAGTCTTCCCTACCTTTCCCTTGGCCATTGACTCCATTCATTCATGAATGTTCTATTAGATGCTTACTATATATAACAAATACTACCCTCCCTCAGCTCACTCCCCATTCCTTTTAGAAGTTCCAGAAGAGCAAATATTTTGTCAGTTTTGTTCATGGCTGAATATCAAGTGTCTATAAAAATACCTGGCACATGGTAGACTTTTATACATATTTAGAAGCACCGAGACAAAGAGCTGAAAGTGTTAAGATAAAGAAAGGATTGATCCCTCTCTTGAGGGGCTTGCTATATAGTGAGGGAGTCAGAATACAGGCAGACACTTTTTGCAATGTGGTAGGTGGTAGAATGGAGGTATGTGTGTGGGAGAGGTGAAGATTCTGGTCTTTCCTAGGAGTTCTAGACTTTCCCCAAGCGTTATGTTCAAATCTGGGGACCATTCATCAGGAGCAGCCCTGACAATCCAGAGTAGGTTCCTAGGGAGCACGCTGTTTCTGGAGGGACACGGGGAGTATTGTATTATTGAAGGAGAAGGGAAGACTCCAGTGGAAAAATGAGAACCACCTCAAGCCTGCCCAGTTGTCAGGTAGAGGAGGGTAGCAATTCTGTCCTGTGGCTCCAGTACATAGAACCTGGGGCGATTCTTGAAAGCATTAGGAAAGTACATTTCCTTTCAATGTAAGTGAGAACTTTCTAGCAATCAGATGTCTAAGGTGTCAAGTTACTTTTACTGGAGGTTCAAGCAGCAGCTGGAGATGCGATAGCAGAGATTCATGCACTCAGGAAGATGGAACCTGATCAGAGATTTCAGACTCTGTTCCGTGGGTACTAGTTCTATGGGGGTGCTACCTGGCTACAGCATGTGAAGCCGAAGACTGTAGGGCTGGGCTGTGCTCTAGCATGTATTAGGGTTAAATAAGATGTCTTTCTTTCTTTTTTTTTTTAGAAGAGAGGAGAGAGCAAGCCTGAATGATACGAGTGGCAGGGGACAGGGGCAGAGGGAAAGAGAAAATCTCAAGCAGGTTCTATTCCCAGCATAGAGCGTGATGTGGGGCTCGATCTCATGACCCTAAGATCATGACCTGAGCTGAAATCAAGAGTTGGAGGCTTAACTGACTGAGCCACCCAGGAGCACCCCCCCTTTTTCTGAATAAGATTTCAGTGGAGCCAAATATTCTCCTGATTTCTTGTTTTTATTTGCTGCGCCAGATATCTGCATGTTTCCTTCTAAATTCTATGACCCGTGATGAGACTAACATGAAACAAGACAATGATAGCATTTCGCATAGGTTTATAGAATGTTAGGACTGCGAGAGACCTTTCACATAACCTCTAAAAGTGATTCTTAACCTTTTGGCGTCTTTGACCTATTAAAAAATTTCATGGAAGCTGTTTTCCAGGAAAATACACACTTATCCTCACATCAAATGTTGTCTATAAGGAGGTTCCGAGGGTTTGCATTTACCGTGAAGCCCATTGAAGAACCCTTCCACAGTCTATGAATGCCACACTAAGATTCTCTGGTTTAGTCCCACCCAAACTTTGCAGATGGGAAATGGAGGCCGGTAGGCAGCAGCGGGGGAGGCAAATCCACAGAAGCTGGAGCCAGAAGGTCTTTATCCAAGTCCACGATCTGCCTTTCCTAGATGTGCACTAAGGCTCATTGGAATACTGGAGAAGAGCAGTAGTTTTATACCATGGTCCTACACAGTTTACAAGAATGCCTTTTCAAGTCTTCCTGAAATACACATAGGGCACAACAAGTGATAGAACAAGCAAGATGTAGACACTAGATGGATGAGAAGCTGGATGAGGGTAGAAGGTAGAAGCGACTTGGATAGAACAGAAACCCAGCTGTCAGGGTCTGCCTGTATCAGAACCACCAGTTGAGGGCCAGGCTGGGGCAGCGTGGCAGAGCCATGCCCTGAAGGCACCCAACGGGTACACCCAACTCTTCCAGAACTTCTATACTTCCACTCTCATGTTACTATGCGACAGTCTATACCTAATGGTGAGGAAATGAAACGATGTGTCCTCAGTAGGGGCGAGTGGTGTCAGTACAATTGTGAGCCTGATGGGGTAGGAATCCCGATACCAGCAATTGGCAGTGGAAGGTTTGTACCGAGGGTTTGTACCGCCAAAAAAGGCTGCCCTGGGTGGAAGTTACATTCTGCTTCTTTGATTATGCCAAGGAAGAGAGAGGAGAGTGGAGAGGCTTCTAGTGAACTATGGTTTCTTAATCTCTGTATCACTCCAGTGGCTACAGGAGTGGAGGACTGCCTGGAAAGGGGGCTCTGAGCTAACAGGGCAGCACATTTAAATGTTATGGACCTTAATTTCTTTGTTTGGATAATACAGATAATCACAATTGCATTGCTTGAGGGTTGTATTGAAATGTTAAAAAAGATTATTTGGGTTATTTGTTGCTTGGGAAGCTTTGGGCAAGAGAAGGGGGCAGGGAACATAGTTCTGCCTCGTCTTTAAAGTTGGGTTGGCTAGGCATTGGCCAGGCAGGATAGAATTTGGTGTTCAGGATACTTTTCATGTAAATTATAGTTGAGCTTCTAGAGAAATATTTTGCCATTCTTTCTCTGCATGCTACCTGGTATTGCGTGGAGATTTTGAGATCTCATTTTGAATAAGACTGATCAGGTTTCCAATTTTTGACTCTCATTATCAGAGCAACTGGTGGATGTCATTTAATTTCCTTAAATCACAGTTTCCTCCTGGGCATAAAAAATCTCTTCTTCAAAGAGAAATGCCTTCCCCTCCTTTCCCCTCCCCTCTTCATATAATACACTAACCCTCAGAGAAGGGGGCTTGCTCAGCAGTCTCCCTCCTCCTCCCTCTACCTCCCTGCTTTGTTGTTTTGTTACCTCTTTCATTCTTTTTTTTTTTTAATGTGAAATCTGCTATATATCAGGATTTGTCTTAAGCTGGTAGCCTTTTCTAGGAGGTCAATTCACATGTTTTATAATACTGTTATGGTTCTCAGCCCACAGTATCAAGACTCCTTTGCCAATAATCTCTTAGAATTGCATTCCTAGGTTTCTCTAGAAGATACTCTCACTAGCAGAACACTCCTTCCTCAGCAGCAGGGCTTCTCACACTTCCTGGAGACAGGTCATGGCCTTGGGGCCTGTCAGTGCCCTGGGATCCATTTCTCATCAAAAGATCAGCTACTTGGTGGCAGGTTCCACTCTGGTGCTCTATTTCCTTCTTGTCCTGTCCATCATCCATCTCTCTCCAGCTTGTCACTCTGCCTCCCCTCTGTCCTCCCTCCCACCATCAGAGCTCCTCCAATAAATCACAGCTTTGCATCAGCCCCAAATTGGCTAAAGATGAGAGAGAAAGAAAGACCAAAGACTTATCGGGTTGGTGGCCTTTGATTCCTGGTATGGTCACAGGTGGCTTTAGAGATGAGGTGACCTGCTCTGTCCACATTCCTCTACCTTGTTTCTCCTTGAATGCTGCCATTGCCTTGAACAAACTCGAATTTTGCCTGAAGCGGAGTCCGTCTTCGTTCTGCCTCAGATTACCCTTAGGGGTGCAATAGAGAAACCTGGCTTAGGTATGAAGATACTCCAATATCTAATTCACTGGTAAGTCCAGTCATAATTGTGGTTTCTGATGTAGGAAAGACATTAGGGTTTGAAGCCAATGGCCAAGAAAGAATTCTTGAGATGTCTTTTGATGCAAAAAGGTGATTTTATTAAAGCACGGGGACAGGACCCATGGGCAGAAGGAGCTGCAGCGAGGTCATGAGAAGTGACTCATTATATACTTTCAAGGAGGGGGTTATGGATAGCATAAGTCTCTAGGGAATTTTGGAAGCAAGGTTTCCAGGACCTTGAGGGGGCTAGCTATTGTTGGGGAAAGGTCCTTTATTACCGTCTAATAAAACCTTAGTCATGAGACCCTTCAGATGTATATCGGTGGGCCATATGCTTGGGGGGTTTAGAGATAAAGGAAATTTCCAAAGGAATTTTTATATGTTTAAGCAGACTTACAGGATCCTGGGGGGTGGGGGGGGGATTAGGTGAGGACTGCCTTTATCCTTAGCAAAGTATTAACATCGAGGCAGTTGAGTCCCTAGAGGAAGGTCACTTTGCCCGTTTCAAGGACTTGTCAATGCACTGTTGGTAGTAAGGAAATTTAATAATTTTTCTTCTGCCTTTGTTTCCCACATCAGTTTCCAAGCCCTTACTTCTCTATTCTCATTCCCCCAAAACTAAAGAATAAAAACATATGAATAAGATCTTGGTTGACATTGGGTCAGTTTGTGCCAATGGAGGTTTACTTATCTTTGCAGGAAGAGTAGAGAAAGATTGGACCCCTCTCCTAAAAAATCCCCTAACTCTGCTATGGTTTTTACTGCACGGTGGTTATTTTGGTGAGGGTGTGGCCCTCTCACATTGATTTTTCATGCAATTTAGGGTCCAGTTATATTGACTTCAACATTATATGCAGATATGTTCATTCGTCTGAGTGTTTCAGTAGAAACAACCTAGAAATACTTCCAGGCTGGCACTATCCGGAGAAGGTTTGGGAGATGAGATGCTGCACCCACACATTCTCTGGTAGTTTTATGTCAGGAGGAGGTTGAGTGGGTCAGGGTTTAACTGATAACAGGATCCTGCATGGTCCCCTGCTGCAGATTGGCATTCAAGGTGGGCAAGAGGGAGGCCTAGCAGCAGAGGCAGGAACGTGTGGGCATGATGAGGAGCCTGGAGCAGACAGACCATAAGGATCTGTGCTTGGGCACTGGCAAGCTTTTCTGCTGCAGAACTCTGAAATAACCCGGAGACGAATTTCCAGCAAGTAGACCAGTGTGAGGTTTGACCCGTTAATAATGGGCTGCTTAAAGGGAGAGGATTATTGGCCTCACAGACTCACACAACTACTGAGGAAAACCTTGACAGTACTGATAATGAGTCCATATTGTCCTTCATCCATAAGTATAATTGGAAAACTAAAAATCACCGGATTTGAGCCAAACCCAACAGCATGAAAAGGACCTAAGTGAGAAACAGAGCAAATTCAAGGTGCATAAGACACTTAAAAAACAAAACAAAACAAAACCCTATTTATTATCTTTAGATTTGAGAGCATATTGTGTCAATATAATGCCAAAAGGCCAATGTAAAAAAGTGAGTAGTCAGTAAATAATCAGACATAGGAAATTAAAAAATATTATGCTGAAATCCAAATGTCAGTGGGTGGCCTGAATAAGGACATAGATATGATTAACTGATCACAAAGACAAAGTCTAGGATGTAGGATAAACAGACAGAGGAGGAAAACAGGAGGAGCAAAGGAAGGAATGTGAAGGACAGATCCAAGGGTTCAACATCCATCCAACTGCAGCTCTAGAAAGAGAAAACAAGGGCGCCTGGGTGGCTCAGTCGGTTGAGCGACTGCCTTCGGCTCAGGTCATGATCCTGGAGTCCCGGGATCGAGTGCCGCATCCAGCTCCCTGCTCAGCAGGGAGTCTGCTTCTCCCTCATCCTCCCCCATCTCATGCTCTCTCTCTCTGTCTCATTCTCTCTCTCAAATAAATAAATAAAATCTTAAAAAAAAAAAGAAAGAGAAAACAAAAATAATAAAGGAAATGAAGTCATTCAAAAAAAAAAAAAAAGGAAGATCATTTTCTGAGTTGAGTAGTTGAATCTTCACATGGAAAGGTACATTGAAGGCTGAGCCGGATTAATCAAAAAAGATAGATCCTGGATTAATGAGAAATATATATTTCAGAAATCCCAGGATAGAGAGAAAATCTTATAGGCTCCAAGAGAGAAAAATACATGTCATTTACAATGAAACGAGCATTATACCAACATAGGCTGTTTTCATTAGCAGCTTTGGGGGAATAGATATAGAGCATTGTCTTTACAATTCCAAGAGAAGATGGTCTGCATCTAAAATTCTATATCCAGATGAACCATCAGTCAAGTTAAAGCCAAAATACATGATTTCAAAGTTTACCTTTCACATACCCTAGATGAAAAAAATTACTTTAGGAGCTATTTTAGCAGAATAAAAAAGAAATCTACAAAAGAAGATGGTAGGGTACAAAAAAGGGCATTATTGCATGGCCTGAGCGAATGAAAAAAGCTACAAAGAAATGAAAAGAAGTTTCATTAGACTTTGTTGCTTGGAATTCTCTTTTGTATAACATAGGACTTCTTTTTTTTCTTTATGGGTCCAGTTATATTACTTGGTTCTCTCTTTGAATCAACCTATAGACTCAATATGGAAGACTTAACAGAAGTTACAGATGAGGGTTTCAGTATTATAAACCTTGACAGAACATAAATAATACTTAACTAGTGTTAAAGTAATTGAGCAAGGAGTCCATCACACTGGGGTGGCCCTAATGCCTTGATAGCTTATGTCAGCAAATTAAAGCCCAAGCCAGAGTCAAAACACTGGAATCAGAAAGTGAAACCCAAGGACAGCCAATCACAAATAGCCAACTAGGCTTTCCCGAATAAGGTAACTGAGTAAGCTGTGGCCAATCAAATACTTTCCTTGCTTACCTTCTGTGTCTTCTCTACAAAAACCTCTCCCCAACTCTCCTGTAGCTGGGGCATTCTCAACCACTTTTGGCTTGGTGCTTCCCTATTCTAATGGATAGTTAGTTGAACAGAGAAACTCTTCAAAATTTTAATGTGCCTCAGTTTACATTTTAACACTAGGAGAAGCAAGAGGAAGAAAGGGGAGATGTTGAAGTTTGTAGAAATGTATAATGTCTTCATTATTTATATCCCAAATTGATATTGGAAAATCAAAAGTTTCTATCTAAAACGGACAAAGCAAGGAAGAGGAGTTTAATTACATTATTTAACATCACAGGAAGAGTTTTAAAACAAGCTGTTAGTAGTGGCTGCCCATGGGGAGTGGGACTGGGGGTTGAGAAAATGCGGTCAATTTTACTTTTCATAGGCCTCTGATAACATAAAATTTATTTTGATAGAAAACAATCTTTCCTTTGCTTTTTGTAAAATCTCAGACCATTGAGGTCTGCTAAATCCTGAGGTTTAAATTTCCCTGGGTACCTCATTACTTCAAATCAAAGTGCTTTACATGACTCTCCCATATGTGTACCCCTCAGAAACCAACCACTGTTGTTTTTTTTTTCCCCTCAATAAAGAGTAAACCTCGCTTGTTAGTCTTCACCCTAGAATGATTTACCTTCCACATGGATACATGTGGATATTGTACAAACAAGACTTTTTGAAATGAAATGCTTTTATTTCTAGTAGCTAAAATTCAAGATGAAAGGCTGGTTATAGAATTTCTAATATTGCGATAAAAATAATTGCAAAGCAACCCCATGTAATTAAAGAGATTATCATAAACGTGGCAGTGCTGGGAAAACAGCCGTGTATCACAGTCCCCTCTTACTCTATTCCCATTGAGTTTGCTGACTTTGGACATCCTTCAGGAAAGAGGCTCACCCCCGCGTTTGCTAGGCCCTCCCACATAGGCAAGATCACTCATTTTTTTTTAAAGTGGGTCATTTATTCAGGATGCCAGAAAAAAAAAAAAAGATGAATTAGCAAAACTAATGAGTTATCTGTGTACTTTGCATACAGACTGGAAGATTAATCTTTGTTAACTGCTCGTTTAATGTTACAGTTAATAATTAGTTACCTTGTTGCCCTGGACCATCCATCATTTTATTGAACTTGTGGGGTTTCTGTTTTGTGTTTTTTTCCTCCACCTTTGAAGATGGCTGCTTATGGACAAAAGAAGCCTACCTGGATGGTTGTTGAAAGAACTCTTGATGTTTGAGGAGTAAATTTACACAGGAAATGTTTTTGTTCCTTCTGGAGTTACGAGAAGAAAGGTGGAGTGACAAGCGCGTGGTTTGGAAATCAGACTTGCCAGTTGGCACCGTGTGGGTTATCCAGCAAGTGACGTAACTTCTCTGGCCCTCAGTTTCCTCCTATGTCAAATGAGGGGATTGTAGTAGAAGGCCTTAAGAAACAGCTCCAGCTTTCACACTTTATAACTGTGTATGATAAGCCAGGAATAAAGGGTTCTTTTTGGAAGCATCTTTCTTTTGACCAAAAAAAAAAAAAAAAGCTTGCTGGGAGCTAGCTGCCTTAGCAATATTCAGTGAAATATTAGTTCTAATGTCTACAGTATCTCCAATCTCAACTAAACATGCCTTTTTTCATTATCAAAAGTAACTATAGAAACCACATCACCACATCGATAGAATCTATTGTAAGAAGGCTTTAACATTTTTAGGGCTTTGGGAGACGCCAACAAGAAGGAGGGAATAAACAATGGCTTTTGCTGTTTCTGACTTCACTTTTAGCAGTCTGACCATAGTGTCCGTGTCATTCAAAAGTACCAAGTGTTCCTGCAGTTTCTTCCATGTAGATTAGGGATTCAGTTCAGGGAATAGCATTCAGGAAACCAGCTGATGCCCTGGTCATGTTGGTGCCTTTAATAATATGCAAACGTGGGCAAATGATAGAAACCCTCTTCTTCGGTGTGGTCTTTGAAAGTAAAGGCAAAGCAAAACAAAGATGCAAAGCAGGAGCCTCCTCCTGGCTCAGTCATCAGCCAGCTGTGTGTCTCCATGTCCTTAACTGTGAAGCAGGTTAGATGACACTCAGCATGGTTTAAAAAATTTTTTTGACCCAAATCTACTGTTTTTGGAGCCCCAATATATGAAACAGATAACAGTGGAGCTGCTGTGGGTGGATCATTAGTGGGGAGCCTTGGACTTCTGCCTATAATCCTCATGCCATTTCTGGTGCCTATCAGTGACTCTTGAGGCCTTTTGGAAGAGCTAGGAGCCCAGTGTGAAATCTTGGGCTCAGAGGTTTTCCATGCCAGCCCCAGACAGGCATTCACAGGGAAGCGGGTAAAAACAGTGAGGATGGAGGGCCAGGTTGCTGTTTGGCTTGACCCTGAAAGCCCCAGTGTTCATCAGGGGTGGACCCAGGGACTCTTGCTCTTCTGACTTCACTCTGCCAAGCTCCTGCAGGAAGGAAGGAAAAGTGATCCTGCTGTAAGGTGATACGTAAAATCTGAAAACACCTCACATGCTACAAAACTGTGCACTAGAAAATCATGGGCAGGTCACTCTACCTTGTTACCATCCCACCAGAAAAAATAATACCAATCATCATAAAAATGCTAGCACCGTGAAAAACATAAAAGCCAAGTTTAATGTCTAATAAAAAAGGACATACTACAGTATATACAGGATTGTACTGGAAAAAGGATGGAAGTATCTTGGTAGAAGGGAGAGTAAGGAATGGCTGGGCTGCCTCTTTCAGGAGACAAGAGCCTCATGCACGTCGATCTGGCAGAATGGGGTGGAGGGCCCTTGCACAGTGGACCGTGTGGCCAAATGCACCTGAAGAAGAGGGTGGATATGGGCATAGCAGCACTGAGGACTGGATTCTTCCAAGGCTTGCTGCACACAGCTGTGTAGTGTCCTTGCATTCAGCTATTGTAATTTGTACCATAAGGCCATGCTGGGAAAAAATGCTGTGAATTGTGGCTTCTGCACTATTTTATATTGTTCCCAACTTACCAATTACTTATGAGCAAATTTGTGTTACACATCATGTGTTGCAGCAGATTACCCAGGACCACGGGGGTACATCTGTCTCCTGTAGGCCTGCCCCAGAATTGATGATGTATAAGCGAGAGGAGCCTGTCTACTAGTTCTTCAAACCCAACAAACCCACCTACACACCATGTGCTCGTAATTTCAAAAAAGGAACTGCAAATTCCAAGAGTTTCCTGGACAATTAATTGTTGGAGACTGCCACCAGTGTGTGTTCCCCTGGCTTCCTCAGTAGGCTGGCATCTTTCTGGGTCCAGGCCATCAACTCTTCCAATCTGGTGTTGGGGATCGTTTCCCTAACAGTCTTGTTAGGTATTCATCATCCATCCTTCTATCCATCCATCCATCCATCCATCCAACCACCATCTATCCATCCATCCATCCATCCATCCACCCATCCATCCATCCATTCATTTTTTGGTCTTTTGGTCTCAGTACCCCAACATCATTTCCCTGGGTGAAGAGCTCCCTGCATCAGCCACTGTGCTCACAGAAACTCCATTCCAGAGCTGAGTCAACTTCTTGCTCTCTGTTGGAAAAAGGTAGATACTCAGTTAGCAATGGAGCTCATGAGATTTAGGCAATTAAATACCTTCATTTCCCTACCTCTTCTCCAGTTTCTCCAGCTGCTGTTTTGTGATAATAATAATTTAAAAAGTGATGTTTACTACAAAGGTTTGGGATTAGAAAAGCAATATTTCTGCAGGCAATTGGTCAATAACGTAATCCATTTCTCTTTGGAATCTTTCTTTTAAGTCTCCAATGTCAAAGCCTGCCCAGCTGTCCTATGCTGATAACATAGAAAATATTCAGGTTTATTGTCCATTCAGGAGTCATTGGCGAGAACCACACATGGGCTTCTGGTGACAACAGGGTTTTAATTGGCTTATTGAACAGGTGAGACTCCAGAAGGTGCAAGCAGAAAACTACTTTATTTTACCCTCCCCACCCCCCCAATCCTGCTCTATCAGATATTACTTCCTGGCCCTTGGACAGTTTTGTTGGCAGAGCCCATAGCTTTCAGTCATTCTCAGATGCAGGTATTAAAAAGTCCAATCCAATCTAAATCAAAACATACCTGGCTCATCCTATTCCATGCTTCTCCAGTCTCTCAGCTCAGGCTGACTATAAAATTGCACACACGGTGTGGTGAGCACGGCATGGTCTGTCCTACATCTTCCTCCATCCTACTCTTCTGATCCTCCTTCCTTGCCCCTGAGTGGCTTCTGTGCTTTTCAGGATTAGAGTTGAGAACAAGGAGAAAGGAGAAAGGCAACGTCTAGTATGACTGATGTTATTGAACCCTGGGTCACTTCCCTTTCTGTAATAGATTCCCAGATGCTGACTTTTCCATGGGGATATTCAGAGACCCACTCCCATTCTCCCCATCCTGTATTCCCTGACCCAGGAAGCGTGCTCACAAACAGACTTCTTATGTCTCCTCCTCAGCTGTGCTCCAGTGGTTTAGCCTGCAAAGCCTTCACCTCCTGGGGGCTCCTTGCTCTTCCCTGCAGTTGTCTTGAGTGAGGTCCTTTTAAGATGGTGCACCATGGGCAGTGGAACAGCTCCCTTGACCCTCCTCCAGCAAAATTACAGATTGCTCCTATTGAAGAACTTCTCTCTCTGTTTTGGGGGCAGCTCCAATCACCAGCCTCTGTACCATACCAGACTTTAAGGGTCAGAAGCCAAGCTGCCCCAAGAATTCTTTTTACCAAGTTCCTCTTCAGTAGCAGCTTGGGATGAAGCTATGAATTTCTGCAGCCCTGAAAACATCCAGCTCTGGGGTGATCCTGATGTCCAAAAGTAAATCCACTGAAGTTTTGCTTCTTACAGCCTCAGACTGGAGTGGGGAGCAAGCTCCCATGGGAAAGAGAGGCATAGTGCCCCAGTTCTGTAGGTTGACAATGCTCTTCAAAGAAACTCTAACTCTGATCAATCTCCTTTGAATTTCTCATTATTGTTGTTGTTATTATTATTATTTTGTATAAGCTGGAGTTGTAGGGTGGGATGAGGGTTGTAGAACCAGTTTTGCTGTCTCTTGGCAAAGCCTACAGGCACAGGCCTTCTCTTTAAAATGTGTGAGCGTTGGTTTTTTCGTAACATTGGAACTTCAACAGAAAATCAAGAACAAAGAAAAGTCCCATTTAATATATGTTTTACAAATAACTGTAAAAAAAAAAAGTCAACATTTTATTTCAGCATTAAATCCTTCTCATCATGGGGAAAACTGCTGACCATGGGAATGTCTGTGAACGCTTTGGTATGTAACTCTGAGATATGTTAGCAGATCCAGATCTTGGCCAGTGGCTCTCAAGCCTTAGAATCACTGAGGGAGCTGGTTACAGTGGATCCTCTTCAGGACCATCCTCAGATACTCTGAATCAGTAGGTCTAGGATAGGACTCAGGAATCTTCATGTTAAATAAGCATCCCTCTCCCCTTCTTGATTCTGGAATAGCTGGTCCTGGACCACAAGTTTGAAAAACATCATTCCAGGCAATTCTGGTGCTCTCTAGTCCATGCTGGAGGCAGAGGTCCACATTATTCTAATCTCACACTGAGGACAAAAGGGCGACCAGGTGAAAAGACTGTCTGGTTCAAGTCTGACCCTTGTAAAGTTCTGCTCCTAGGAGCAGGCTCCTAGCCAGGTATCTATTGTGCTCCAGATGCTTTAAGGTCACCTAGAGCTTGCTTACAAATGAATGCCAGCGTTCTGTCCAGAGCATAGGGCCTGGGGGCTAACCCCGCACTCACCTTGGACTGCATCTCTGCCATCTGAGATGGTAGTAAGTGTGGGTTAGGAGAGCACAGATGTACCTATGGGATAAGATTCCAGCCCTGGCTCATCCCCGTCCAAAATTCCGTTCATTTCTGGCAAAGGGTATTGTTTCCCTTTGGTTCTTTCCAACTACAGTAGGATTTCTAAAATTTTGTGATTTGGATTGTATCAATTAATGTCATGGTGAAATACATGGTCTTTAAAAAAAATACCAATCTGGCTAACTCCTTAAACTAAACTGAGTTTCCTTTTAGGTAAAAATTGATGAAGAAATATTTGAGTGCCAAAAATGTGACTCATAAAAATAATTGCCTATTATTTATACTAAAATGAGAAGTGTACTAATATTGCCAAATTGAGTTACATATTTATTTTATTATATTATGTAACTATATCTTATATAAAAAAATCATTATTTTTTTCTATTTTCTACCCAAAACTCTCCCCAGTGTGACATAAGCTTATAACAAACAAAAGCATATCTAACTCCTGTACTTTCTTTTTCTATTGGGAAAAGCATTTTGTGTGCCTCCTCTGTGCTGTGGGAAGCTATATGCTTAGAAATAAAAATAATCACCCCGGGATTCCAGTCATTATATAGTCATGAGAGTGGCATTTGGAATCAAAGGCAGAGGGTTGTGCAATTAGGTCTTCATGACATGACACTAGGGAGATTCTCAAGTCAGAAGAAGAAAATAGAGGGGGATACTCAGAGGAAGAAAACACTCATTTGTATGTTTCTGATATAGCACAGTATTATTAGGAAGATGTTAATAACCTACAAAACTAGCAAGTAATAAGCTAACAAGTCTTGAAAAATTAACAAGACAAAGGGAAAAATAAAGTGGAAAACAGTAAATATGAAAAGATAAAGAAAGGAATAAAAGACAAAATACCCTGTGGAAAAATCCATAATAACTCTTGTTAATAATAAAATTCTCTCTATAACTCCTATAATTCAACAACAACAACAAAAACAAATGTCCCAATTGAAAAATAGACAAAGCACTTAAATAGATATTTCTCCAAAGAAGATACATAAATGGCCAATAAGCCATAAGAAAAGATGCTTAACATCGTTAGTCATTTGGGAAATGCAAATCAAAACCATGGTGTAATAATACTCCAAACTCATTGTGATGCTATTATCAAAAAAAAAGAAAAAAAACCAGAAAATAACCAAATATCTTGACAAAGATATGGAGAAATCGGAAGCCTGTGCATTGCTAGAGGGGATATAAACTGGAGCAGTCATTGTGGAAAATGACAGAGTGATTCCTCAAAAAGATTAAACATAGAATTACTGTATGAACTAGCAATTCTACTTCTGAGCTTATACCCAAATGAAGTGAAAGCAGGATCTCTAACAGATATTTGTACACCTGTGTTCACAACAGCATTATTCACAATAGCCAAAAGATGGAAGCAACTCAACTGCCCATTGACAGATGAATGGATTAGCAAATGTGGTATGTACAGATCATGGAATACTATTTAGCCTTCAAAAGGAGGAAATGTTGACACATGCTATCACATGGATGAAACTTAAAGACAGTATGCTCAGTTAAATACACCAGTCACAAAAAACAAATATTGTGTGCTTCTACTTTGTATTAGTCAGGGTTCTCCAGAGAAATAGAACCACTATATGTTCACATGTGTAAGAAGAGATTTATTTTAAGGAATTGGCTCATGTGACTGTGGAGGTTTGGCAAATCCAAAATCTGATATGGGAAGCTGAAGACTCAGGAAAGAGTTGCAGTTTGAATCCAAAGGCAGTCTTCTGGTAAACCAGCAACAACCAGTGTTGGAGATGAAGTCTGAAGGCAGTCTGCTGGGGAATTCCCTCTTGATCAGGGGGGAATCATCTTTTCTTCTGTTCAAGCCTTCAACTGATTAAATAAGGCCCATCCATATTACAGAGGGCAATCTACTTTACTCAGTCTACCAATTTAAATGGTAATTTCATTCAAAAACACCCTGACAGAAACATCCAGAATACTGTTTGACCAAATATATGGGCAGTGTGGCTCAGTCAAACTGACATGTAAAATTAATCATCACACACTTACATGAGGTTCCTCACAGTAGTCAAATTTGTAGAGCAGAAGGTCGAATGGTGGTTTCCAGGGATTGAGGGGTGGAAGGAATGGGAAGTCAGTGTTTAATGAATACAGAGTTTCAGTCAGGGAAGATGAAAAGTTCTGGAGATGGATGGTGGTGATGGTTGCATAACAGTGTGAATGTACTTAATGCCACAGACCTGTATATTTAAAATTGGTTAAAATGGTAAATTTTATGCTATGTGTACTTTACAACAATTTTTAAAAAAAGGAAGAAGAAAGCTCTTTCTTACTGAGCACCGATTATATACCAGGAACTATTATATGCATTTTTCCTTATCTGCACCACTACCAACTGGAAAAATGTTATTGCCCCCAATTTTCATACTCCAGGAAAGAGCCAAGGTCAATAGCCAATCATTAGTGGAGCCTATTGGAACCAAGGTCATTCTCCCTTCAGTAAAAACTCTTTAGTTTACCTCATTGCTGTTTTAAAAGCCTTACAGTGTGCCAGCACTTTCTAGGGAAGCCTGAAGTATGATAGGTGTTGGCTGGATGAGAAGCTTCCAGGGTTTCAGGCCACTTGAGTCTCAATGGGACTAGGTGTGAGATCTCTATTAATTTCACCAGGACCATGTTTCCCCAAAGTGAGATTTGATGAGTTCTTATAACAGGGCCACTAAAGAATTTGTTAAAATGTAGAATTCTGGCCCAATCACACTCTTCCCAGAGATACGAATTTAATAGTTTCTGGGGGATTCTTAAGCACACTGAAGTTTCAGACTCACTGTACTAGGAGGCAGTGCATGCTTTCTAGAACATGTGTGGGGGCAGCAATTAAACAGGCTAAAGGATGAGTGGATTCTTACCTGGGGATCTTACATTCTCATTGACTTTTATTTTAAAGCTTGGGGTGTATTCTCATGGAGGGAATGAACTAAGGGGCAGTTGAAAATTTGGATGACTAAATTTCATTCCATTTCGCCATATTTACTGTAGCTTCATTTAACTCTTGTACGTATCACAAAGTGGAGTAAGGCACAGTTCTGGCCCTCTTGTGGTTCACAGTCTATTAAGAGGACAAGAGAATATACAATTAGCCATGTGAGAACTGTAGCAAGAATAGAGGTGTGTGGGGATCACTAAGGGGGGATTGAACAAGCCATTCCATGTGGGTGGGGACTCAAAATATTCCACGGAAGCAGTGACTTTGAAGGATTCAGAAAATATTCCATTGAAACAATGACTTTGAAGATGAATATGATTTTGTCATATGGAAAAGAGGAAAATTCCATTCCAAAAGGAGAAGACACATGAGCCAAGATGCAGAGGGTGTCACAGTTCACAAAGTGCTTTTCTGGACACTTTCTAAACTTTTACATGATTATAGCCTACAGTTTTATGAGCATATTTTACAGATTACACATGAGGCTGCTGTAGATGATTGTGTTAATAATTAGCAAATTGGGAGTTGGCAGTCTTGCTAGGTCATGCAGATACCAAGAGGAGAACTGAGTTCTAGGGTTTGTGAATATTTCTAGTTGAGAACTTTCTAGAATAATACCTCTCAGAAGAGCGGGGGGAGAGCTAGGGATGGTGCCAAGAAATCTCCCTGGAGAAGTGCTCCTGAGATCATCTTTGTAAGAATTCTGCATATTGAGAAAAAGAGTAAAAATGTGATTAATTATTATCGTCACATAATTATAGTAAACTTTGTGAGCACCATGTAGTGTTTCCTGATCTGCATGACCCGGGGGCACCAGGCACTGAGCCTGAACATTGATCTTTGTAAAAATTCTTTGGTGGGGGGACATACTTTCTATTTCATGAAGGCATGGGGAAATCAAAGTCACTGTAGAAACTTACTTAACGCTTGTCTGAATCTCACACATGACTTTCCAATCTAAACTGTCAGTCCCAGAATGCAGCCTTCCATCAGGTGCTGGAGAATCGTCAATTAATATAATGCAGGTGAAGGTGGGAAGAGCAGAGAAACCTGTCTTGTAGGATATGCTTGCATTTTAGAAGTATCACGCACGGATCTAAATGAGCCTTTCATTGGAGAAATAATTGTATGGGGGAGGGAATGGTTTGAGAAAAAGCAATTCCTCCACTTCTCTGACCTGCAGAAAAATTAAGTGAGGGCGTTGTCACCCTTCCCTAAAAGGTCCCACTACTCCTGGCATTACTCTGGCTCTGTATGGGAAAAGGAGAACAGAATTTCACAGAAGGCTAATTGGTCAAAAGGAAACCTCGAGTTTGGTCTTTTTGGATAACTAGGGACATTATTATACACGAAATAACAAGGAACCTGAGGGGATACCACTGGAGTGTCTCAGCTCCACTGAGGACAACATTTAGATTTGTCTTAAATTTGCTCAGTTTTCAATGTCAACGTCAGATAAATGAATGCACGCTGGAAGCCTTTTGCATATATCTGGAGAGGAGACTTAACAGGCAGCCTGTGGCTCTGTGGATTCAGCTGTGAGGCATTTGTAGTAAAAGGAATATAAAGCAGCTTCTTTCTGGCCATTTATTCCAAAGCAGAATTTCAAATGAGCACCAAGTAGTCCATTATATATTCCTGAATATATTTTGGGAGATGTTAAAATTTCTTATATCTTCTCGGTGGCAGTAACCTGCATTTAGCGTGCTCTGAAAAGTTCCGGAGAAAACCCCTGGAAAAACTATTTGATTGTGTTGTTCTTGGATTGATCTTAGTTTGTATCATTCAAAATCCCTTAAATTTCAAGAGTGTTCCACCCTCCACATTTATGTGTAGACTCTTGGGACTATCAGAAAGGAGATGCGTCCTGCCTGTGGCAGTGCTTTGTGTGTGAGTTTTATAGAGTTTTCTGAATGGGGCACGCTGAAATGATTGCTTATGCAAAGAAAAGGTCCAGGCTAGGGAGGTAAAAGTAGACTAAAGAGAGCCAAGTAGCAGTTCTCTTCCAACATTCACCTTCTTAAATGACTGCAGAACTTTGCCTCCAGTCTTCTTTTCTTCCAAACTAGTCTCCACCCAGCTGCAGGAAAGATTTTTCCAAAAAATGTCAATCTGAATGGGCCACCCCATCCCCAGCTTAGAGAATTTTGATGCCTTCCCGTGTCCCTCCTTCTTCAGCATGGGTGGTCCACAGGGCTGCAGGGCACAGGGCACCTGCCTTGCCCCTAAACTGCATCTCCTCTCACTCCTTGGAAGTCATGCTTCTCGGGGGGAGGGGGGGAGGCGGGAGTAGGTTACTTGCAGGCTCCTTAACATCCCCATGTCTTTCACACTGTGAGCCATGTGGTCTGTCCCATTTCCTCTGTACTGGAGTGCCCTTGTTCAATAGATAAATCTCTACCTTTTCTTTCAAGCTCTGATGTAAGCTTTTTCACTGCAGAGTACGGACCTTGTTTGGTTCACCCTGGGACTGCAGAGGGCAGGGCTACTACCTGTCTTGGGGTAAACACTAGAGAAGCATGTGTTAGATGGATGAAGTGTCACCTCTGATAGGTCCACCTGCCACAGTTAGCCCTCTTTGCTTCCACTGCACTTTGTACAAACTCCATTAGCCCTTACCACCCACTGAAGATCTGCTCCCCATGAACTCTGAGCTCCTAAAAGGAAGGGACACACGGAAGTATCTATTTCCAGTGCTCATGTAGAGCTTACCCCAAGGTTGGCTTGGGGTAATGATGAATGAATAAGTGAACACTGTTTATCCAAAATGAGTAGTAGGTAAAATAGTAAAGCCAGTTACAGTTGATATTTTCCTACTTCCTGTGAGTAATCAGTTCCTTTGCCAACCATTTTTTAAAAACCCTACTGTCTTACCAAGAGGGTTTCTCGCCAATCTGAACTTTTCCTGATCCCTCCATTTTACCATCAATAAAACTTAAATGATCTCTAATCTAACATTGTCTCCTTATTTTATGGATGGGAAAACTAATGTCCAGCAAAGGAGAGTGATTAACTCAAGTACACACTGGGAAATAATAGGACCCAGATCAGATCCTCCTTCTGCCACCCATAGCTTGGGTCCTCTTCTTATACCTTGCCAAAAGTCACTGCTGTCTGGTCACTCAGGTCCTGCAAGGGGCCAGGCTTCCCAAATTGGTAAAACACCCAAAGACGACTTTAGTTCAATATGCTTTATCTCCAAGGTAACATCTTCATTTTAATAGGGACCTTCTGTTTCTGAACACACAGGTGCCTACCTGGGATTCTGGCATATAGCAGATAGTCAATAAATATGAATAATGGCAGGCTAGAAGGTTTGGGTTTGGAAAAGGGTGTGTGGGTAGGGGTAGATTTTGGTAGGGAATATGGGAAAGATTTTAGCAACCATATTTGTCATTATAGCAAAGATAAATTGTAAAAAATGTATAATAGAAATTGTATTTTGCAATTCTCTGTGTTATCCTTCCTTGGATTCCAGTCAAGTATAGTGCTTGGGAAGGATGATTTCTGAGGCTTATAAATCACACACACACACACTCACTTATTCACACACACACACTCACACTCTTACTCACTCACTCACTTGTTCACTCACAATACAGAACATGAAGTTGGTTCCTTAAGTCCAGGTCATTTCTTTCTCTGGTTTTGAACTTGACAGGCATCTCATGCTCCAGGAGCAACTTCATCCTCCTAGTGGCTTGGAAATGACATCATACTTTCTAGGCTCACGAGTCAATGAGAGAAACCCCATTTCCTTTTTCTGCAACAGTAAAAAGCTAAAATTCAAACACTCATTCTTAAGTTTATTTACTAAGATTCTATGGATTTTTAGATGAAGAGGACTGAAACCATCCTTTCTGGGAGAAAAGATTATGATTTTAGGAAAGCGGCAAAGACCTCCACCCTGAGCTCCAGACCTGTGCATACACCTGTTTGCTGTTCATCTCCACTGGAATAAGCCACAAGAACATTATGCTCTGTGTGTGCAAAAGCAGCCTCAGCATCTTTCTGTTCAAAGCTGTTCCATGTTCTATGCTAATTATTCCAGAAACTGGTGCTACCATCTACTGAGTTGCCCCCTATACTTTCCTTCCTCCTTCTAAATGGTTCTGAGATTTTGGCAGTAACTCCTTTTCCTGCTGCCTATGTGACACCCCTACTCCTCCTGTCCCAGGGCAGGCCAACTTCCCACCAGTCGTCCTTCTGTCAACCCTGCCCCTTGACATCTCTCCATCCATACCTCACCCCTCTCCCCACTGGATCACTGAGGAAGCTTCACAACTGGCCCAGAGCTTTAAGCTTGACCCTCTCTAATCTGGCCCCAATGAGGCCATAGTGAGCTCTCTAAAATGCCAGTATTATCATGCCTATGACCTCTGTCAGAAACTCTTCAGGGGCTTTTCGTTGCCTGTGGGGCCTAGTGCAGACTTGTTAATATGGCCCAGGTGGCCCTCAGGGATGGGGCTGCAGTCCTCAGGGGGTCTCAGGCTCTTGCATTTGTCTTACAGATCTAGTCACTAAGATGACCCTCCTGCCTTTTTATGCTCTCCTTTGGCCAGCGGTATGTTTTCACTTAACACCTACTAAGTTTAAAAGTCTTAGTTCAAACCAAACATCTTTTCATCTCTGAACTCTTTTCTGACATCATTCTGACATTCTTTGTGCCCCAGACCTGCTCAGGTCAGAGTGAGATTATGCACAGAGAAAACTTCAGTGACCTCTTTTTTTTTTTCCTTTTTAAAGATTTTACTTATTTATTTATTCGACAGAGACACAGTGAGAGAGGGAACACAAGCAGGGGGAGTGGGAGAGGGAGAAGCAGGCTCCCCGCAGGGCAGGGAGCCCGATGTGGGTTTGATCCCAAGACCCTGGGATCATGACCTGAGCGGAAGGCAGATGCCTAATGGCTGAGCCACCCAGGCACCCTGTGTTGATTTCTTTACATGGATTTCTTTCCTCTCCAAGGCAAGAATCTTGTTTCTATCCTAACATCAATGCCTCTCACAGTGCCTGCCACAGCGCAGGTGCTCAGTAATCTCTCACTGAATGGATAAAGTACAGAGAACTAGGATGGGAGGCAAGATTATTCCAGGGTAGAGTGAGGTTGGCAGACTAGGACCTGCCTTCTCAAGAGGGCAGTCCCTCCTCCATTACTCCGTGGCCAGCTCTCAGGGCTGAGCATGGAAGTGAGAGCAAGTTCGCAAGGATGGTGGCACCCTTACCTCCCCCAGAAGGAAGGGGCTGAATCTTGGGTGCAGCGAGCTGTAAAAAAGGGTCCTATTTGGAGGTCTCGGCTGTGTTTAGCCCACACATGTGATTTGTTTGGAAGAGACTATATCCCAGGAGTTGTGGCAGGAGGGAGTGGGGAGAAAGAATTTGAATGCCTTTGGGTTGGAGCATTACTCTTCCAGTTTATCACAGACCCCACCTCTTCCTACTTATGGAGTTGCCCGTCTCCCCAGGAATGTGCATTTTTGACTGGAGGCTACTTTTAAAAGTACATATAGTACTTTTGTGTAAAATGTCAGGTAAATTGCACAATGGGTATTTCTTATCCAGGGTGGCCACAGTGCTGCTTCAGGGCAGGTGGCTGGGGGAGCAGAGCCATGTCCAGTCCCCACTGTCCCCATCACCTACCCCTGCATGGAAGTCTAGTTTTGACTTCCACTGTGGCAGGCAGACTCTAAGATGTCCTTTAATGATCTCTACTTGCTGGTATTGACACTTTGTGTAATTCCCTCCTCTCAATTTGTTTCTAACCATAGAGTATGACAAAGGTAATGGGATGGCACTTTGGTGATTAGGTTATAGAAGATGGTAACTTCTGTCTTCCTGTAGACACTCCCCCTTCTGGCTTGGATGAAGCAAGCTGCCATGTTGGTCATCTGGCAAAGGAAATGAAGGTAGCATCTGGCCAGCAGCCAGCAAGAAATGAAGGCCCTCAGGAACTGAATCCTACCAACAGCCTTGTGAGTGAATTTGGCAGTAGATTCTTCCCCAGTCAAGCCTTCAGGTAAGACCCCACTCATGGCCAAACATTGTGACTGTAATCTCATGAGAGATTGTAAAGCAGAGGAACCAGCTAAGTCATGCCCAGTTTTTGACCCACAGCAACTGTGAAATAATATGCATTGTTCCAAGCTGCTAAATTTAAGGTAATTTGTTATGTACCGATAGATAACTAATACATTCATTTTAAACTTTCTTTCTATGTAGCTCAGATCCTTCGGTCTTCTTGTACTTGGTCCAGCCAGCACATGCTTGTTTTCAGCAGGAACATGAAAAAGCACATGTATTGTTTCTGTTTTCCAATATTATTCATGGGTGACAAAGAAGGAAGATGTTACAATCTGGCCCACCTTATGGACAGGGAGTTGAGAATAAGCTTGGGAACAGAACCATAAACATTGTCCATGTGATGCATGTCTGATTTACTGGGATGACCAGAAACGAAATAACCTGACTCTGAGACTGTGGGCTTAGCCATATCTGAATACATGAGGCATCTGCTGAGACCAGGAAGGGCCAATAAATTATCAAGCAGGGCTTAGCAGCTAACCATCACACAGTGGTCCATCTGCTAGGCAAGATTGCTGTGGCATGTTACAGTAGTTACAGTGAGAAAAATCACTCTTTGGACTTGATGTATGCTATCTTTCTTATATATATATTTTTTTTTACCGAAAGCAATCCAGGCATGATATTTAGCAATGCTACAAAACAGACTGTCAGCGGGATATAACTTAGATGCGATATGCTTTATCTTGGTACTGATAAGTAGCTCTCTGATATTTTTTTAAGGAAAAAAAATCAAGAAAACAATGAAGATTTCCTGTACAGCTGCAGTATACTTATTTAAATGCCTTTAAAAGATTCACAGAGGGGCGCCTGGGTGGCTCAGTCGTTAAGCGTCTGCCTTCGGCTCAGGTCGTGATCCCGGGGTCCTGGGATCGAGCCCCGCATCGGGCTCCCTGCTCGGCAGGAAGCCTGCTTCTCCCTCACCCACTCCCCCTGCTTGTGTTCCCTCTCTCACTATGTCTCTCACTGTCAAATAAATAAATAAAATCTTAAAAAAAAAAAGATTCATAGAATGTTTTTGCCTTATAAGTATTGAATCCTAAAAAGTATTTATCCTATACTTTGCTTTCATAGAATATTAGTGTTGTAAAGGGACTTCAAGATTTTCTAATGGAAACTTCTCATTTTATAGTTGGGGAACCAAGGTCAGAGAGTGGGGGTCTGGCTTTTCTCTGTATCCTAAAGCAGGTTAATGCAGAGAGGGGGACGAGTAACAGTTGGGGCATGCTGTCAAGCATCTTGATTTAATCCTTATGACAACCTAGTAGGTATTATCATTATCCCCATTTTACAGATAAGAAAAAAAAAAAACAAGTCTCAGGGAGGTTAAGTAGCTTGTGCCTTGCCACACAGCTCAGAAGAGAGAAGCAGAGCTTGCATTCAAATGCAACTCTTCCTGACCCCAGAGCCTTAGCCTTTAACCACTAAACCATCCTATCTCCTGGCACAGAGCTCCCAAATTTTGTTAAATACCCTTCTCCAAAGACCCAGCTGATATCTAGATAATATTTTTTTTTCTCACCAGAAACCTTTGATAATAAGCTGGTTGTCTAGAAAAATAGGAAAGGAATTAAACTCACCACCTGCACTTACTTTCTTACTTTCACTCTTACTCTCCAATTTGCATGTATCCATTAGCTTTTGGTCCATAGCAAATATTCCAAAACTTGGCAGATTAACCCAAAAACCATGAGTAGGGAGTGTGTAAAGGGAAAGAATCCCAGAAGGTGGAGAGGGGAGCTTCCCCAGACCTTCCAAACGTCTATATCTCCAACTTGACCCAGACCTTCCAAACGTCTATACCTCCAACTTCCAAACGTCTATATCTCCAACAGACTTCCTATTCTGTCTCTTCAACTCTTTAGTGGAAGAGTTGGACT
The DNA here is from genome assembly GCF_054177405.1 of Leptonychotes weddellii. Lineage (NCBI taxonomy): Eukaryota > Metazoa > Chordata > Mammalia > Carnivora > Phocidae > Leptonychotes > Leptonychotes weddellii. The sequence continues at coordinate 113,447,636 of NC_138378.1, forward strand.
CTTCTCTCACATTCATCTCTATGTCCTTTCTGTAACAAGTGTGGGTGGAGGACCTAAAATTCAGACTCGCTATTATGTGCTGCCTTGACATCTGGTAGAATCAGGAGAGCCTCAGAGGGCTTAGCCATTTGTTCTGCTCTCAATTCTGTTCTCGCAGATAAGGTCCCCTCACTAAACAATGCTCTTTATCATGGGACCAGACTCAGTTCCTGCTTATCCCTGAGTGACAGGTTTCATCTCTCTGCCAGCCCATGGAATTATTCAAACAAGCCCATTACATCCTCCCATGGGAACTCAGGGGGCACCTCACCCTACTGATACTAGAAAATCCGCCTCCCTCAACCTCTGCTGGTGCAATCTGTTCCCAAGGGTGACCTCCATGTGACCCTTTGTGGTGCGTGGTGGCCTCCTCCCGGGTTGTAAACATATGTGACTAATAAACAGCTGTCTGTCTCATCTGCGGTCCAGGGTCGGCTGTTGTGTGTTTGGTTATTCCTACAACCAGGGCAGAAATCCTTCTGTCGGTGATGGGGTGAATGGGAGATGGTAAAACACAGGCCTTTGGAGTCTTTCCTCCAATGACCTCTCACCTCTGTGCCTTTTTCTCCATTCATACAGTCACTGCCTTTTTTCTGGCCCTCATCACTTTTCACTGGATCATTACAGAAGCTTATTAACTTGTCCCCTTTCCTGAAGGTCCTTCACTTCACTCTCCACACTGCAACTGGGTTATCCTTCTAAAATCCAAACTTGAAGACATTATTTCTTTGCTTAAAGTCCATTAATGGCTTCCTCTAGTTATCAGGGTAGAAATGAAATTCCTTAGTTGACCATGGCTTTCCCTGGTCTGGCCTCAGCTTTCCTCTCTGGCCTCACATTCTAGAACTCCACTACCTAACCTGCTTTACCCGTGCTTTCTCTCCTGATCTTTAGGCCTCTTTGGTTTCAGACACGAGCTCCTCCTTGTGGTCAAGACTCTTTCCTTCTCTACTGAAATCTCACAGGTCTTGGGATACTCCTCCAGGAAGCCTTCCCTGATCACCTTTCAGGGATTGAGGTGTTGAGTTCTGAACTCTCACACCTGTGCTTACTTCTTCTACAGTATATGCTTATGTTCTATTTATCTCTTTACTTGCCCTTCTTTCCGATGGACTATAACCTCCATTGCTGATGGTAGCCTCTGGAATGTAAAAGGCATTCAATGCATAATGGTGAATTAATGAGTGAACATAAGTAAGTTCCAGTGCCAATGAGTAGCTTGTTTTCATTCTCATGTGTGAGATGCAGCTTCTTATAAATGGGTTTTGTTCTTTCAAGTTTTTTTCTTTATCATTTCATGTTCATATTAACCTGATTTCAGAAAAAACTGTTTAGCACAATTCTATTTTAAGAACATAAATTCATAGGGGCAGGAAATGAGAAATTGCTCTTTGAAATGCTCTTGGGAAATTTCAGTCTATGCCTTGTGTTGTTTAAAATAAAATAGCTCCAGACCAGGATATAGAATAGGAGGCAAAATGAAATCTTGCCCTATAACGTTATTTCAGATTAAAAAAAAAATCACCTTGTAACAAATGAACACCATAGGACCTCTAAATTGACTTGTTAAAGGTATTTCTTTTTTTAAAATAAATACCTGGTGAGAAATGTTACAAGTTACCTGGAGAAACTCAGACTGGCCGAGGATGGATTCCCAGTTTCTGCAACGACTAAGCCCTTGAAAGGAGAGATCTAAACCAGAGAGGCAAGAAAAGGGCTGTCATGCACATCTGTGTCTCACCTTTCTCTTCTTTTCTAAGCCACCAGGTCATTTGGCATGGTGGTGACTTGATAGGAATCTTCTTTCTGTGTTTGTTCTGTTTGGGGTATGTGTCTGTGGGAGGCAGATTTTCCTGATAGGCAGAGTTAGTCTTTTTGAGGTAAGGTGATGAAGGTCAGGGTTAGGGTTAGACTTTTCTATGATTAGTTCTATCTACTCATGCAGTTTGGATAAAGAAGAGATGTGAGTTCATTCTTGTTAAAATGATTTGATAAGTAGCACTTCCTATGGGCAGGATCCTTCTCAGCACATTTTAAATAATTTACTCATCTCATCCTCATGACTATAATCCTCCCTATTTTGCAGATGGGGATGTTGAGACACAGAGAGGTTGAATAGCTTGTCCAAGGCCACACAGCTAAGAAGCTACATAGGGTGTTTGGGCCAGATAGTTTGGCTGTAGAATCTAGGTGCTTCACCACGATACTAGGGAAGGAAACTTTACGTTAGCTATTGGGATTTAAGTCATTTTCTTTAATCTTGATAACACATGAGAGACCTCCTACTCTTAGAGAAGAAAATATGGCTCAGAGGTCATAGGAGAGGGTCTTCAGTGTTTGCGCTGGGCTGTGGTCTCAGGTGTATCTTATTCTGAAACCCATGGCTATCCTGTGCTGCCACTGTGCAACCGTCCTGTGCCCTCTGGCGCCAAGGAAGAGCCCTTCCTTTCTTTCAGCACGTCTGTGTAAGCAATGGTGGTGTTTCGGATTTGCCTGGCATGCGTCCATCCCATCCGGCTGATCCTCATGGATTCCTGAGGCAGAAAGGGGAGGTCTTGCTCTCCTGTCTTATAGGTGAGCAGAACCTTGAATTAAAAAGGGAAGTGACTTGTTCAAGGTCAAACAAGGTGGAGATGAAAACAAATGCACATTTTCTGACTTCAAGCCCAGCGCAATTTCTGCTTTTTCACAGCTCCTTCGGAGCTGTTGAGTGACAGCTGAGCTGAGTGATCTTGAAAAGCTGGTAGATGGTTTGAAAATTTGCTTTCGACAACATCTTGAGAGCTAGATTTGAGGGGAAGGTTCAGAAGGGTAACTTTGAGCTTCTTTGTTCAAAGGAAGGAACAGAGAGACAAGTTTTCAATCCTCAAGTGATTGACTTGTGGAAAAGGAGTTGATTTTGCTAAACTTTTCTGAAGTTGTAATGCAGGCAAGTCATTCTCAGTAATACACTAATTTAGACTCCTCTCACCCTGCTTCACGCTGTGCGGGGAAATTAGGAAGGAGTATTGGAATTCTTATCTTCGGATTCTTCACTATCCCCAACACAATTTTGAAGGCTCTTATAATTTTGAAAGGCTGCCTTCTCAAATGACAATAAACAGCCCCACAAGACAAATCCAATTAAATTGGCTCAAGAGCCATAAATTAAAAAGTGTGTGTGGGGGTATAATCTGATGGTAAATCCTTGGATGCAGAACCTAGCCACTATAAATCGGGCCTTGGCTTCATTTTGACATCCAAACGTCCACTCTGAGCGTTAGCTCCAAATCTGTCCGACCAACAAGCTCAAAATCAAATCAAAGCTTTGGAGCCATTATTCCATTGCATGGGCCAATCTCTCCCTCCATATTGTCTCTCAACGAACCCTTTACTCCTTAGCCCGGTCAGAAAACCCAGGCTTGGACCTGCTGTGGAGTCTTGGTTCCTGGATGGCAAAACAGGTTTAGACTAAAGGAAAGACACTCTGGTTCCTCCACAGTGAGCTGGACGGGGATTCTGGGTTGGGAAGCAGGAAGGAAGCTGAGGATGGCACCAAGTCCTCACTTTATGAAGGAGTTTGGGGCTCAGAGCAGAAAAAGGCAGCATGGTGACAGAAAAAAAGCATGGGAGCGCTGGGTTTGAATTATGGCTCATGCTTACCCCGTGACATTGAGCAACGGGTCCCCGGGGTACCTCACCTTAAAGTCACGTCTTTAAGATGGCAATAAATACGGATTTAAAGGAGATCATGTACAACGTTGTATATGTTTGTTGAGCTGTGTAAGATCAGAGAGAGGCTCTGTGGCAGCTCTGGGCCCTGAGTTCGGGCTGCTGGCTTTCCAGCCACTGCTCATGGTACCCCGTGACCCACCCTGGAAAGCAGAGTGTTTCGTTCTTTGCTACGTCTTGCCTTTGCAACAATAACCAAGCCATTTTCTCTCTTGGAGAACAGCTAAGCACGTACCATTTTTCTGTTCTTTTTATGCACCTCAAGTGAAGCCCAGGTTCCCACATGCAAATGAAGCCAGAACTCTTCCCCCTAAATGGCTTGCCTGTGGAGATGGTAGTCTCCGGGACAACCAGGCCAGAGAAAGCCTCCCAGCACGAGGCTCAGGCAAATGCACCTGTTTTTAATTAGCATGAACAAAAACAGTCCTCCCAGCAACCGGCAAAGATAGCATCAATTTTGGAATAGGTTAACCCTTCCGTGCTCCTTACTCCAAAAGGTTGGGGAAGAAGCAAGCTCAACCAGGCTGTCTCTACCGCGGCTGCTGCTGGGGGCGTGGGTTCTGCCACCGCCTTCCCTCCTAGCACCTCTGCCTGACCCTTTGTGGGCAAGCACGTCACCGGCATCCCGCTGAGAAAGTCCAGGCCCTCCACGCCCCCATGCAATGCCGTCCCTGGAGCAGCCATTGATCGCCACACCTGGCCATGTGCCTCATCATTTACAAAGCACCTTTGGCTTCATCTCCTTTCTTCTCAGCACATAAACTATGCTGTTTTTTTACAGCCATGGAAATCCAGTTTACAAAGATCATGGGATTCTGGGTGGTTCTGAGAGCAGGAACCAGCAGAGCTGGGATCTGGGCTCAGGAATGAATTCTAATTCCAAGTCTTCATTTCCAGCCCTGCTCTCTGAGCCTCTGCTGCCCCCTCCTACCATTTGATAGCGGGAGTCAGTGATTGATATGCATACAAGTGACCTGGTTTTGTTCCAGTGTAATTGTAATTTTTTGAGAAACACTCCGCTAGATGCCTTAGAATCATTTGGGGAACCTATAAAAATAGATGGGTCAGACCCCATCAGAGACCAATTATGTAGGTGTCTCTGGGAGTAGGCTCTGCCTCTGGCACTTTCTAAAATGCCTTAGCAGGTCTTAATCTATCACCGGGGCTCAGATGAACTCTGATGACCCTTCTAACTCTAGGAAGCTATGATTTTTGAGGTAGGGGAGGGGCACAGGCCCCAGGATGTTGGGAGGGACAGAGGAGTGGGACTCATCTTTTTTTTTTTTTTTTTCATCTCAGATTTTTTTTTTTTATTCTTATGTTAATCCCCATACATTACATCATTAGTTCTAGATGAAGT
>NC_138378.1:113453245-113462905 GCF_054177405.1 Leptonychotes weddellii
GTGGACGAACCATGAGAGACGATGGACTCTGAAAAACAGGCTGGGGGTTCTAGAGGGGAGGGGGGTGGGAGGATGGATTGGCCTGGTGGTGGGTATTGAGGAGGGCACGTTCTGCATGGAGCACTGGGTGTTATGCACAAACAATGAATCATGGAACACTTCATCTAGAACTAATGATGTAATGTATGGGGATTAACATAAGAATAAAAAAAAAAGAAATAAAGAATAAATACCAGGCAGGATTTAGCCCCCAAATGCAAAAAATTTGATGGCAGCCATAACATAATTTATTCATGCACAAAATAAAAGAGAAAAGAGCTCATTGTCAAATCAATTGTTGCTGAAAAGACATTTGCTAAAGCTAGGCTGAACTTCCTAATTACTAAGTTAACTAGAACTAGGAGTCCCTGGAAATAACTACAAAGACAGTATAGTCCAACACTTCATTGTATAGAAGAGCAAATGCAGTTCCAAGAAGAGAAGAGGTCTAAAAATCAGGCAGTGATTTCGGAGCAGAGTAGGGAGGAGACCTCGGGTGTCCCCCTACGTGGTCTTGATCTGTTGGCATTGTGACAGCCTCCTCCTTCACTACAGGTGCAGGGCCTAATTTCGGTTCTGCTTCAGCCTGAAGTTGTAACGTTTTCTTGGTGTGACCTTGAGGTGTTTCTTCCTTCCCACCCTCAGAGGAGACGGGAAAGTCTGTGTGGCCTCTGGGTGAGCATTGTGATAAGTGGCGCCTTCGGTCCCCCCTTCTCTGTTTGTTTCCTCTATGTCTCTCTATGCGGCCGTTCTATACGCTGAGGGCTTGATTGTGCAAAAGGATTACTCTCAACAAAGCCACTGACTCTTGCAGGACGAACGAATACAAATTCTGAGTTCATTTTCTCCAAAACTGTTCTGATTGGGCGTCTGCGGGGTTCTGTGTGGCATACGCGGCAGTTACAGCGCACACTGGTTCGTTAGTTCCTCTCACACTGACCCGGGCGGGAGTCTCCGCGCCACGTTGCACAAGAGGAAACCGAGGTTTCGTGAAATGATAGGTAAGTGATTTGGGCCATCACATAATCCTCGGAGCTGGGATTTGGAATCTCCATTACTAGATTCCAAACCCACAACTTCTCATGCTACACCAACAGCTGCCTCGCTTCCCAGACCCTTCCAGAAAATGCTACAAGGTGCTGAGGGCAAAGCAAGTGGCGCCCCCGGCGGAAAGCCGCACCGCCGGGCTTTCTGCAGAACAGGATTCTGGGAAAGCGTCATGGCGGCGCTCAGCCGCAGCGAGAGGCACCTGGATCGCAGCGTCCGGCTCCGAGTTAGGGCTGCTCCCTGCGAGGCAACAGTGCTCAGACTACTTCCTCTGCCCTCTCACGTCCAGTTTCCGTATAAATGTGATGGCAGAATACATCTCAAAGGTAATTCTCAGGATTGAGTAAGATTCTGTACGCAGGGAAAGGGTCTGGAAAGATGCCCTTATTCAGTGAAGGCTTTCCAGAGATGTGTATTTCCTTCCGTCAACCTAGCGCGATCCACACTTCCTACAACAGTTATCGAGGGCTTTTCTGTGTCAGAGCCAAGCACCTGTACGTGGAGGGAAATGTTAGAAATTAAAATATGCTTCATGTTAACCCAATTCCTTTTAATTAAAAAAAAAATCAAACAGTTTAAAGCACTTTTATCTCAATGGTCTTATTATTATGTCTGTGATATTGATTCGATGGGACCTGTCTTCCCTATCGGGTTTCTCTGGGTTTAGAATAGGGGCTCCTGTCCCCCACCTTAGCCCTATGCTCTGCCTTTTCGTGTCTCTCTGAAAGTGGCCAGGAAGAATTAACAAACATTTAGATGTGGCGTATTTATGCTAATGCAGCTATTTTGGAATCATTCTTTCCCTTCAGGTTTAAATCTCTCAGGGAATAACTTGACAAGAAAGGTCGTAATTTTTGTAGAATTTGGTAACTCTAATCCTTTCATTCTAAGAAAGATTTGCTGCTAATAATCTTTCATTTACCAATGGTATTTTTGAAGCTCAAGTTTAAGGCATTTACTCTGGTTTTAGTGCCTGCTAAGAACATGATTACCAACTACCATCAATAAGTTTTAACTTCACAACTTTCAGCAAAATAATTTTCAAGTTCTTATAGCTAATACGTAGGTAATACCCTTATCAGTAAAAAGTGCTTAGGATTGCTAAAAAAAAGTTAAAAATTGTGAAATATGCCATATGCTAAGGATTTTTTTTTTCCCCCTACGGGCATTTGCCAGTATTGAGATAGGGTTTTTTGCTGTGTGGAAGATATGGAAATTTATATCTTACATCATGATACATTCCACTTCCTTGGTTAAAAATCTTTCATTATCTCTTTTGTAAATTGAATCTTTGGGCTCTAGAGAACAAAAACCTTAGGAGCTGTGAAGAAAGGATAAATTTTCCTTTTCATAGTTATACCCTCCTCCCCCAACTGAGGGGAAACGATTCAGAAAAGATTGGTATTGGCATTTGCAAACAGTAGGTTTTCTAAGGAACAAAGTCTAATTTTTTTGGAAGATGATATCCGGAATTTGTACACTACTTTGTTTCAAGTAAATGCCTTCAAGTAGTTCATCACTTCAAAGCACATATTCTGGAATGATCTTAGTTTATTTAGAACTCACATACTCCCATGCAAGTACATGTACATGTTATGTTAACATCTTATGATTTTAAAATATTAGTGCAATTAATTGTGGTATGTGGTTTCCTTAGTGAAATGACTTGTAAATTTATTGACCACCTAATTTGTCCAGGTGATTTCATGTTTGTGTTTTTCTTACAGCCTAGCCTATAAGGCAGTTTCCATAATCTCCCATTTACAGATTTGGAACCTCATCAGGGCCACATAACATAGTCAAATTTGCACATCTAGCAGTTGGAGGAATTACGTTTCTAATCTCACACATATTCCACTTCCTCTCCTCTGACAAGCTTGGAAATTGAATCTGGGAAGGCTTTTTCTCCTAGGCCAATGTATCTGTTCCTCAAAGCTCCATATGTGGTAAGAGTGGGAAGTCTATGCCTCTTTCTTGTCATTCAAGAAATCATAGGAATATGTTCTGAGTGTGAGTTATGAGGACTTATTTTGGTGTCAAGGAATTCTTTTAATTCCTGTGCTTCCATAGGATGTCCACCTTGAATTTGGAGATACTCAGGTTTGATTTTTTTTGCTCAGGGATGTGTTGAGTCAGTTGGTTTAGAAGATGTTTCCCTTCAGAGTGTTTACAGGAAATATTAGCAAAACTTGCTGTTTTCTCAGTGGCGCTCAGTTTAAGTGGTGGATGAAGGAAACATTTGTTGAGCAGCTGTAGTGTGCGAAGTAGTAGGTAGAGGCTGCATAGATAAAACTGGATGCTTCTGTTCTTACCAGATAATCAGGCTTAAATAGATCACTGTTAAACAGATTGTCAGACTGAGCCATGAGAAAAGTACACAGAATGTCCTAGGAATGGAAAGGGTTATGGATGCACCTGTGTTTAGGAGGATAAGAAAATACCTCCTTGAGTAGACATACGTGATGGGCCCTTCTGGGGTGGGTAAGATTCAAGCAGGTGGTGATGGAGGTCAGAAAGGGAGTCTGGGGGTGCCTGGGTGGCTCAGTTGGTTAAACGTCTGCCTTTGGCTCAGGTCATGATCCCAGGGTCCTGGGATGGAGCCTCATGTTGGGCTTTCTGCTCAACAGGGAGTCTGCTTTCTGTCTCCCTCTGCTCCTCCCCCTGGCTCATGCTCTTTCTCTCTTTCTTAAATAAATAAATAAATAAATAAAATCTAAACAATAACCAAAAAAAGGGAGTCTGGTCAGAGGACACTGCCCAACACAGGCACATAGGGAGGAAAGTGTAGGAACCAGACAAGGTAGTCTAGCTAAGCCCCCAGAATCTTTTTTTTTTTTTTTTAATTTTATTTATTTATTTGACAGAGAGAGACATAACGAGAGAGGGAACACAAGCAGGGGGAGTGGGAGAGGGAGAAGCAGGCCTCCCACGGAGCAGGGAGCCCAATGCGGGGCTCGATCCCAGGACCCTGGGGTCATGACCTGAGCTGAAGGCAGATGCTTAACGACTAAGCCACCCAGGCGCCCCAAGCCCCCAGAATCTTGCACTTCAATACAGGTCTTGATGTTGCTGTCCCTGGGCTCACTCAGTCCTGCTGGAGAGAGAACTCGTTAGGTATGTAAAGAGATGGCATTCTGAAGCAGAAACAGCTAATTTAATACCTTGCAATTGTACAATTCTTTGAGACATGGAATAGCCAGCAAGGAGGCAGGCCAGATTGTGGAAGCCTTTAACAGAAGATGAAAAGTTTGTTTTTGATTTTGTAGCCGAGAGAAGGCATGAAGATTTGTGAGCAGAGGAAAATGCCATCAATATGGAAAGGGTGTGATGGATTGGGGGCTGTGTAGGCTGGGCAGGGACTAGTAGGAACCTTAATCTGAGGAGAGAAGGTGGAGAGGAAGTGATAGATTCTGTAGATGTGAACACAGAACAGGTAGGCGTGGGGGACCAGTTAGATATTGGGAGTGAGGCAGAGGGAAGACAGCAAGGTGCTCAGTCTCCCTGTGGGCGACGTCACTGCCATGAACAGGCAAGAGATGCTGTCTCATAGTAGGCTGCTTTCCATTCCATCCCTCCCTGCCCTGTGTTTCTCCTAGGCCTCTCTTACACACCATCTACACAAACAGGGTATTCTAGAGCATCTATCATTTAAAAAAAAGCTGTCAATCCAGAATACTTTATTCAAAAAGATTATGAAATTTCGTGGGGTTTCTAAGTAAGGCTGGGCTATGACAAATTTGTTTTCCTGTCAATCAACTTAAGCTTAAGTTTCCTTTGGGATCATGTTCATCTACCCAGATCTTGCTTCAAATAAAACAAAGACCATGTCCCCAGCTCCTTTTTATTTTACAGAACTCTGCAGTTTTGCAGGAAATATTGCCCTCCTGTTTTGGACTTGTCTGAAACAGGAGAATGGCCCTTAGGCTCCTGAAGTTAAAAATAGCTCATATGCATTTACCCAATCTTGGGATGCTACTGAGTTTTTATCATTTCTTTCCTCCTTTCACAGACTTTTCTCATTTTATTCATCTTGGGCATTGTGTTTTGAAGAAGGTGGGGAGGAAAAGGAATGGTGTTCAGCTTTGGATCAGCCAATGTGGATACTGGCTCAAGGTAAGATAGGGTGACATGGAACCACTGAGTGAAGTTATATTGATAGTATCTGTAGGTACATCTATTCATTTCATATTTCGTAGCCAATAGGCTATAGGCCTCTGCTAGATCAAAGTTAGAGGGAAGGGAAAAGACATAGTCAACAAACAGACACATCCACAGATCATAATAAAGGCTCCAGTGGAGTAGTATATAAGGCAAATGAGGAGGGGAAGCTGCAGGTTTGCTGGAAGGTTTCATGCAGGAGATCATTTGAACTGAACCTCGATTATTGAAACATCAGGAAAGGACAAGACATTTCTGGCAAAAGTAACAACGTGTATGACAGCATGAGGGCTTGAGAGAATGGAATGATAGAGTGGTGGCTACTCTAGTATGAGTATATTGTAGATGGTTTGGGAGGGACAGGAAGACAGGAGGAAGGACAGGAAGAGAGGCGGAATCATTGCTTGAGACCAGGCTATGTGTGGTCATTGACTACCAGCCCGTGGAGTCTGGAGCTTCTCTTGAGGGTAATGAGTGCCATGGAGCGTGATAGAACCAGGGCTGACATGCTTTGTATTTTAGAAATCTACTCTGGGCTGGGTTACTTGATCTCATACTTCAATCCTACTGCCCCTATTGCTTTTCTGCATAACAAGCTTCTCGAAGGAACTTGCTGGTTCTCTTTATTTCTTCACTGCCCATTCCATCCCATTCTGGTTTCTGTTTTCACCACTCCAGTGAAGCTGTGTTTGTTAAGATTACCAAATGTCATTCTAATGGACACTCCTTTGTTTGTTTTTATTCTCTTTGTAGCAGTACTCGACATAGTTGTCACCCCCCTTCCTGATATACTTTCTTGTCCACTCTGACTACCTGTTCTTCCCCTCCTACCTCACAAACTTTTGCTTTTCCAACTTCTTTGCATGCTTCTCTTCTCTCTGATGTCTAAATGTAAGAGCCTTCCAGGGTTCAGTCCTGGACCCTCTGCTTTCATATTGAAAATCTCTTTATAGGAGACTTTATCTACAACCTGGATTTTAAATTCATTGTGTATGTTAATGAATCTGAAATTTATATCTCTAGTCCTGTGTATTCATTGAAATCCAAACTCATCAATCCTACTGCCCTTTGGGCATCTTCCTGTGAGTGCCTAATAGACATCAAAACAGAGTTCTTGGTCTCCCTCCTCTGTAATGTTTATACCTCTGTATCTCAGAAAAGGACATTATCATCTTTCTAATTACTTAATCCTAAAACCCATGTGTAGGTATAATCCTTGATCCCCCCCCCTTTTCTCACTCCTTGTATCCTTTCCATTAGCAAATCTTATCAGTCTACTTTTAAAACTTAATTTTTTAAAATAAGCTTTAGGTTCACAGCAAAATTAAGAGGAAGGTACAGAGATTTCCCATATACTCCCTGCCCCCATATGTGCATAGCCTTCCCATCAACAAACCCCCCTAGAGTGGTACATTTGTTATAGTTGATGAACCTACACTGATACATCATATTCATCCAAAGCTCATAGTTTACATTAGGGTTCACTCCTATTGTTGTACATTCTGTGGGTTTGGACAAATGTATAATGACATGTATCCATCATTATAGTATCATGCAGAGTATTTCCACTGCACTGAAAAATCCTCTCTGTTCTGCCTGTTCATCCTCACCAGTCACCCCTCTTCCCTCCCTTCCCAACCCTTGGCAACCACTGATCTTTTTACTGTCTTGCCTTTTTCAGATGTCATATAGTTGTAATCATAGAGTATGTAGCCTTTTCAGATTGGCTTCTCTCAGTTAGTAATATGCATTTAAGATTTCTCCATGTCTTTCTGTGGCTTGATAGCTTATTTCTTTTTAGCACTGTTTTAGTACTATTCCATTATCTGGATGTTTCACAGTTAATCTGTTCACCTACAGAAGGGACTTCTTGGTTGCTTCCAAGTTTTGGCAATTATGAATAAAGCTGTTATAAACATATCTGTGCAGGGTTTTGTTTGAACATAAGTTTTCAAATCCTTTGGGTAAATGCCAAGGAGCATGATTTCTGGATTGCATGGTAAGAATATGTTTAGTTTTATAAGAAACTACCAGCTGCCTTCCAAAGTAGCTGCACCATACTGCATTCCCACCAGCAATGAATGAGAGTTTCTGTTGCTCCACATCCTCACCAGCATTTGATGTTGTCAGTGTTCTGAATTTTGGCCAGTCTCATAGGTGTGTAATTTCATTGTTGTTTTGATTTGCATTTCCCTGTTGACAAATAATGTGGAGCATCTTTTTTGCCATCTGTATATCTTCTTTGGTGTGGTTATTTGTTTAGGTATTTTAAAATCAGATTGATTGTTTCCTTATTGTTGAGGTTTAAGAGTCCTTTGTATATTTTGGATAACAGTTCTTCATCAACTGTGTGTTTTGTAAATTCTGCCAATCTGTGGCTGGTCTTCTCTTTCTCTTGGCATTGACATTATCTTTCACAGAGCAGGAGTTTTTAATTTTAATGAAGTACAGCTTATCAATTATTTCTTTCATGAATCATGCCTTTGATGTATTTAAAAAGACATCACCATATCCAAGGTCATCTAGGTTTTCTCTTGCGTTATCCTCCAGGAGCTTTGTGGTTTTGTGTTTTACATCTCAGTCTGTGATCCCTTTTGAGTTAATTTTTGCAAAGAGTGTAAGGTCTGTGTCTAGATTCATTTCTTTGCATGTGGATGTCTAGTTGTTCTAGAATCATTTGTTGAAAAGACTGTCTTTGCTCCATTGTATTGCTTTTACTCTTTTGTCAAAGACTGTATTTATGTGAGTCTGTTTCTGTGCTCTCTGTTCCATCCCACTGTTCTATTTGTCTACTCTTTGCCAGTATCAATTGTCTTGATTAATCTGTTTTTATAATAAGTCTTGAAGTTGAGTAATGTTAGTCTTCCAACTCTGTTCTCCTTCAATATTTTCTTGGCTATTTTACCCTTCATATGAACTTCAGAATCAGTTTGTTGATATCCTCAAAATAATTGGTGGGATTTTAATTGGAATTGCATTGAGTCTATAAGTCAGGTTGGAAGAACTGATGCCTTAATGATACTGAGTCTTCTATCCATGAGCATGGAATAGCTCTTCAATTATTAGTTTTTTGTTTTTGTTCATCATATTTTTTTAGTTTTCCTCATACAGATCTTATACATACTTCATTAGGTTTGTACTTAAACATTTCATTTTCTTGGGTGCTAATGCATGTAGTATTGTATTTTTAATTTCAATTTCTACTCATTTCGTTGCTGGTATGTGGGAAAATGATTCACTGTTTTATGTTAACCTTGTATCCTGCCTCCTTTCTATATTCACTTATTAGTTCCAGGAGGTTTTATTGTTACTGCTGCTGTTGTTGATTCTTTCAGATTTTCTACATAGATGATCATGTCATCTGCAAACAAAGCCAGTTTCATTTCTTCCTTCCCAGTCTGTATACCTTTTATTTCCTATTCTTACGCTATTGTATTAGCTAGTATTCCCAGTACATTGTTGCAAATGAATGATGAGAGGGGACATCTTTGCCTTGTTCCAGATCTTAGTGGGAAAGGTTTGAGTTTCTCATCATTCTGCCTTTATTTATTTTTTATTATGTTCAGTTAGCCAACATATAGTACATCATTAGTTTCAGATGTAGTGTTCAACGATTCATTAGTTTCATGTAACACCCAGTGCTCATCACATCACATGCCCTCCTTAATACCCATCACCCGGTTACCCCATCCCGCCACTCCCTCCATTCTGTAACCCTCAGTTTGTTTCCTGGATTCCAGAGTCTCTCATGGTTTGTCTCCCTCTCTGATTTCTTCCCATTCAGTTTTCTCTCCCTTCCGCTGTGGTCCTCTTTGCTATTCCTTATATTCCACATACGAGTGAAGCCATATGATAATTGTCTTTCTCTGCTTGGCTTATTTCACTTAGCATAATACCCTCCAGTTCCATTTTTCAATACAAATGGTAGGTATTAATCCTTTCTGATGGCTGAGTAATATTCTGCCTTTAAAAATACACCATACACAAAGATAAACTCAAAATGGATGAAAGACCTCAATGTGAGACAGGAATCCATCAAAATCCTAGAGGACAACATAGGCAGTAACCTCTTCGACATCGGCCACAGCAACTTCTTTCAAGATACATCTCCAAAGGCTAGTGAAACAAAAGCAAAAATGAACTTTTGGGACTTCATCAAGATAAAAAGCTTCTGCACAGCAAAGGAAACAGTCAACAAAACAAAGAGGCAACCCACAGAATGGGAAAAGATATTTGCAAATGACACTACAGATAAAGGGCTAGTATCCAATATCTATAAAGAATTTCTCAAACTCAACACCCCAAAATCAAATAATCAAGTCAAAAAAGGGGCAGAAGACATGAACAGACACTTCTCCAAAGAAGACATACAAATGGCTACAGACACATGAAAAAATGTTCATCATCATTAGCCAT
>NC_138378.1:113463005-113472595 GCF_054177405.1 Leptonychotes weddellii
GTTGGTGGGAATGCAAGTTGGTACAGCCACTTTGGAAAAGTGTGGAGGTTCCTCAAAAAATTAAAAGTAGAGCTACTCTATGACCCAGCAATTGTACTACTGAGTATTTACTCCAAAGACACAGATGTAGTGAAAAGAAGGGCCATATGCACCCCAGTGTTCATAGCAGCAATGTCCGTAATAGCCGAACTGTGGAAAGAGCAGAGATGCCCTTCAACAGATGAATGGGTAAAGAAGATGTGGTCCATATATACAATGGAATATTAGCCGTCAGAAAGGATGAATACCCAACTTTTACATCAACATGGATGGGACTGGAGGAGATTATGCTAAGTGAAATAAGTCAAGCAGAGCAAGTCAATTATCATATGTTTTCACTTATTTGTGGAACATAAGGAATAGCATGGAGGACATTAGGAGAAGGAAGGGAAAAATGAAGGGGGGGAATCGGAGGGAGAGATGAACCATGAGAGACTGTGGACTCCGAGAAACAAACTGAGGTTGTTAGAGGGGAGGGGCTTGGGGGGATGGGTTAGCCTGGTGATGGGTATTAAGGAGGGCACGTACTGCATGGAGCACTGGGTGTTACACAAAAACAATGAAGCGTGGATCACTACGTCAAAAACTAATGATGTATGGTATGGTGACTAACATAACATAATAAAATAAAATTAAAAAAAATAAAAATACATCTCAAATCCTTCCATTTCTTTCCATCTCTTCTACCAGCTAAAGTGCTAAAGTCTAAGCTACATTTATCTCTTGCCTCAACAATGATTTTTTTTTTTTTTGGTTTTCTAGGCTTGTTAGCACCCCAATTCCATTCTCCACATAGTAGTAAGAGTAATATTTTCATACATAAATTATATTGTGTAATTTAGCTCTTTTTAAAGTAGTTCATGAATTCTCATTGAACTTTAAATAAAATCTCAAATCTAAGACATGGCCTTCGATGCCTTAACTAATTTGGACTCAGCCTCCTTTCTGACCTTATATCCTCCCCCTCTCTCTTCATACTCCCCATCCACCAAAATAATTTTTTTTCTCTCTTATCTCAGGGCCTTTGCACTTACAGTTACATCTGTCTAGAACTATCTTTATTGTGTGGGCTGTCTTGATCACCACAATATTCTTAGTGCTGGGGCAGGGCATGCACATAATAGATGCTCAGTAAATTTTTATTTATCACTTATTATATAACTACAAAATTATGTCATTTCATTCAACTCTGTGATGTTGACCAGAATAGAGTTTCTGTCCTTTCTCCTATGCCTCATCCTGTCCTCTCCCTCACTGTTTTTAAGGTGAGTGACCACAATTCCAATGTGGTCAGATTCCGGGATTTCTAGTGAGTGTAGTGGTGGAGCTGGTGTAAGAATTTCTGTTTCTTGACTCTGATCTTAGTGATTTTTTTGCCCCAACATTCTGCCCATGAATGTTGCCTATATGTCATTTTCCAGATTTTTTTTTTTGTGTATGGATTAGCACCATTTTAATTTTCCAACGTCATAGCACCTTGGACATACGTATCTTTGCTGATGGTTTTTCTTGTGTATCCTACATGTTAAAAGGAGGCCAGAGTGAGCACAAAAATAAAGTATTTAAACATTTGAAATGTACTGTTCAGGTTAAGTGAACAAAATGTAAATGGCAACACTAGGACTAACTCTGTGATGCATATATTTAATATCATCCTACTTTTGCAGTATTACAAACATAATGAAGATGCTTTCTGGAGAAAATATGGACACATTTGCAAAGGAAAAGAAAATGCTTATCAAGAAGAGATGTGTATACACCTTATAGCTTCTTTTCATCTTTATCCTAAGCACAAAAAGTACCATGTCTTTCAATAGAATCTTTAATATGTAAATGAAATTAGGCAAATGCTTAAGTTGACATATTTTACACACATTTTCCCAGTTACATACATTTTCACTGCTGTGCTTATGCCTACTATCTCCCCTTGTAGGAAATCTAATTTTAGATTTTATGTAGGCACATATTATCACCAGGAGATGCAGAGTGGCTCACATAAACAATAAAATAACAAAAGTGTGGATGGGCAGCTGAAGAGAAGCAGACGATACTCATTTGGTTGTCTCTGGACAGAGTATTAGAGCATATTGTTGTATTTTTGAGCACTATCATTAACTAAATTTATCAAGCGCCTACTATAAGCATGTCATTTTTTAATGGCTTATTCTTTCTCTGGAAAAGGCACAGCTCTGTCCCACAACTCTCTGAGGGGGAATTAAAAACAAAATGTAGTCCTTAGGAACACACTTAGGCTGGGATGCTAGATGATGAATAATTTAGTGGGAAGAGTGATTAAACTTCTCTCTTACACAGAACATATTTTGGATTATTTTGTTCCCCTGATAATTTCTTTTTGAGGATCACCTTACTCTCCCTTTTACCCCATGGAAATGTCCTACTTGAGAAGACCTTTCCAGTGACTCCAGTTTGGAATGCTATGCATCAATAGTTGAGGCAAGTTTCCTCTCCACTTTGGGGAGAGACCCTACCTTTTCCCAGGTTTGTCTTTCCGTGCCTCCTCTTAACAATGATGAAACCATGAGGGTGAATTTTTTGGGGTGTGGGTCTGGGGAGATGGTTCTAGGAGGTTGCTTCGTCATGCTCTTCGTCTAGAAAGGCACAATGAATTCTGGGAGCTCAAGTGTGGTTCAGCGTTTATGACAGGATTAATTAGTGAGATTCGAATAAAACTTTGGATTTCAGATCAGAGCTGTTGTTTTCATTAATCACAGCTACTACACTGAGCGCACATTGAGCTGAGCATTGTGGCCAGGTGGGTGTGGTGAGGAGGAGGACAGGATATAGACGGGGGAAGTGCTAGCACAATGAAGCCAGTCCATGGAATATTCTTCCCCCTTCTCCCGTGTCACTTTGTTGGAACATGTAGCATTTATACGTTCTTCTTCCACCCTCATCCTCACCTCTCTGAGATTTATAGTTACATGTATTTAATTCCTTCTGGCAGGTTCCCAGTTACCTCTTATCTAGATCAAGCCCATTCTCCAGTACGGAAATTGGCAGCCTTTTTCTAGTAAAAGGCCAGCTAGTAAACATTTTGGGCTGAATGGAGCATAAGGTCTCTGGTGTAACTAGTCAACCCTGCCATTGCAGTGCAGACACAGACATGAATAATACCTAGGTGAACAGGCATGGCTGCGCTCGAGGAAAACCAAAACAGGTAGTAGGCTGGATTTGGTCCACAGGCCCTAGTTGGCAAACAATCTAGTAGTTGCCTCAGAAAAGATTCTTAAATACAGTATTTCCTGAGATTTTAAATGTTTACAGTTGTTCTGCATTACACTGGGTTTTAGCAGAACATCTGGACTCTGGACTGGGTATAGAATCCTTGGTTCACCCTTTTTCTCCTTGATTCTTAAATTTTTTTTTTCACCCTTTATTTTCTTTGCTGCTTTTGAGAAGTCTGATGACAACCCGAGTTTTTTGTTTGTTTTGTAAATAACTTTTTCCCTTGCCCTGAAGGCCAGAAAATTCTTTTATTTTTCTTTTATTTTATATTTTTTGGCTTTAGAGTCCAATAGTTTTCCTAGATTATGCCTTAAGATTGAATATTCAGGGTAAATTTTCCCAGTTACATTGTGGGTCTTTTTAATATGAATGTTCAAGTCTTATTTTGAAAATTTTCTTGGATTATAACCTTAAATATTAGTTCTGTTCCATTAATTTATTTTTCTTCAGAAACTACATTATACATATGCTGGATCCTCTTTGATTATCTTTGATTATTTTTCTTTTGGTACCTTTTGAGTCTTCTCTTGGTTGTTTGCATTATTCTCTTCAGTTCCTCTTGTATTTTTAGCAAAATACAAGCTCCTTTTTACTTTATAATTCATTATTTCTGAGGTGATTTTGTCTTTTTCTTCAACTTCTTTCTTAAGTTTGTTCAACATATTTTATATATCCATTTTTTATCCTGACTTTTGAATTTCTAATTCATGGTGTTATTTTATATTTGCCATTGCTTATTTAATTTCATGCCTGTCTGTTATTGTTTTTCTCTACTTTGGGTGCAATTTAGAGAATATTTAATTGAGAATTTTTGGTTCTCAGGGGATTCAGGGATTCCATATGCCTTTTGCTGTCCTTTCCTGTTTATTCGAAGGGGCCTTGGATTTTCCGAAGTAGCAATAATCAATGTATCTATGAAGAGATTTGGGGAATTTGAGATACCTACTAGATTTCTTTGTTCAAGGATTCCCTCTTGTATGTATTTTTTTTTTAAAGATTTTTATTTATTTTTTGACAGAGAGACAGACAGTGAGAGAGGGAACACAAGCAGGAGGAGTGGGAGATGGAGAAGCAGGCTCCCCGCCAAGCAGGGAGCTCTATCCTGGGACCCTGGGATTATGACCTGAGCCTAAGGCAGATGCTTAACGACTGAGCCACCCAGGTACCCTGCCCTCTTGTGTGTATTTTTTAAAAACTAATGGCCCTTTTACTCTTTCCATTTGGGCATGTGTGCTATTTAGTAGTGTCTTCTAATTCTGTAATATTCTTTTCTTTTCCTTCACTACCAAGTCTCCAAGGGATGGCTCTTCTTCCAGGCTGGTTCCCTCCTCCCCAGAACTAGTGCTTGCCCAAGATTGATACCTTTGCACCTGTGTACTTTCAAGTGGCCTCCTCTAGGTTGTCTAGTACTCGGTCCACCTGTTCTTGGACATTTTATTGGTGTTCCCTTGTTTAGAGTGGTCCCTCTTCTGAGCATGGTGTTACCTGTGTTTCTCTATCCCTTGGAGTGTGATGCACTCTCAAACAACTTTGGATAGTTTCTATCACCGTGCCTTCACTAATCTTTCTTTTTCTATAGGATATAGTCTGCTGTCAGTCCCATTTAGTGTATTATTTCTTATCTCAGGGTATTTTTCATGTCTAGAAGTTTGATTTGGGTTTTTAAAATATTTTCTGTGGTGTGGTTTTTTTTTGGCCTTCTGGAATATAGGAAGTATAGTTAGATACTTTAATATCTTTGTCTGCTAACTTCTGTCTGTTTAATTTTATTTTTTCTCTATTGATTGATTTTTTTTTTCTTCTTGCCATAAGTGGACATTTTCCATTTTTAGATTCCTTGAATAGCTGTAATTTTTATTGGATACCGGACATTGTAAATTTATGTATTGTTTGCTGGATTTTTAGTGTCTTAAAAAATTTTTTTTGCCTTTTTTTCCCCCAGGACACAGTTAAATTTCATGGAAATAGTTTGATTTACTTGAGGCTTGATTTTCAGCTTTGCTAGTTAGGACCTGAATACCCTTTAGTGTAGTGCTAATATGACCCACTGCAGGGGCAATGCCTAACCTTCTCAGAATTCTGCTCAATGCCCATCTGTTAGGAAGCCTCTCCCATTTAGTTGGCAGGAACACAGACTGTCTCTGGCCTGTGTGAGTCCTGAGGATTGTTTAGAATGACCTTTTCTGGTGTTTTTTTCTCTGGACTCATTGATTTCCTCATACCCATGCTCTGATCAGTACTCAGGCAAAGACTCAAGGGGGACGTCTGCCACTCCCTGGGGTTCTCTCTCCTCTCTGGTACTGTGCTCTATGGATCCTAGCCATGCTGGCCTCCCTGAAATCTAAACTCTGTCTCTGTCACCCAGGGAACACCTTGGGCTCAGTTTGGATTTCCCTTCTCTGTGTTGTGGCCTCTTTCCAGGCAGTAAATGGGGGTGTTTATAGGGATTACTTGATTTGTTTCCCTTCTTGCAGGGACTGCTCTTAAGCCCTGCCTTTGGCCAAGGTTTGAAAATCATTGTTTTTTGGGTTTTTTTTACGTATTTCACCCAGTTTTAATTTTTATTTATTATTATTTTTTAAAGATTTATTTATTTGAGAGAGAGAGAGAGAGTGCGAGCAGGGT
This sequence comes from Leptonychotes weddellii, assembly GCF_054177405.1. Taxonomy (NCBI): domain Eukaryota; kingdom Metazoa; phylum Chordata; class Mammalia; order Carnivora; family Phocidae; genus Leptonychotes; species Leptonychotes weddellii. The sequence goes on from NC_138378.1 coordinate 113,468,916, forward strand.
GAAGGGCAGAGGGAGAGAGAGAATCTCAAGCAGACTCCCTGCTAAGCACAGAGCCTGATGCAGGGCTTGATGTCATGACCCTGAGATCAGATCATGACCTGAGCTGAAACTAAGAGTCGATGCTCAACCGACTGAGCCACACTGGTGCCCCTATTTTGTTGTTTTTAAATGAACATAGGAAAATTAATTCAGGGTCTATTATTCTCTCCTGGCTAGAAGCAGAAGCTCCATTCAACTTCATGTTATGGCTACCACTCAGCAGTTTGGACTCTCTGTGTCTCACCACTCTGGCTGTGGTAATGGACTCTGATCATTACAAGTACACAAGAGCACAGAGGAGAATATGTTTGACATGCAGGTAATCACCTGGGATATCTCTTGCTACTTTTGGGCCCAGTTTTGGTGGAAAAGAGATAAGGGCAGCTGCCACAGCCTGAGGAGGATATTCAGATACCTCACAGAGCTCAGACACCTCAGGGATAAGTTCAGTTGCCTCACCCATTAAACCACCCCTCCAGCAGCAGCGCAGGGTGACAGCAAGAGGACCCTAGAGTGAGCGGAGGAGGAGCATGGGGTGTGACAGGTGCAGCCCAGTGGAATGGGCGCAAAAGTGGGGGCTTTAGTTTGCCCCATTAACCAACCTGCATCCTGGGGCACTGACACCTAAGTGAGGCAGTGAGGAAAGTGAGTCACAGTAGGGGTGAGCCGGCAGTGGGTGCATTTATGAGCTAAGTACCACTGTGAGGGACTGGGGCTCAGTCCTGCTAGAGACTTCCTGAATGACCACTTAGAATGTACTTAGAGTTATCCACCTGAAGGATAGGGAAAGTGAAGTATTTTCCACCGAGTCTCAGCATGTGGAATCTCTGGCATTTCTAGAAAATCCTGCAGAAGGTCTGGGCACTGTTCCGGTTGCAGGGGAATATCCTCAGTGGAGAGGCATAAAAGTGCAGGCATTTGAGGTAGGAGGTTGTCCTCAGGCTTGGGGTCAACAGCAACAGCATCTAACGTACTATTCACTTGGCTTGTTTCCTGTCTCCTACTAGTAGTAGGGACCATGAAGGCAGAGACGGGTTCATGACACCAACTCTCAGCAATCTCTCCACCCCTTACTCTGCTCTCAGGCAAAGTGTATTTTTATAGTTTGCAGCCTTATCAGAATCACATGGAGGTGTGGTAAGGAATACTTTTCTAAGGAAGATAGAGGGAAAGGGGTGTTGGGAAGACAGAGCCATAGAGATGAATTATACAAGGCATATTAGCAGCAAAGCCCCTGTTTGATTGGTTGGATGAAGCATAAAGAGAGGGAGAGCACACAGCTAGTGACATCCCTGAAGAAATGAGAGGGCTTCTGATCCCTGGGTTGTGGCCCACCAAGACAGTATACTATCCATGTCTACAGCCTCAGCTGTAGAATAATGAGAAAAGTCTCGGGACAGCAACTTTGGTGAGAAAGGATTTTCAGGCAATACCACACATCAGTTATATGAATCTATTTTTGTACTTTTCTATAGAGCCTTATTTTCAAGTCATTATTAGTAATTTACCTGTGAGTCTTTCCATAATAAAATTTTAGTCATTTTCAACAAATCCCATTATTGTCCTGTTAAAAGCCAAAATTAAAGCAACTACTTCAAATATTAAAAAAGATAAAATAAATGCCTACTCAGGGTGCACTGAAGCAATAGATGCCATCATTAATCTGGATCCCTGACTATACTGACCAGATGGGACGCATGGGTATGGTGGGAAGATCAAAAGCTTGGGAACCAGACCCATGTGGATTTAGCTTCTAGCTTTGCTGTTGGTAAGCTATAACATCGGGCAAGGTGCTTAACCTCTCTGACCTCCAGTTTCCTTAATTGTAAAATAAAGCTAAAAGCTGAGATAGTCTCTGTACTGCACACATCAGTGCCTGGCGCCTGGAAGGCAGGCACCCCATCGGAGGTGCACCTGTCCTCAAGGTCTAGGAACAAACAGTGTGGCGTGACAAGTGGGGTTGGATCCCAGCTCGCTTGGTTGATCATGTGCTTTTTCCTGTTTCTCGGTCTCTGCATGCCTGTCACGTTGATTAGAAAACATTTACTAATTCCAGGAACAGAGTCAGCAGTCAAATATGAAATTTCCTTTTTATTTTTTAAAAACATGCAAGCAGGTTTAAGAAAAATGTGTAAACACGGAAGATAGAAACATGGTCCAAACCAAACAACAAAACACGCAGAAGACAGAGCAGGACAATAATATCTTACTTATTTTTAAACAGTCATGCGCACGATCTCCGGAGTGTTCTAATTCACGATAAGAACCACTCTTTACTTGCGACCCCCTTTCAGCTTACCAAGCACTCCTGCATGCATACCACTGCTCACAGATCCTTGCTGACCTGGTAAATGGAGGAGCCTCAGCAGGCAGCTCGAGACCTCACATTCAAAATACAGGCCCTGCCAAATGAAGGTGTTTACCCGCGGCTGGGTTTTGAGGTAGAACATTCAGATATTTACTTTTCTAGGACAGTTGGTCAGGTCTTCCCCAAGAGACGCCCGCCTCCATGCCTTCTTGGACCTTTTATATCCTTTGCAAACATAACATAATTAATCTATCAATCAGTAACTCCTCACTCTCCGGAGCTGTGATGTTGAGGCGAAGCTGTCAAGAAATGTTTTGAATTGCTTTCTCTTCAGAAAACTGCTATGGCTCCATTCATATTTTATTGAGTCCTGGAATGTGGCCAGCAAGGCTGGGGTCCTGACCTAGCCACAGACCAGTCTGTAAACTCCATGTAATGAAATATCAACTTGTTTCATTTACGCGATAGGAGGTTTTATTTGCCACTCTTACGCTCTTCCAGTTTATTCTGTTTGCTTTTTATTTCTCTGCATAGCTTATAAACCATTCAGGATCTTTGTGGCATCAGTTCCATGGTGTTTCTATGACTAAACCAGTCAGTATATATCATTATTATTGCTCAGCGCGTCACGGTTAGATCTGGCACTTGTTAGCAGTGTCTTAGCATCAGAGTTCTCCAAAGCCATTTTTGAATGGTGAGGATATCATGGAAATACTAAGCCAAGGCCCCTCTCACGTCATCTATCTTGTGGCCCAAATGAATAGTGACTCTAATTGCTGATCGTCATTAAATCTGCCTAGTACTATTTTTCAGAAAGATCCTGATGTCTCAAGAGGAAGTCCTATGTCCTCAGTGGTCCGTTTTCTGCCACATGACCTCATTTGACTGTTATATTTGAATCAGTACATGAGTAGGAAGAATGAGAAGAATATCTGACTTGGGACTCAGCAACAAGGAGTCCATTTCTATCCTTGCCACTTCAGAGGTGAGAGCTCTTTGGCAAGTCATTTAACAGCTCTGGAATTTAAAAACTAAATAGGGAAAATCCTAGATTAATATACATATGTATAATATTGGTGTTGCTATTGTAATATATTCTAGGGCTCTTTGCATTAGTGATTTATGACAAACCAGTAACCAAAAGTTTTCTGCCCCACTGCAATTGGAATCAATTAAGAAACAGAGGAGGGATCTGGAGATAAAAATATTACTAGTGTCACTATGTTGGAGAACAGAGATTGATCTACATCCAGAGTCAGTGTTCGTCTTACAATCCACTTGGCTAAAGCCCCCAGAACTGCTAGTCACTCAGTGCAAGGGCAGAGCCTGCATG
>NC_138378.1:113473095-113497103 GCF_054177405.1 Leptonychotes weddellii
TTTTTTTTTTAAGATTTTATTTATTTATTTGACAGAGAGATAGAGAGAGCCAGAGAGCGCAAGCAGGGGGAATGGCAGAGGGAGAAGCAGAAGCAGGCTCCCCGCTGAGCAGGGAGCCTGATGCGGGGCTTGATCCGAGGACCCTGGGATCATGACCCAAGCCAAAGGCAGAAGCTTAACCAACTGAGCCTCCCAGGAGCCCCTGTGCTAGGAAGTTTCACATGCACTATCTCATTTAACTGTGGATACAACCTTAAAATTATTTTTAATTTTATAGATGCAGAACCTGAAACTTAGAAAGATTAACTGTTTTTTGTTTGTTTTCCTTATAAGATCACACAGCTAGTAAGAGGCCAAGGTAAGATTGAAGCCTGCTCTCTCTGATCAAAACTTCTTTTGTCCTTCCCTTTAAAAGCTAATTATTTCATCATAGATTCTATGTGGCTCACACTCAGAATGCCAGGAATAGCTGGGAACAAAAGCCAGTCTTCTCCAGTGTTTGCTTGATTCCCTTCCTGAATTGTGTCTTGATCTGTTGCTCTTTGTTTTATGAATTTAACCATTCTTTGCTCATTGACCCCTGGCTCCAGACTACAGCCCTTATCCCTGCTGGGGACATTATTGCTCTCCTGATGGGTTAGATACGCTCTTCCAGGTCTGCTCTGTGGTCTGAGCCTTCTGGTTACTGGCACAGGGAGCGATGAATGTGAGAAGCCCCATATTCCACTCTGGCTTTCTACACTTGCCAAGACAACCCTGCCTCACCTCCCTTCCCACGAGGGAATCAGAACGATGCCGATATTATAAGAGTATTTATAAGGTGTTTCACGTTGCCTGTTTGCAGTGCATTGCCAAGCTCTTAAAGAATGCAATATAAATTTTAAGCCCAGTAGTAAAGTATAAGTTACCACATAATAGAACACTTAAATTATGGAGGGGATAGCATCATCCCGAGATTTCTCGAAGGAGTACTTGCGGAAGAGCTATGTCTGCTCAGTGCAATCCTTGAAAGCAGAAATGCAATCTAAAATCTGTGTTTTTCAAGAACTAGAAAGGAAAATGTTTAATTTTTCTAAACTGGCATGTGCATTTTATTTCCTCTACCAGCCTGGAAACTCCTCCAGACAGATCACAAAGGCTTCCTCTTCCTTTGCCTCTTTCTCTCCCTCAGACTGCTGATGTACTAAAGTGCTCGTAAATTCTTGTGGCCCTTATTAGTCCTTGGAGAATGTACTAACCTTTCCCATAGACACCAATGAGATAAATAAAGACCATAAGACAAAATACATACCTATTATGTTGGTATTAAATATTCAGAATGATTCCCAAATGAATAGTGTAGTTATTTAAATTAGATTCATTTTGCATTTGCATGCACCAGGTTCCAAGATGGGCACTGGAGTTGCAAATGAGCAGAAGACAAAGTTCTGGCCTTCAAGAGGATTATATACTAGTAGGAGAAGTAGGCCTTCACAGAAGCAAAATTTAGTTGTAACGAAGAGGTACAAAATTTTATGTGGCCTGTAGCTATTAATGATACAGCTCCATAAACAAAAGAGTTCCCACCAAGATAAAATCCAGAATCATATGGCTTTCCCAGCAATTTCTACCAAATATTTAAGGAAGATACCCTCCTGAGAAAAGAAAGAGGAACAATATTTCCTATTCGTTTCATTACTTGAATAGCAAAATCTGACCAGGTTATTACCAAAGAGAAGCATTAAAGGCCAATCTGACTCAAGAACTTGTGTTTCTGAAATATCTCATTTGGGCATGATATATTGCCCTTTTGGATATATGACAGAGTTCATTATGTTCATACTTCATTAAGGATTTTGTATATATATCCATGAAAAGATTTTCCATTTGAGCCTGGGAATAAGAATACCCATGCTCACCACTTCTATTTAACCCTGAGAGGTATAGCCAGTGCAGTAAGGCAAGAAGAACAAATCAAGTTACAAGAATGGAAATAAGGAGATCAAACTGTCATCATTTGCTAGTGATATAATTTTGAGTATAGCAAATCTGTGAGGATACACAGATTAGCAAATTAGCAAAATTAGAAAGGGAGTTTAGTTAGATATAAGGTCAATAAAATAAAAGTTCATTTTTTATATACAGTATCACATGGAAGATAAAGTTTCAAAGGTTCCCACTTAGCCATTAGAAAAGAAATTTAGAGGAATGAATCTAATCAAAAGCTGTGCAAGACCTCTAGGCAAAAAATTGGGGAGAAATTAATGAAAACTGAAGTAAATGGAGAAGTATTCCATGTTCATGGATTGGAAGACTCAAATCAAATAAAGCTGTCACTTATTCCTAAATGCATCTATAGATTCAATTTGATTCCTAGCAAAAAAATCCAGTAGTTTGTAGGACCATGCATGGAATTATTCTATGGAATATTAAAGGGCCCCAAATAGCTAATAAACCTCAAAAAAGAAGCTACAGATAGACAGATAGTCAAGTGGGACAGACTAGAGATCCCATAAACAGACAGACACACACATACACAAGCACTCGATTTATGGTATGGCAACAATTGGGTATCTGTATGGAAAAAAAAAAGAAACTTGATGCCAAGCCATATCCAAAATCAGTTCCAGGGGAATTGGGTACCCACTGAATGTAAAAGTCAAAACAATGAAACTTCTTGAAAATTTAGAAGATTATCTTCATGTCTTTGGGACAACTTTTTTTTTTTTTTAACTAAACAAAAAAAAACATTAAGCATAAGAAAAAACTTGATAACTAGAATACATTAAAATTTAAAACTTCTGTTCATCAATAATCTTCCTTTAAAGAGGAAAAAAAAAAAAGTGAGAAAACCTGTTGGGAATACACATAACTAACAAAGGGCTTTTACCTAGAAAATATAAAGATCTTCTATATATCAATAACAGAAAGGCCCCCCCCCCCAAAAAAAAGAAAGACAACCCAGTGGGAGAAAAGGCAAGATATTAGAAGAGACATTACACAAAAGAGGGTATCTAAATGATTCATACACATATGGGAATTTGTTCAACTTTATTAATTACTGGGGAAATACCGCACCTGGTACCCCTGTACACCCACCAGAATGGCTGAAACTCAAAAGGCATCTGCTGTCAAGTGTTGGCGCACTTGTGTTGCGACTGGAACCTGTATTTACTATGGATGGTTGTGTAAACTGGGATAGTTACCAAAAATGTAGTTGAAATCTTCTAAAGTCGACAATACCATGTGATCTCTTGCCTAGCCATTCCATTCCAAATTAATTACCCAACAGAAATGTCTATCAGGTGATAAGTAGAAGTGTGTTCACTTTATTAATAATAGCCAAGTCAACTCAGAGATCTAGCAGCAAAAAATAAAAGTACTATCTTCCAGTGAAAAGAAATGAACTACAGTAACATAGAGCAAGTGACTTGGATATATTTTGCAAAAACATGGAAGAAAAGACATTAGACATAAAAGAATGTGCTGTGTATCATTCCATTTATATAAAGGTCAAAATAGGCAGAATTAAACTGGAGTAATTAAGAATGTATAATTAGGTGTTAAAAATAGGGAAAGGAGGAAATGACTACCATAAAATCAAGATAGTGGTTCAGCTAAGAGAGAGGGACATGGTTGTGATCAGGAAAAGGTGGTCAGGTGGCTTTTGGAATTGGAAATGTTCTATTTCTTGACCTTAGTGGGAGTTATGTGGATGTTTATAATAATTTATTAAGTTTTATATTTGTATATACTTTTCTGGACATGTGTTGTATTTCACACACACACACACACACACTCTCACATACACGGTTAAATAGTCTACATCTTCAGCTCTTAACCACTTTTCTGAACTTCCGAATGCGTCGTGGACATCTCCACTGACATTCCACTGGCTCTTCACACTCAACATACCTCAAATTGACTTTATTCTATCCCAAAGTCTGCTCTGCTTGTGGAATCCCCCCAGTGGGTGAATTCATGCACCCCATCTTCCAAGTCAGGAGTCTGGATATCGTCATTGACTCCTCCCTGTCTCTTAACCACCTTATTCAATGAAGTTCTGTTGATTTTACCTCTTAATATCTTTTGAACTTTGTCCTCGTGTTCACTTGTTACAACTGCGTTTTGTCCGTGTCACCATGGTATCTGATCATGGTATCACTTCAGCAGCCTCCTAACTGTCCCTCTGTTTTCTTCTCTGGTCTTGGCCTTCTCTGTTCCACCTTCCATGCTGTTATCAGCATTGTCAGAATTCTCTGATGAAATTCTAATTTGATCATGTCCACCCCTCTCGTTAAGCTTGCCCTGGCTCATGCCAGCTGACACAAATCATCCTTAACCTTTCTCTATAAGCTTTTTCATTATGCTCTCTCACTGATTATGCTTCTGAAACAGTGTCTTCTTTACTTAAGTTGCAGTGATTGAAGAACAGAGCAGTGGCATCACCTTGTCCCTCTCTCCTACCTCCCACCCTTCTCTCATACCATCTCCCCACCTTTGCCCTTGTAACCTTTGTAACCTTGTAACCTTGTAATCATCTCTGCTGCCCTGAGCTCCAGGGAATATGACAGAATAAGTGTTCAATAAATGTGTCATGAATATTTTTGACTGAATGAATTCAGGGACAGCAGGTATCACCTCTTCTAAGAAGATTCAAGAGACTTCATTGTCCAGCTGCAGTGGGCCTTGAAAGCTGCTAGAGCATTCAGGATGGAGAGAATGTCACAGACATAGGAAAGAGTGGGTAGCTCAGTACTTACAAGTTTAGGCCTTGTGTTGGAAGATTGATTTTTTAAAAGAAAAATCTGCAGTGTCTGCACTTAGGCTACTCAACATTCAGTTGGACTGGAGCTTGATGGGAGGCATTATTTTCCATTGATTATTTTTATTCAATACATGACAGAAGACGACATTCCTGAACTGGCTGCAAAATCATAAATATTTAAATCCAAGTTATTTACCATGCATAGAAATAAGCAAGTCATGATAGCTAACTTAGATATTTGGTGGCTTGATTATTGATTTTTACAGCTCTAATCTAAATTCCATAGCTGTGAACTGGAATGGCTTAGGGGAGATGGTTGTTTTACTGCTGCCGCAGATGGTCATCTCACATGTACAGGTTCTAAGAACAAAACATTTAGGAAAGAGCTATCACGTATCTTCTAAATATCAGACAAGGAAACAGTCTCAGAGGGTCAAGTGACACAGTCACCTTCTCATGGCTAATTAGGGTGAGAACAAAAATCCAGGTCTCCTGACACCCAGGCCAAGGCTCGTTCCTATTCTTTAAAAGAATTTTAATATTCAAATTCAGGATCTTAGCTGGTATAGGGAGGAAGGGGGCAGCATCCTGCTATTCTTTGATTTATCTTTATGCAGTTTATCTCAGTGAGGACTAATAATGATGGCAGGAGTTTTTACTGATTATCACCTATGTGCCAGGCTTTGTCACAGATACTTTACCTGCCACATCTCTGGGCCTCACAAGAGAGTGAGGTGAGAATATTTTAGGAATGAGAACCCCGAGTGTCAGAGAAATTAACATCTTGTCCTGGGTCTGTCACACAGCTCCTGTGATCTCTCCGATCTGTTACCCATCATTTCAGCATAACCTCATGTAACTCAGGGCCCTCGAAATGAAAGTCCACTGTATACTGGTGTGAATTTGGCTGAATATCACCATTTCGGTCTCAAGATCCAACAAGTGGATCTTGTTACCGAGTATGAGCTTTCTGCTTATTTACTTTGATGGAGGACTAGAACCTAGAGAATTAAAATGTGACAGTTATAAAGTTCATTCATTCATTGATGAATTTAACAAACATTTATGAAATGCCTACAGTCAAAGATTCTGAGCTAGACTTGGAAGTCACGTAATGAGAGACAGAGTAGTAAAGAAATACATGCTTCAAATAAGGTGTGCCGTTCATTGGTTCTGGGACTGTGGGCAACCTACAGATGCTCTGTATTTCTGTTTTTTTCTGTGCCATGGGGATCATAGCTATGTCATTTGGTTATTGTGTAAAATAGTGTTTATCATCCACGAGTGATTTTTGCTCCCCTGGGGACATTTGGCCATGTCTGGAGGCATTTTTGGTTGTTTAAAGTAGGGGGCAGGTGCTACCATAATACATGGGATAGCTCCAAATAACAGTTGATTGTCTAGCCAAAATGTCAATAATGTGGAGGTCGAGAAACCCTGCTGTGGAACACCTGCACTAGTATATGTATAATAGAGGTGATGTGTTGGCCCCAGCATGACCCATAGGGATCTTCCCAGCTAATCCTGGCCAGTGACTTTATGGAAAGGTGGGGGGTTATCCTGCCAGAAGTTGTCCATCCATTTTCCCTGTGAAAATTTACCCTAGGGGCCAGGGTCACTGAAAATGTGCTGTCCACAGATGATGGAGAGGTGGTAGGGGAGCCAAGAGGTTTGGTCCTTAGTTGGTCTTTAGTTGGTGATGCACAGCCCTGAGTCTCCTTACCCTCAGCCACCTGATCCTCATAACCTCTTCTTCCATCATTGAATCCAAGGTTCTCATCTCCTCCTATCCAAGTTCACCTTCTACCTCTTCCTGCTCCATACCTGGACAGTCTACCTGGTCTTTGCGAGAAAACACACAAAAAAGTAAAAACAGAACAAAATGAAATAAACATTCCTACCCTCAAAATAAAAGCACAACATTTTGTGAACATACATAGGACTCTTCTTTTGTCATTTAGGTCAGCTATCATGATGGTTGGTTGGTTGGTTGGTTGGACCGAGGCCACAGTTTTTTGGTCATTGGATCTGCCCATGTGACTTGAGTGCCCTGTGGCAAATGTCTATGGCGTATCTGCTGTGTGCTGGGCTTCATCTCTCCTTCTTAGAAGTCCTGAGATAGAGTTACTGTACTACCTTCATGTTAGCCATGAGGCCACTGGAGTTGGAAGAGAGGTTAAGTGGCTGGACCACGATATACCACTGGCAGGGAGTAGAGCGGGGGCTTCATCTGGGGCAGTCTGACGGAAAGATGATACTTTTCACTGCTGGTTTATACCAAACTCCTTAATTTGGGGCCCCATGTTAGTAAAAAAATTAAAAAAAAAAAAAAGGAAGGGGCATGCCAGCATTTATATAAAACACGATTTAAGTCAGTATTCGAGGCAAAGGAAAAATTGCCTAACTATGTAATAGATTGCTTAAGATTCCTCTATATTGGGGTGCCTGGGTGGCTCAGTTGTTAAGCGTCTGCCTTCGGCTCAGGTCATGATCCCAGGATCCTGGGATCGAGCCCCGCATTGGGCTCCCTGCTCCGCAGGAAGCCTGCTTCTCCCTCTCACACTTCTCCTGCTTATGTTCCCTCTCTGGCTGTGTCTCTCTGTGTCAAATAAATAAATAAATAAAATATTAAAAAATAAAAAGATTCCTCTATATTATTAAGTAGTATCAGGGATAGGAATTTTCTAAAATAAATTTTGTGCTTTCAACAGAATCCAAAGGTATAATCGTTTCTTTGACGCTATTTATAAAAGTGATTAATTCCTTACTTAGAGTCTTTTGAATTCTACTTTTTTTATGTAGGATTTTCTTTCCCACTAATGAGTAATGACTTATAGTCATGATCATTGTGTTACTTAAAATATATAGTTTCTGTTCATTATTAGTTTCCAAATGGGGTATCATTTCAGGTGGGGGGGAGGTCTCTGAAACAATTATTTGTAAAATGCAGGTAGAAGAGTTTGTACTTAGAACTAAGAACTCATTAGTTTTATAAAACCCTGCCAGTGCTATGGTATGATTTTGGTAGTTTCACCCCCATGTGGAACAAGGTGTAGTTCCGGGTGTGTCTGCTGCATTCTGCTGTGCAGGTTGTGTTGTTCACCTGGGTGCTTCCACGACCAAGGTGTGCTGATGCTGACTCGAACCTCTTGTGAGAGCTGATGATGAATATCACTTCCCAGCTCCGTGTTCGGTCCTGTGACATCGGGAGCTTTGACCTGGCTGCACGGGGCATAGTTACACCGTAGAAATTGGCAAGCTGTACCAATCACCAGCCACCAAGCTGGTGGTTAAACATTTACCGGTCCGCCCCGGGCACAGTGGGGAGAGGATTTGGGGGGCTGAAAAGTAGCCTTTGCCCTGCTCCCTGAGGTGCAGATGAATGGGAATGGGCTCCTTTTTCTCATTCAGACAAAGCTGCCATATCTCACAGCTGGACACTCACAAGGCTGGATCTCCCGAAGGGGTATCTTCTAGTTTATGCGAAGGCAGCAAATGGGCTGGTAGCAACAGTGAGTTTAGGACAGTGGTTCCCAAACCTGGCTGATCATCGTAACCATCTTATGGTTCTTTTAAAAATATATTTTAGGACTTTTCGGGGATTTTGATTTGGTTTATGTAGCATCCAAGAATGGTTGCTTACCCACTTTCCTTACTAACTGGCTAACCCCAGTGTTGATAGGGTGTTCCCTGAATCAGGGGAGAGTATTTGTATCCCTGCCCCCAGGGGTTAATCATGAGTGCTTTAAACCAATCAGGATGATCCCATCCTCCCCCTTTTAAAGTGTAGGCATGTGAGCCCATTGTGGTTCTTTACTGGAGGCTAATTATGTGTTGCAACCATGTTTGAACAAGTAGGGGAGCCAGCCTGAAGGCAAAGCCGATGCACTCAGAATGGGACTGTGTCCTAACTGACCAACATCTAAACTTCCTATTAATTGTTTAAGACACTTTGAGTCAGTATTTTCAGTTGTTTGCGATGGAAAGTGATTTAACCAAAATGTTTTGGATGAGGCCTGGGAATCTGTATTTTTAAAACTTTGCAAATTTTGGGGATGCCTGGGTGGCTCAGTTGGTTGGGCATCGACTCTTGATTTTAGCTCAGGTCATGATCTCAGGGTTGTGGGTTCGAGCCCCGCATCAGGCTCTGTCCTGGGTGTGGAGCCTGCTGAAGATTCTCTCCCTCTCCCTCTGTCCCTCCCCTCCCCTACTGTCTCTCTCAAAACAAAAACAAAAATAAAAAACCCCAAACTTTCCAAATTTTTGGAAAATTTGAGAACCACCAGATTAAGTACCCCATAAACAAAGTATGTGGAGATGTTTACCCACTTGTTTTTGTGTGACCACATAAGCCCTGAGGCAGATGGAACCCGAGGGGATTGTACCAGGCCTTGAGTATCCATGTCCATTTGCCCCAGCATCCTATAAAAATACCAGTTTCTGTGTGTGGCATGGTGTGGAAAAGGTTGGGCAGCACTGAACTGCTGTGTTTAATAGTGTGCTGGGAAGAAAATAGGACTGAATCACCAAATAGCTGTGTAATCTTAGAAATGCACTGTGTTTCTTAGTTCTGCCACCTATAAAATCATATAAAGTTAGCTACTTCAATAATGATGCATGATAATAGTGAGGATAAAATGTAGCAATGTGGATAGGACCTCCCAGCCAGCTCATCCGATGTTTCTTCCTTAGCCCTGCATGGTGGGGATGGGAATGGATTGGTACTAGCTGTGCATCTCAGTGGAGGAACATCCCTGTCATTTGATGGGGCCCGGAGGTGATGATACTGGCAGGAGTTGTTCTTGTTTGGCAGGAACAGATAGGCGTTGCTGACTCTTTGGAAGCGGTTGTGAAGCACAGGGGGATCGTAGCAGCTGAGTTAAGTCAAATCTCATTGACCTGGGTCCCCATTTTGGCTTCCTCTATTCTGGGCATCTTTGCAGACTCCTCACAAAGACCTCTGCCTTCCTCAGTTGACTTGGGGCCTTGACTGTTTGCAAAAAAGAAAAGAAAAGAAAAGAAAAGAATTCACTATCAGGAATATAAAATGTATCAATGCAAAAAGTATTGATTATATATTTTCATTTAAAAATAATATCACAGGGGCACCTGGGTGGCTCAGTCATTAAGCGTCTGCCTTCGGCTCAGGTCACGATCAGAGGGTCCTGGGTTCGAGCCCCGCATTGGGCTCCCTGCTCAGCGGGAAGCCTGCTTCTCCCTCTCCCACTCCCCCTGCTCGTGTTCCCTCTCTCGCTGTGTCTCTCTGTCAAATAAATAAAATCTTTAAAAAATAAATAAATAAATAAAAAATAAAAATAATATCACATAAAAAAGCAACCTTATTTTCACTGTTCAAAGATATTTACTCTTAATGTTTTCTTATATTTTCATTCAGAATTTGCTGTTTTATTTTTTAAAAAACCCCTCAATCCCAAAACCTGCAAACATGATTGAATCTTCTCTTTCTCTCCTTCACCTTCACATGTCAAATCTTTATATTCGGTCCATCAGTAAGTCCTGTGGATTATACCTCTGACTATATCCCAGATCTACCCACTTCTTTCCATTCCTACTGCCATCGTGTCACCCAGCCCCTGTCATTTCTTACTTGGTCACTTCAGTAGCCTTCCGACTTATCTCTTTGTTTTCACTCTTGTTTTGAAGAATTAATTTTATTTTTCACACATTCATTAGAGTGATCTATGTGTAAATTTAATCCTGTCATTCCCCTCTAAGAAACTTTCCAAAAGCTTCCCACTGCACCTAGAATAAAATACAGATTTCATTCAAACAGCTTAAATGCCTCAGTATGGTCTAAACCTGCCTATCTCTCCTCCTCTGCCCCTTACTCATTCTTTTCCAGCCATCTCACCCCAGGGCCTTTGCACTTCCTACTTTGTCCGCCTGGAACATTAATCCTCTGGTTTTTGCACATGACTGCTCCTTTCCATGTCTCAACTCTAATGTCACTTCCACAGAAAGACCTTTCCTATTCATCAAATCAAAATAGCCTCCCACCTGCTTGTTATCAAATCACCCTGTTTTATTTCATTATGGGCACACTTCACATTTTAAAATAGTCTTTTAAAAACATTTTTTTCTTCTCTTTTTTTCTAGAAAGTAAGATGCAGGAGAGTCATGACATGTCTAACTTATTTATTGCTCTACCCAGTGTTTCAAATGGTTCTTGCCCATGGGTAATCAGTATCCAATAAACATGTATTGAATGAGTGAGTGAAGAAATGAATGAATAACTGAGATCATAGTGAGAATTCCTTTTATATTTTTCTTTTATCATTTTCTATAATGTTAAGCCTATATTTCTTAAACCTAAGAAAATGCCCACAGACCCTCCTCCCGCCCCCGAATGTTGACTTAGACATGAACCAGCATGAAGTGTGTTTAAGTTCCTCATGCTTATGGCCTTATATGGGTCCACAATCAAAAGAAATTTACAAATTACATACAGACAAAACCACAAAACAAATACGATTCAAATGAACAGTATTGACAAGGTGATACAGGTGAAACTCAGTCACAACTCAGGGTGAGTAAGGTCTCATTGCTATGACGCATGTTCCTTTGAGTTCCCAGGACCAAACTGTCCTTTGCTTTTTCATGATTTTTCTCTCTTTGAACTACTGCAAAACCTTAATTTCTATACCATGCTGTGAGTTAGATTCATCTAGAATGGGTGTGATACACTGGAGACACACTTGCCTCTGGTCTTTTCCTATTAATATTTCTCCTTTAAGTCATCCTACTGGATGCAATGTGATCTTTAGCCTAAAGTAAAGGAGGGCAGCGAATCATATCTCAGACTTGTTTTTAAGGCGATGCTCATCCAGATGTCCCAGCATGGATTTACAATAGTGGGGACACGTTGTTCCCTAGAGTTGCAGGGAAGCATCTTCAGGAGAAAAGTAGAGGCAGGGAAGGATGAGACGGAACTTTCTAGGGGTCTGCCAGTGACAGAAAAGTGGAACTTTGGGATGGGGGGGCTTTGGGGTCGGGTGAAATGGTGAGCAGATGGGCCCTAAGAGAAGGTCAGCCGTGTGGTGATGGGGTGCCTTAGAGGGGCGCAGTGTGATCCCGCCCTCATGATGCAGGCAGCCTCTCCTCAAACACGAGAAAAATCACACACTGTTTGGTGAGACTGGATTCCTTGAAGTTGGTGAGGGGCAGACCTCTGCACGGAGGTGGAACGAGAAAGGGATGGAAAGAGATGCAAGGGAAGATTGCTTGGCGGGGGGGGGGGGGGGTGTGGTGTCTGGATTCATCCGCACCAGGAAATGAAATTTATTTAATTCTCCAAGTAATATCCTATTTATATATAGTATCAAACACACATCTCACTAAGCACATCACACACCTCATATACGTGTGTCTATTTGCATATTTATATATTCATTTTGCTATAAAAGTTGGTGCTTGTTTAGACAACTAATTTAAAAAGCACAACTAATTAAAAATTTAAAATTTCTAACAAATATCTCAAACATCACAAAAATCCAATATTTTAAATTTGCATATTTACAAAAACTTGTCACCATGCTAACATACTGCTGGGGGACCCCCTCCTCTTGACCTTAGGGTTTAAGGATGCCCTCCCCCTCATTTTAGGATTTTGGAAGAGCTCAGGGCAAGTGAGGAGCACTGAAATTCAAGCCTCATTAGTTTCACAGTATATTAATTATGTATAGCTGTGTAACAAATTATCCCCACCCCCAAGGAAATCTAGCTCCTTTAAAAATAGATCTCTTATCTCCCATAGTTTCTGAGGGGCTTCTCTTACTAAGTTGCAAAGACTGTATTGAACCTTGGACCGCTAGATTCCAAAATCTGTGTTCTTATCCATAACCTCTACAGCCTCAACTCTTCTAGCTCACTCATGCCTCCCTGCTCAGCGAGTTCCTGCCCACACTCAGCCTGATTCCTGCCTCCTTTGCAGAGCCTTACTCCCTTCTCTGGCACGACTGGGGTTTTCTTTCCTCTAAACTCCTAAACCCTGTCTTTCCCCCATTTAGCAAACTTCTCACAGGATTTTAATTGCTTAGTTGTCTGCAAGGTAGACTATAAGTTACTTGAATTCAGGGGCCACTTTTTCCCCTATCCCCAAATCCACAGTAGCTGGCAAAACCCTGACTTGAGGTCAATGCCAGTGAACGTCTGTTGCATGAACAAATGGATTGTCCTGGATTCAGAGAGTCGGGCTCATTTCTAAAGCCATATTTCATCGGATTTCTGGATGGTTAGCATTTAATGATCAGAGCAAATCACTGGGGCCACAGGAACTCAGCCCCCCCCTTTTTTTTCTTTTTTTCTGGTGAAATTTGCTTTGTCTGGAGAAAGGCATTGGGACAGGTTAACCCTGAGCAAACCAGTGACCATATGCTGCTTACTTTAAATGCTAGCAGCCCCACTCAGCCGACTGATACTGCATTCAGAACCTCTTTATGCCACTAAAACCTGCAAAATAGGAAAGCTCTATCAAGTGCATCGCACCAGTAGGCAGCCAGAGCCCCAGCATGTGGCTGCCCACCACTTCTTGGGGCACCCCGAAGTTTCCCATTCTGCAGATGGGTCTCGGGTGGCAGGATCAGCACACACATGTTAGAGGATGCCAACTATCTATTACTCCCCAAGAGCACCCAGCTTTCCACATGCCAAAGGTATACACTTTAACAGTTTTCTTTCTCTCTGCAAATTGAAATACTCTATGTGGGAATATGTGAACCTAGGGCATAATAGAAATACAAAAGGGAAATTCCAAACATTCTTCACCAGGTACACTTCACCCGGGGCAGCATGATTTGCTTTCTTCTCCTGTACCCACTTCGCTTCTTACATACGTGCTCTTATACAGTTCTCTTACTTCCCCAGCGAATTCTAAACCCCTCATAGGAATTCCACCCATCATCTCCTAGTAGATTAACTCAAGTTCTGCTGCCTACATGTTGCCTTCTTCGATCACACCGGTCTTCGTCCTTTCTAGAATTCCAGTGGTGTTTGCTGTTTGATGCTTAATATAGACCATGCTTCTCAGATTTTCCTGTGCGTACACATCACCTGGCAGATATGTTAGAATGCAGATTCTGACTCAGTAGGTCTGCGCCGGGGCCTGAGAGTCTGCACTTCTAACAACCTTCAGATTAGGCCCTCGCTGCTGATCCGTGGACCATGTTTTGAATGACGAGGGTAGAGACGGTTTGGTTTTGAGTATTTTCCTCCCTAGCTCCCTTCTTCCCTCCCTCTCTCCTTTTTTTCCACTTTCTGTAAATATTTCCTGGGTTTCTTCTATATTTTGTACTTAGCATTTCGTGTTGTCATTTTAGAGGTAAAAATCACCTCTAAATAACTTTCTTTATATTTGTATTTGCAGTTTTTCATTTTATTTATTTACCTATATTTGTACTTACTTGTATTTTCTTTCCTCCTCAACCAGTTGTAACATTCTTGAAGGCAGATAGTGGTCTACAATACCTAGGTGGTATTTTTTTAGATTTTAGTTCCAGTATAGTTAACATACAGTGTTATATTAGTTTCAGGTGTACAATATAGTGATTCAGCAATTCTGTACTTTACTCAGTGCTCATCACGATAAGTGTGCTCTTAATCCGCTTCACCTGTTTCACCCATTCCCCCGCCCCCCACACTCATCTCCCCTCTAATAAACACCAATATGTTCTCTATAGTTAAGAGTCTGTTTTTTGGTTTGTCTCTTTTTTTTCCCTTTATTCACTTGTTTCATTTCTTAAATTCCACATAAGAGTGAAATCATATGGTATTTGTCTTTCTCTGACTTACCTTACTTGGCACTGTATCCTCTAGATCCATCCATGTTGTTGCAAATGGCAAGATCTTATTCTTTTTATGGCTGAGTAATATTCCATTATATATGTATGTATGTACCATTTCCTTTTTACCCATTCTAGGTGGCATTTTTTGTGCTTTTTTTTGGTGAAAAGAGCACACATGCTGAGAACAGCAGATCTAAGCTGATGTACTGCGGCTAAGATTTGGGTAAGTTCCTTCATCTCTGAGCCTCAGTGTGACCACCTCAGAAATGGGTGTTACATTGTTGCAGAAAATCAGAGGCTTTCTTGCAAAGTAATCTGGCCCAGGGCTTGTCTCCTCTGATCTTGAGAAATGTTCCTTCCCTGTCCTCCTGCCTGAACCTGATTGGCTCCAGACATCCAGGGGGTTCAAATCCTGGGGAAGCTGGGGAGAGTGTCCGGGAAACCGTGCAGAGGGGAGGTTTAATTTCCTTTTGCCCGGGTTCTCATTTTGAAGTTTTAGTTGAAAGATTTCATCAGATGCTGGCAAATGCTTATATTTCTGTTGTTTTAAATTTTATTTAAGACAATGCTTTGAAATTCCCATTCTAAAGTATGATAGTTGATATAATAACTAAGCCTTAAAAAATTATGCATTTCATGTATTGTAAAAAAAAAAAAAAAAAGCTAGTGTATTTTTTATTACCAGTGAATTTACCACTCAAGTCTGCTGCAACGTCAACTCCTTTTTTTTTTTTTAGTGTACAAGTCTTTTTTATTTTTGGTATAAATATTCCTAAATATTTTATTTATTTTTTTGGATGCTATTGTAAATCGGATTGCTTTCTTAATTTCCTTTTCTCATAATTCATTGTTAGTGTCTAGAAAAATTCTAATATTACTTGAGTTTCTTTCCATTTGAAAAGAATGAAGTAATCATTGGAAAAAAATTAAAGCCTTGGATAGCTGTAGTGAGATGTGGGATAGGACCCAGGTCTGCTACAGGGAAGCACAACTGTGTCTTAGTCCTGTGTGTCTAACAACTCGATGCGAGAGCTTCCTAAAAATCACCTTTAATGTATCTAGTCTCTGTTTTCTCCGTACAAAATGAGTGGGTCAAACTAAATGATCTGTAAGACCCCTTTTTACTCTTAAAAAAAAAAAAAGCCAACTATGATTCTTATTAGTTTAGTTAAAAGTATTGGGGAAATGAAAACCTCAGTCAAGTAAAACAATTTCTTTATAAGTTTTAGAAATGAATAGTGTAAGCGAGATTATAGGGAGAAATGTTTAAAATGCTTGAGAGAACACTCTCAAGTAATTTGAAGCCGTTGAAGAACATGGATTAAGATACAAAAAATTGGTTAATTGCAAACCATTCTTAACTATTCATTACTGCATGCTAGAGAGCACACTTTGCTTAAATTGAGTCCCTGTAGATTCTTGACAGGAAGAAAGAGATACTTCATTTTAAAAAAACTATTTACATTTATATTTGTTTTGCAGTTCAGCTTGGGAAAGAACAATATCACATGTGGTTCCAGGCACAGGCACTGCTGCCACATTCTGGGGTCACACCCTGGCTCTGTCACTTACAGCCTGTGTGACCTTGGGTGAGTCAGTCAGCCCCTCCATAGAACAAACTTTATAATTGTAGTAGGTTAGTGATGAGGATTAATGAAGTATATTTTGAGTGTTGCCTAGTATATAGTAGATGTTCAATAATTATTATATTATTATGATAGCTTCATTTTAGTGATTTACTTTAAATATGGTCTACAATCTTACCTTAAACTACAGTCCTACATTGATAACTGAGGTCTTAAAATATCCATTTCCTATTCAAATTGCTCACATTTTTGCAGTTTTCATTGGGAGGTCCTGCCATATAATGGGAAGAAAGTAGACAGTCACTTTTCAAGTCAACTTTGTTATAGATCTTGCTATCTTTATCCATAAATAAGATGGTGGTTGGGTTAGATGATCAGATTAGACCTGTTCAATTTGGGGTACGTGGCCTTTGGAGGGCTAATATGTAGGCAAAAGTTGTATGCAAAATATTGTGTCTAGGGCCACTTTTCTGGGGCAAAGCTCTGTACCATTCAGTACACTCTCAGATGGGTTCATGAGGAGTTAAGAGCTTCCTGTCTCAAGCATCTTCAGATTCCCTGTTGGCTCCATAGTTACATGATTACAGGACATTGGAATTTTGTTAAAATCACTCAGGGGAACAGAATTTCAGGGGAAATTGATAACCGAAGCCATTTCCTAGTGAATAGGAAACTGTATTTTGTTTGATAGTTCCTTCTGGCAGTAGTAAGAACAAGGAAAAACAGAGTACAGATTTCCAACTGACACATGACCCAGCTTGTCCCTCTGTTTCAATGAGACAAATGCTACCTACTCAGTTCTTTAGGAACATTTGAATTACCACGAGGTCTCTTATTCAAGATTTAGATCTGCTTACTCTATATATAATGAGTATATTAATACTTCTGGGTGTCATTTTTTATTTTTCTAAGCTAATAAGACAAAAGGGTGCATATTTTTTGCTAGAGTCCCACCACTAATCACTCTATATTAATCTGGTAAAGTTCTCTTGACTGGCTGTGTTATGACTGAACACTTTCTCTGGAAGGATCTGGAAAGATGGATCTGCTAAAATCAAGTCTGGATTCTGGGCCAGGGAAAAGAGCAGGGAATTTGAAACTCACAAATTTGAAGCTGGAAAAGAGGAAAAGACTGCCTTTAAGGGAAGTGGGAGAATAAGAAGCTCAGAAGAGTGATGACATCAAATCCAGAGGAGGTAGGGTTGATATCAGGATCAAGAAGTCAAGAGATAGAAGTCAGATGATAATATCAATCAGGATCAAATGACATACTCTGCAAAACAGAGAATGAGAGTTACCTTTCATGCTGTGAAAATTATCAGGCCCCTCTAATGTTACATGCTTTTTTTCCTAGCAACCAAACTGCCACCTCTATATGGCAGCTCCAGCGGCTTGAAATCATGTCCAAATTCCAGAGCTTGGGGAAGCTGCTCACGCAACTGACCTGACCTGGCCACTGGTGTCCATAGGACACTGATGTAGAGGTAGGGTGCCCATCCCAATGGGGGGAGGCAACTCTGTTGAGGCCCCATCCTTTAAGAGTTGTTGCTTCTGTTTGCCACTGCCTCTGGATGACAAGAGAACAAGTGCACTGTTATATCCAGTCCTCTATGCCTTTCTTCTTAAAAATTTCTGAAGAGTTCTTTGAATTGGTATTTTAAAAGTTGATATTTTAAAAACAAGAAATAGAGAACTTACTTGACATAATGGTACATATTATCTATAATTAAATTATTTTATACTTTAGTTATTATAATTTCATTATTGTATTAAATTATCTTGTGTGTACATATTTAAAGAATATTACAAATAATATGTAGTTTCCACTAGAGTATGGTGATGCTTTTAACTATTCAATGCTCTTTAGTGCTGAACTAGCTGGGAAGACCTGGTTCTACTGGGATCTACTTCTTTACCTGGTTTTAAATCTTTGAAATCCTCTCAATTACTTGTGTCTTATGCCTTTTCATGATCCATACCAAACCATTTTGTTCTAGCAAGTAGTTCCATATTTTTCTCCATCTTTCTACCTGTCTCAATTTCTAAGTCTCTCTCTAAAATATATATATTTTATTGACTAGCGTGTTTCTTAACCTTTTGCTATTGGCATTGCTATTTTCTGTTGCACAAAAGAGCAAACTAAAAATTGTAGAAATCTTGGAGGACACATTGGTCTCTGTGTGAATATGCTGGCTATAAAACTCATTCTTCTGGTCTACTGGAGTTGAAAGGGTTCTATAAGCCGAGTAGGATTTGCAAAGAGAGAAAATAACTCTTATGCGGGATCAACCTAGAAAAATCTTTCATTCATTCATTCATTCATAGGCATGCACTGAGCACCTAATATGTCCCAGTCGTTCAGACAGAACCTGTGGAAACAGAATTGAATATGAAATCTTCCCTACTCTCATGAGCATAAGGTCCAGTGGGAAAAAAGATGTAACAGTTGACAATTAGAGTGCAGGTGAGAAGCGTTATGATGGAGGCACAAGAGGCTATGGGAGCTCTGATATTATAATTTATAATAAATAAATAAATAAATATATATATATATATATATATATATATTGGTCTTCATCTCCATTTCTGACATAGGGCCCCTAAAAATCATTGGAATTTCCTAAGTGATGGGAGTAATAAAACTGTCTTTTGAGCTCATGTTAATAAGGTGACTTTTGGAAAGCCCTTAGGTAACCTAAGGATGGAGTTTTGTTGCCAGTGAAACCAACCATGTGATTGAAGAGTTGGAACTTTTAGTTTTACCCCTGACCTTTGGGGAGGGGAGAGGAGCTGGCGTTTGAGTTTAAATCACCAAAGGCCAAAGATTTAATCAATCATGCCTGTGTAATGGAGCCTCCATAAAATCCCGAAAGGACAGGGTTCAGAGAGCTTCCAGGTTGGTGGACACATGGGGATTCAGGGAGAATGGTATGCCCATAGAGCATAGAAACTCTGTGCTCCTTCCCGCATACTGTGCCTCTGCATGTCTTCCACCTGGGGGTTCTTGAGCTATATCCTTTTCTAATGGACTGGTAAGCCTAAGTAGATCTTTTTATAAGTTCTGGGAGCCACTCTAGCAAATTAATCAAACCCTGGGGGTGGGGAGTGGGAACCTTGGATGTATAGGCAATTGGTCCGAAGCAGAGGTAACAACTTGGCTTGGTGGTTAGCATCTGAAGTGACAGGGAGGCAGGGGGATGCATTCTTATGGGACTGAGCCCTTAACCTGTGTGATCTGATCCTCTCTCCAGTTAGATAGTAGATGGTGTCGGCATTGAGTTAATTGCTTGGTGGTATGGAAAACAGACACACACACACACACACACACACACACACACACACACACGAGGAACCCAGAGGAATGGCACAGGCCCCAGCCCAGGCTGTTCAGGAAAAACTCTGTATAGAGGGGTTGAACTTGATCTTAGTCTTGAAGAGTGAATAGGAATTGTCCAGGTAAAAAGAGAATAGGGTAGGAAAGATTCCAGCAGAAAATGTATATGTTCAAAGACCTAAAGCTAGAGGAACATTTCAAGTTCATAGACATATAAGAATGTGCTTCTGTACCATGGGGACAGGGAGTTCTTTACTTTGTGGCTCCTTCCTGAGGGTCACCTTCAAGCATCCTCACTGGCTGGTCTTGCTGCTTTAGGGCTTATTTCTCTCCATTGGCTGCTTTGTAGACTTTTGGCACTCAACCCATCTTATGCCTCTCATGTAGGGCTTGCCTTGACGTTGTAGAGACTGTCACAAGTTAATCAGATGATTAAACAGCATTTACTACCCACTGTATATGAAGATTTTGGTTTTAGTTCTGTATATGTAATTTCTGTTGTGACAAACATGCTGGGAAGAGTGGAAAGTACACAAAATTGGAGCCAGACAACCTGAGAACAAATCCCCACTCTTTCATAACCTAGGTGTGTGTGATTCTGGACAAACCACTTAAAATGCTTTGAGTCTGTTTCCTGCAAAATTATGATGAATAATATTAACTACATTGTAGGATTATTGAGAAAAATAAGTGGGATGATGAATATAGATAGGATTTTGAAAGACTAGGATGTATTAATGATGAGTGTCATTATTCCATCACACACTCACACACCTTCACATGTATAGAGAATAGTTCAGGGTAAATCTGAGTTTCTGAGAGGAAAATATCTTGAGGAACTTTTTGAAGGAAGTGAGAAGACAGCTCGTTGGACATGAAGTAGGAGGTGATTTCAAGAGAGTATCAGGACCCCTGGTGCTGGTGGACTGGGAGAGTGGGTTTTGCCATATGTCCCGTCAAACAGATGGAGCAGAGACCCAATGGGGAGCATGAGAGGAGGTGTGCGCGGGGAAGGGTGATAGAGCACTGAAGACTGAGACTGTGGGCTGCATGGGTGGGCAATGCAGTGGGTGGAAGGAACAGTAGGATCAGGAGCTTATAGTTGTATAGAGCAGGAAATAATCTGGCGAATACTGAACATCACATACTCATCCAGCTGGTGAGGAGATTAGGCTCCTGAGAGGTTAAGTGATTGGCTCCTAGTCACAGCCAGGGCCAGTTGGAGAACTGAAATTCCAACTTGAGAACCCCAACTTTTAGTTTTATTGTTCTTAACTTCCTCCTGAAGGAAAGAAAAGCAAATGAGTCTCTTCAATCCTAATCATAACAACCTCAGAGAATAAATTTAACACAAGTATATTTATAAATATATTATTTCTTATATTAATTCCTCTTTCTTTCAAGTCTCCAACATTTACATATATCAGGAATCTTTCTATCATCTTCATCAAATTACTTATTCACAAATTCATTTATTCATTAATTCAAATACCCTTTTACTAGGGTTTCCTATACTCTAGGCACCACAAAAAGGAATGGGGATCCAAGCTGAACGGGCCCCTCTCCTTAGTCTCAGGGCATTCATCATCTTATAGGGAAGACAGACAGACACGTGCAGTACTGCCCAGTAAGTGTGCACAATGGAAGTGTGCACAGTGAAAGGAGCAATCATTTTGGAAAGTTGAGGGAGGGTACCTCAGAGTTAGTTGATCCTTGAACTGGGTCTTAGAGGAAAACTAGGAGTTTGCCACTTAGAGGCAGGAGGTGGAGGTAAGTGAAGAGTAATGAACACTCCTGGTGAGTGATGTGCAGGAGTCTTCATGGTTGAAAGGTAGAGAAACTCTCTCCCTGACAACATTTGATAACACATGATGACATTGTGAGGGAACAACACTGGTGTGAGTTTTGGGGAAACATTTTTAAGTCTCAACCAAATAAAAGGTGACTTAATAAAAAAGATAAATGACAAACTCTTTTAAATCCAGAAAAAAAATCCTCTCTTCTAGCTTCAGGAAGAGGCTAATTATTGTGTGGAGTCACTTTATGAAACCCTGCCAGATGGGATTCTGCTTGTGACTTTTTTTGCTCCAGGCAGTGGGGAAGGAGTTGCATGGGATGAGTTTTTTTCCCACTTGTTAAGCTTTGGCAGCTATGACTGGCTCCACACATGCAGAGTTTGGTGTCGTAATAGTGACATTGTTTCTGTGAAACTGAAGTGATGTTTATTGAGCTTTGAGGACACAGAGATGAACATGACATGATCTCTGCCCCCAGGGAACATGCAGCCAGGTGGGGTAGACAGACATGTGGGGAAACACACACAACATGGTGGGATGTGTGCTGGAGGGCTTAGGGGACAGCATGGGGTCCAGTGTGGCCTGTGTTCTTACGTTGAAGAATGAGTAGGAGTCAAATAAGGGGAGGAAACTTTTCCTCATAGAAGAAATCACCATCATCATCATCATCATCATCACCATCATCTTCTTCGTCTTCGTCTTCATCTTCCTCTTCCTCTTCCTCTTCTTCTTCCTCTTCCTCCTCTTCTCCTCCTCCTCCTCCTCCCCCACACCCTCCCCCTCCTCCTCCTCCTCCGGACCAGTATGAGGTTTTTGGAGAATATGGATGTGACAGCAAAGCATAAGAGGCAGTTGAAGCAAGAAAAGGCCAATCCCCAGAAACTTCTAGGCCTAGAGGAGTGTAGACTCCATTTTGTGAGGTTGGGAGAGCCATTGAAAAATTTTAAGCAGAGAGTCATCAGAATAAGTTTTAGTTTTAGAAGTATCATTCTGGCTGTAGTACAGGGGAAGAGGTGGACAGGGCAAGATTATAGGCAAGGAGACCAGTTATCTGGCTGTCACAACATCCTTGGCAAGAGATGAAGGTGGACTGAATTAAGTAAAAATTGTGGGAATTACCAGCCGTGTCAGGATAGGAGGGGATGGGAGGAGTTTGGTAGGGCTCACAGATTTCTAGTTTAGTTGTCTGTGGAGATAGTCATGCTACTGGACAAGTTGAGTAATACAGAAGGAAGAGGTAGTTTGGGGTGCTGGTGTATGTGTTGAACTGAGTTCTAAATTCTAGATTTTCTGGATTTGAGGTACCTCTGGGTCCTCCAGATTAATATGTCCTGCAGAAAGTAGAGTTACAGAGGATAGGGTAAGTCTGGGGCTGAGAAGAGATATCTGGGTTTGAGATACAGACTTGAGGGTCACCAGCCTTAAGAAGTAGTTGGACGTGGAGAGGGAGGGGCATGGAGCTTTCTGAGAACAAATGATCAGCGAGAGAGGAGGCTGAGGATCGTATCAAGGGACTTCAGTGTTTGAAATTATAAATCAGAAACTTCAGATCTTATTCATTGTTGACACAGCCTTCAGGTGTTTTCCCCATGGGCAGACTTTGGCTGACAACAAAGTGTTAAATGCCAGGAGCTAAATTTATCCTGTAAAGAAATTCTTCCCAAAGCAAGAAATTTTTGGCTCTCACAGTGGGACTGTGTGTGCTTCACTTCTAACAACTCTTGGTGGTTGGTAGTTTGGATCACATTTGAACCAATATTTTCATGCTAGTATTTTGAGTAAAATAGTCTTGGATCATAGAAGTGGATGTGTATTCTCTAAGCCTCACGGCTAGTCACCTGTTTTGATCCGAACAAGTTTGGCAGTTTGATCTGCAGGTTTTCTTTTGACACAAATTGGCATTTTACCTTTTGAAAAAGAAGGAACTAGAGACCAGATAATTTGTCCTTTTTTTCTACTTTCATGTATTAGAGTTCTCTGGATAAATGGACCAATAGAGAATATATGGAGAGAGGAAGAGATTTATTTGTAAGGAATTAGCTCACCCAGTTATGGAGGCTAAGAAGTCCCACTATGTGCTGTCTGCAAGCTGGAGACCCAGGAAAGTTGGTAGTGTAATTCAGTCTAAGTCAGAAGGCCTGAGAACTAGAGCCCTGAGGGCAGGATAAGATTGAGATCCCAGCTTAATTAGGCAGTCAGGGCTGGATTCTTCCTCCCTCCACCTTTTTGTTCTATTCAGCCCCTCAAAGGGTTGGATGATGCCCGTCCACACTGGAGAGAGCTGCTTTCTGAGTCCACTGATTCAAATGCTAATTTCATCTGGAAACATCCTCACAGACATGCCCAGAAATAATGTTTAGTCAAGTATTTGTGTACTTCATGATCCTGTTACGTTGACACGTAAAATTAACTATCACACTCAAAAGTCAGAGGTATGAGAATACTTGAGATTCCTTGCCTGTCTCTCTCTTCCCATTTCTTCTTTTTTTTCTCCATCCCTTTCCAGGATTCACTGAATTTTATTAGAATACCAGTTTTATTCCAGGTACTGTGATAAGGGATTTGATAAATACAACATAGTCCTGGCTATTGAGAAGGGTGGTCTACTGGGGAAGATGGTAATGTAAGGGAATATGTGTTGGGAAATGTGCAGGGTAATATGGTAGAGACGAGACAGTATGGTCTGGGTGCTGTGGTAAACTGTTACTTTGGTGTCCCCAGTAAGCTGTCTCTTCCAGCACTCCT
>NC_138378.1:113497603-113522056 GCF_054177405.1 Leptonychotes weddellii
GAATGAGGCCATCTGGATCATCCAGCTAACCCATAGCCCCAGCCAGTGTGGTGTGAGAGAAGAATCACTTGACCAAAAAACAGAATCATGAGAAATAATAAATTGATGTTGTTTCTAGGCACTGAGTTTTGAATTTGTTTGTTCCTATTAGATAATTGAATTTCTTAATGATGGTTCCTCCAGTCACCAAAGCCTGTTTGACTGTTCTTCCTTCTTTAACTGCTGTTGTGGGCTGAATTGTGACCACCCCCCCCGGCTCCTCCCAGTTCATAGGGTTGAAGTCCTAACCCCCAGTGCCTCTGAAAGTGCGTATGGAGATAGGACCTTAAAAGTGATGGTTAAGTTAAAGTAAGGCTGTTAGGGTGGGCCCTAATCCAACCTGAATGGCGTCCTTATAAGAAGAGGAAATTCAGACACACAGAGAGACACCAGGGATGCATGCGAACAGTGAGAAGACCGTGTGGAGGTGGCCATCTGCAAGCCAAGGAGAAAGACCTTTGAGGAAACTAAACCTGCCCGCACCTTGATCTTGAGCTTCTAGCCTCCAGAACTGGGAGAAAATAGATTTCTGTTTTTTAAGTCCCCAGTCTTCAGCAGCCCTAGCCAACGAACACACCTGCTACAGCTCTAACTATTCACCAAGTAACGCCAATTCTGTTTTGTTCACCTCCTTCATATTCACCTCTTTCCTACATTTTGTCACCTGTATTTCTAGGGTCATCATTTTCTTCCTGGGTTATTGCAATGGCCACATTCCTGGTTTCCCCCCTTCTTTTCTTTCATCCTCCACAAAGTCACTCTTCCTCCATCTTTTAGGTCAGGATTTCTCAGTCTTGTCACTTTGATCTTTTGGACGACATAATTCTTTATTGAGTTGGGGGAGCTGTGCTGTGCATTTTTGGATGTGTGGCAATGTACCTGGTCTCTACCCACTAGATGCCAGTAACACCACCACAGACCATCTCCAGAAATTGCCAAGTATCCCCTGTGGTCAAAATCACCTCCAGTTGAGAACCAATGTCTAAAACTCTGTCTAGAACCCAATTCCTTTATCTCCTTGTTCAAAAACCTTTGGTGATTGCCTGCTATCTTTGCTATGTTTCTCAGATAATTCTCACCTCATGATAGGGAAATGAAAGGAAAGGAGGTAGAATGATGTTTTGGATGACCTTGCCTTAGTTCTGGTCTGAAATCAGGAGCTGCATTTGGTTAATCTCTTCCCTTCTGGGCAGAGGATATTAGAAATGTAAAGAAAAGTGCTTCATGTAGAAATATAAGAGTTTTTTTTGTTTATTTTTTAAAAATCTGAATCACATTCACTCTGTCCTGCAGAAGACATGACCTGTTTTTTCACTTTGCAAAATTGCTAATAGATACTACTTATCAAGCCCTTCCTATGTGCCAGACACCATTGTGCTCAGAGTTTTAGAGAAATTAACACATTTAATCCTCACAAAAGCCCTGGGTACGTGACACTATTTTAAATCCTGTCTTACCAGTGAGGAAATTTAAATTACATTATTTTCCCTAATAGTGCAACTAACCTAGGCCAGAACACAGACCATTTGAATGCAGGCCAGCTTTCTCTGGAACCCTATCTTCACCACACTACATTCTGTTGTGGATATACAGTGAAGGCACTGTATGCGTTCTTGGGCTAGCTTTGCCACTTATTAGCTCTGTGTTCTTGGCTGAATTAATTTACTTCTCTGAATTTAGATTCTTTTTCAATAGAAAGGGGGGAAATAATCCCTACCCTATCCTATCCCTATGTAATTTTTATAGGATTAAATAGTCTAAGGTCTAGTGCAAAGTAGATACACACTAAGAATTAACTTCTTCTTTTTTTATTTGTATAAGAGCTCTAATACTTGATCTAACTATGTCACTCATGAGTTAAGGATAGGAGATATGCGTAGTAACAGGTATTAAAAATGTAAAACAATATATAAATACTTAAAGTTTGAGAAATGTAGGTTTTTTGTGTGTAAGAGAGAGGCAGGTGTGCACTAGCCTTTTGGAACATCTAATTTGTTCCCAGTGCTTTTCTGTATTATCTCATTTAATTATCTTCAGAGCAGTTATCTTAATTTAATTTCTAAGAAAACCAAGGGTCAAAGAGAAGTTGTAGCTTACCCAGTGTCATATAGCTAGTAAATGACAGGGCTGTCATTCAAACCTGGGTCCATTTGGCTCTGAAATCTAGGCTCAGTTGCATTACTTTGCTTTCATGTGACATTTTTAAGTTTCTTAGCTTGTCAAAATCGTTAAGTGTCAAACCCTAATCATGTAAAAAACATCTATAGGTACTCATGTTCTTTCTGAGATGAAGTCCCACAGGGATGATAAATATAATAGCTTAGTACCCCATGGCAGAGCTGCCCCTGAGGGCTAACATATCAAAAAGAGAAGGGAAGCAGATACAGGAGCCTATAGTTTCATCCTCTCTCTCCATCTGTCACACACACACACACATCACACACTCACTCACTTGTGTGCGATCTGAAAAGTCATCAAGATAATGTAGAAGGCTGTGGAAAATTACTTTGTGTTAGAAGTAACTAGAGAAAAGAATTTGGACATTTATGGAAGCAACTCCACAAGAAAAACCCCAGGGAAATTAGACTCTATAATAAATAGAAATTACCTTGAGATAATTGCTAACTTTGTAATCATTTTAAAGTTCAATGAAAAATTTAGAAATAAAAGAGAACATGCTGTGATGGAAGTATTTTTAAAAATTATACATGAGCTCATGAAGGTAGTAAGCATGTCAGAAAACCCACAACTATTTGTGTAGATAGGCCTCAGGGACACTTATTGGATCCAAGAAAAGGATCATGTAAATCATTTCTGTGTTAGTGTGCGATTTTGTTATTGTTTTTTTCTAGAGAAACTGTGAAGATATCAGGAGACTACAATGAAGACAGAAGAAAATGTGATGCAGAATTTCACAAAATAAATGAACTGAGAACATGTACCCCCAGGAAGGTCTGACAACTAAATGAAAAGGAAATGGGATAAATTTTATAAAGAAAAACTACTTCGGCAATGCAGTGGAATGATCAACACTGGCTCAGGTGGACCAAAAAAAAAAAAAAAAAAATTGAGATGACTCTTATTCATTTCAGAGGCATTAGCTAGAGAAGTCCATTCCTTCTTTTTGATCTCCTCTTATTCTGCTTCGATTGTCAGCCTTTGTACGTTTTAGTCATAAGGACAATAGTTCAGGTTTTAAAAGTGAGCAATACGTTTCATGATTTTTGGTGAAAAAAATAGTTTTCTTGTAGGTGATTAGTTTCATCTGCAGTTGAGAATATGGAGAAAAATCATTCTAGGGCACATAGTAATGGATGGAAAACTCAGTGATCTGTATGGCTAGAACATAGGTATGTGGTAAATGGGATAGCTCTTTTAAAGGATAATAACCTAAAGTGATCAAAATGACGATTTATGACTAAGAATCTTTGTTCCCAAGGATAGATATGTTGACACATTTTTAGGCAAGAAGGAAAAGCATACGCATTTCTGCTCAACATTTCTATGCATGTACACACACACACACGCACACACACAGATGCATGCCTATGGTAGACAGCCAAGACCCAGAGGATGTTGGAGGTAATTTCATGACCTTGGGAGTCTACAGTCTGGAATTCTAGAGCAGTGTTTCTTGAAGTGTGGTCACTAGACCAGCATCAGGATCATCTAGGTATTTGTTACAAATGAAATTCTCAGGCCCCATCTCAGACATTATTAAATGAGAAACTCTGGAGAGCGTCTGCCTGTGTTTTAACCAGCTCTCCAAAAGACTCTGATGCATTCTAGTTTGAGGGCCCCTGATCTACAGCATGTAGCAACACCTTTGTCCAGGTGGGGGATGTACAGGACATAATCCTTGTCCTCAAGCAGATCTCAGTTTGGTTGAGATTTTAAGACCTCTGCTTGATTAACAAGGATTTACGGGTGTTCTAGGGTAGTGTAGTGGAGGCGAGCTTGAAAATAGAGATTAAGGAGAAACAGGCTCTGCTTGAGGGTATGGACAAAGACTTGAAAGTAGAAATGTACTTAAGAATTAATGGGAGCTTTCCAACTAGACAAATGCAGGGGATACAATTGCAGGCAGGGGAAAAATGGCACATCAAAGCGCAGAACCATGAAAGAAATTATCTGTACGGGGTGTTAACAGGTGGTTGATGTGGCTAAAGCATTAGTGAATGGATGGGACATTTTGGAAGCAGCACTGCCATATTCAGGGCTACTCTTTTCTCACCTTTTGATTATTGCTGAGTGCTCCTTACTCGTCTTTTGGCCTCCAGTATAGCTCCCCATCAAATGCATCTTTAGCAACTAGAAGGACCGTTCAAAAGTGCAAATCTGGCCATGTCACTTTCCTGCTTAGAACTCTTTCATGGCTCTGGTTTGCCTGCAGAATAAAGCCCAAATTCCTTAACCTGACATATATGTGTAAGGTCTTGCATGCTTTCAATTGCTTTTCTGTCTACTCTGAACTCTTTGGTCTTTCCTTAGGTCTCCTAAGGATCTTTCCTCTGCTGCTTCTCCAGCTGCCTTTCTTTTGAGAAACTCCTATTTAACCACCAAGAATCAGCTTAAATTTCATTTCCTTCAAGGTTCCCCAAAGACCTCACGTCCAAAGCTGACTGGGGAATCTTCCCTGCACTTCTATGCTGTCCTCAGACACATCTATCCTACTATGTAGCACACAGTACTGATACTGCTCACCTGTTTTCTCCCTTCTTATTCTGATCCAGTGCAGGACAAAAGCTCAGTCTTCTTAAGTTTCTAACCTCAAATCTGAGCACAAGGCCTGGCACATCATAGTGTGAGTGAATATTTATTGAGTGGGTGAACTGTGAAAGGATTTATGTTTCAGGCCAAGGAACCCCTGAAGAAAGTTTAAGATAGTAACTATTCTTTTAATTGACAAGATCATTCTGTTTGGGGAAACAGTGATGATGCAGTAAATTCATAAATTTGAATACCCTTCAATCCTGGTCTTCTTTCTAGCTACTTAACCTTGGTGCAACTCCTTACCATTAATACAATTACATCCATCTAACTTGAATGATTCCTTTCTTTCACTAGATTGAACACAGCATGGGAAACCTCTATTAGAGCATGGATATTGATCTGCTTTACATCAGAGCTAATATATAGTTGATTCTCATTGTTCATGGTAGCTGTATTCTATAAAGTCACCATGAATGTTGAATTAGCAAATACTGAACCATTGCTTCTAGGGAAAATAGTGGGTTAGGTTCCTGTGAATCCTTGGTCACAGTATTTTTGTCAACCAATTGATATATAACCTTGTTTTTTATATGTGTTGCTATGTAAAGTTATCATATCTGTGTCTATATTTGATTTATTAATGTTGAACTCATGGCCAACAGCATTATGTAACTCATACCTGGAAAAAAAACTTGTAGCACATATGTTTTCTCCATAAGGCACTGTATAGCCTTCTTGAACTTAGGGACACTAGGCTGCATTTCAGCACTGTGCTTGAGGGCATTTTAAGCAGCAGCATCACTGATAAAAAGCACAAAAATGTGAAAAAATGTGGCAGTAATTAAACCAGGAAAAGGATATTTGTTTACAGTATGAGAACCGAAACAAAGAGGCAGGGCATCCCCTTGTTTGATCTCAATTGGAAAAGTGCGATTAAACATTACGGAAGAAAAGATTGGTGAACTTAATGTCATGAACAATTAAAAATGAAACAGACATAATTTAAAAAATGAGCAGAACTGTGGAGCAACTTCAGGCAACTTAATATCTGTATAATTGGAGTTCCTGAAGGATAGGAAAGAGGGCGACAGAAAAATAATCAGGAAAAAAAAATCCAAGCCTCCTCCCTGCCCCCTCAAAAAACAGGAAGGGAAATTATAATCAAAACCAGTTAAAACCAGCAGTAAAGAGAAAGTTTTAAAGACAGTAGGTTGGGGACAGGGGGCTCATTACTCACAAAGGAATAAAAATAAGGATGATAGTAGACTTATCATCAGAATGCATGCTAGAAGAAAAACTGAAAGAGAAAGAATTATCAGCATAGAATGCTATACCCAGTGAAAACATCTTTCAAAAAAGAAAGGAAAATACTTTGTATAACCAAACAAAAGCTAAAATAATTTATCCCTGCAAAACTGCACTACAAGAAATGTTAAGGGAAGTACTCTCTTTTCTGTTCCATTGGTCTATTTATTTATCTTGATACATTGCCTTGATTATTGAAGCATTATAATAATTCTTTTATTTTAAAAGATTTATTTATTTTTTAGAGAGAGAGAGCATGAGTGCGGGGAGAGGGAGAGGGAGAGAGGGAGAGAATCCTTAAGCAGACTCCCTGCTGAGCATGGAGCCCCATGTGGCGCTCAGTTCCAGGACCCTGAGATCATGATCTGAGCCAAAATCAAGAGTCAGATGCTTAACTGACTGAGCCCCAGGCTCCCTGAAGCATTCAGATAGCATTAGTGTTACAATTTTTTTTCCCTTTTCAAAGTTTCTTTGGCTATTTTAATCCTTAGCACTTACATATGAATTTTAAAATCAGTGCCTACTGGGATTATGATTGAGTTTTCCTTGAATTTATAGATAAATTTGTGAAAAATTGACATCTTAACAATACTGAGTTTTCCCATTCATGAACAATGTTTATCTATCCACTTACTTAAGTCTCTTTAATTTTTCTTAGCAATGTTTGCAATTTTCAGTGTACAGGTCTTGCATGTCTTTCGCCAGTTTTATCCTATAGTGTTTCACATTGTTTATTATTTATAAGTGGTCTTGTTTTCATAATTTTCATTTCCAGTTTTTGTTGTTAGTTAATATGTAGACATACAGTTGATTTTTGTATACTGAACTTACGTCCTGCAACCTTGCTAAACTCACTCACTATTTCTGGTAACCTTTTTGTCAAGTCCATATTTTTGTCATCTGTGAATGAAGATTTCCTTATTCCTTTCCAGTTTAAATGTCACTTTTTTTTTCCTTGCCTTAGCTTTGCTGGATAGAACCTCCAGTACAATGTTGAATAGAAGTGATGAAAATGGGTATTCTTGCCTTGTTTCTTATATTAGGTGGAAAGCACTCAATCTTTCGCTATTAAACGTGATGTTAGCTATAGGTTTGGTGTAGGTGCCATTTCTATTAGGTTGGGAAAATTCCCTTTAATTCATAGTTTTTTTAGAGGTTTTATTAGGAATAAATGTTGGATTATTTTCAACTATTTCTTCTGATTCTGTTGAGATGATAATAGAGTTTTATATTCAAGTTGGTTAATACAGTGAATTATACTGACTGATACTTGACTGTTAAATCCACCTTGCATTCCTAGGATAAATCCCACTTGTTCATGATGCATTTTTTAAAAGATACATACAAATAAATATGTTGTCGTATTCAATTTGTTAAAATTTTGTTTAAAAAAATAAAATGCTTACATCTGTGTATATGAATGCTATTGGCCTATAATTTTTGATTTTTTTTATGTAATAACTGTCTATTTTTGCTATCAGAATAATGCTAACCTCAGGGAAGGAGTTGTGGAGTGTTTTTTCCTTTTCAGTTTTCTAGAACAGTCTGTGCAGAATTGATACTATTTCTTCTCTAAGCATTTGGTGTCATTTCAGTGAATCTACCCAGGGCCTGGAGTTTTCTTTGTGGGAAGCCTTGTAGCTGTAAGTTAAAAAAAAATAATAGACCTACGACTACTTGATTTATCTACTTTATTCTTGAGTGAGATTTGATAATTCCTGTATTTCAACTACTGCCCATTTATCTAGGTAGGCAGATTTATTGGCATAAAATTATTCATAATATTTCTTCATTATCATTTTCAGATCTGTGAGGTCTGTAGTGATACCATCTCTTTTGTTCCTGATATTGATAATTTATATATATATTTTTTCCTGACTCATCTGGCTAGAGGTTTATCAGTTTTTCTTAACGTGACCTGTAGTGCAGGTCTCAGTCTCACAACCCTGAGATCATGACCTAGCCCAAACCAAGAATCGGATGTAACTGACTGTGTCGCTCAGATGCCCCTACCTTATCCATATTTTAACCAACATTGGTGCTGCCACCGTTTTTTTATTTTAGCCATCCTGACAGGTGTGTGGTAATATTTCATTGTGGTGTTAACGTGCATTTTCCTGATGGCTGATGATGTTAAATATATTTTCATGTGCTTATTTGCCATCTGTATACCCTCTGGCGAAATGTCTGTTCATATCTGTTGCCCATTTTCTAACTGAATTGCTCATTTCTTTCATTTTGTTGAGTTTCCGGAGTTCTTTATGTATCTGGATTTTTCTTTTGTTGGATATCTGATTTACGAATATTTTCTCTCATTCTGTAGTTTGTCTTTTCATTGTCTTCAATGACTGTTCACAGAGTAAAAGTTTAAAGGTTTGATGAATTTCAATTTATCAATTTTTCTTTTTATGTATCATTCTTTTGATGTCAAGACTAAGAACTCAAAAAAAAAAAAAAAAAGAAGAAGACTAAGAACTCTTTGGCTAGTCTTAGGTTCCCAAAGATTTTCTTTGATTTTTTTTTTTCTTAAGTTATATAGGTTTTCATTTTACATTTAAGTTTACAATTTATTTTGAGTTACTTTTTTTATATAAAATGAGAGAATTCCTTCATTTAATTGGTTTTGCAACTTTGTAACAAATCAGCATATTTATGTGGGTCAATTCATAGAATTTTTCTTTTGTAACATCAATGTGGTGGAATAAAGACTACTTACCATGGTGTATAACTCTTTTTATGTATTGTTAGATTTGATTTGCTAATATTTTGCTGAGTATTTTTTACGAGAGTTAGTGGTCTGCAGTTTGTTTGTAGTACTATCTTTGTATGGTTTTGGTATCAGGATAATTCTGACCTCAGGAAATGAGTTGGAAACTGCTTCTCTTTTATTTTCAGAAAGAGACTGTATAAAATTGCTGGTTATTGTTCTTCAGATGTTCAATAGAATTCTCCAGTGAAGCTATCTGGGTATGGAGGTTTGTTTGTTGATACTTAAAATTGCATATTCAATTTTTCTGATTGTTATGGTGCTATACTGATTGTGTATTTCACCTTAGTTGAGTTTTGGTAGTTTGTGGTTTTTGGAGGAATTGGTTCATTTCTTCTAAGTTAGCAAATTTTTGAGTGTAAAATTGTTCATCATATTCCCTTTTTAATGGCTGCAAAAAGTGTAGTTATAATCGCTATTTCATTCCCAATATTGTTGATTTGTGTTTTCTCTTTTTAATAATGTGAGCCACATATGTAACTTATTATTTAACAGTTTTATTGAGATACAAGTAATATACAAAAGACTGCACATAACTCAATATATATACCATTTGATAAGTTTGGACATATGCATACTCCCTTGCTAAAGGCATACACATTTTGTTATTTTTTTTCAAAGTTTGAGCTTTTTGTTTTATCAAATTTATGTGCTTTGTTTTTCAATTTTATGGATATCTACTTTTATGTTTATTATTTTTCCTTCTTGATTTGAGTTCAGTTTACTCTTCTTCAGTTTCTTGAGGAAGAAATTTGGTTATCAACTTGAGATCTTTTCTAATTTCTAATAGACATATTTAGTGCTACAGATTTCCTTCTCAGCACTGATTTAGCTGCTTCCCCTGTATTTTGATAAGTTGCATTTTTGTTTTCATTAATTATATTCATTTTTGTTTTCATTAATTATATTCATTTTCATTAATTATATTCATTTTGAATTATATTCATTAATTTTATTCATTAATTATATTCATTCATTAATTCATTCATTTATATTCAGGGCTTCAACATATGAGTTTGGGCTAGACACAATTCAGTTCACAGTATTGCTTTAAAATCTTTGTGAGATAATTCTGACATTTGATACATCTCCATGTTCGTGTTCCTTGATTGCTTTTTCTCAATAAAGTCGTGATTTTCTTGATTCTTGGTATGATTTTATTATATTCTGGACATTATGTTTGGAGACCCTGGGTCCTATTTAAATTTTGTATTTTCATAGGTGGTCACCCTATGAAAATAGCCTGTGGGTTGTGGTTTACTTTTATCCTGTGGTCCTAATTTTCAGAATCTGTGCAGTGTTATTTTGATCTGCTTAGATCAATAAGTAATGCTCAGGATCCCTTTGTTCTTGCTGGTTCTGCCTAAGGGAGTGAAAGTGATCTCCCCAAACCAGGCCAACAGGTATCCAGTCACTGGGGAGGGACTTGGTAGTATCTCTCTCTTCTGACACCCTTCCCCCAGGCTTCCCCAGTGTCTCTGGGTAGGGGAGGAAGGTCTCGGGCCCAAGAGGACAAAGAAGTTTCCTGGACCAGGCTGCTCCTTGGGACTGGATCCTGTTTTCCAGTTCTTTCCACCTATTCCACTCATAGTCATTTTGTTTTCACTTCTCCTTGTCCACATTTACCACTCAGTGCAGTGTTTGGCGTACAGTAGGTGCTCAGTTGTTACTTCACTTGGTTTACTTATCAGTTATTTATTCACTTGTCAAGGATGTTGGTGGAGGTGGTTTTATCTTTATCTACTCTTGTGGATTTGTCTAGACAACTGTAAATCAAGGACAAGCCTCTCTAAGATTGTTAGATACAAGGCATGGATTCTTTCTGTGGAAAGTGTCTATCTTTATGGGAGTAAGGGAGTGGCTTAGAGATGGCATGCTCTTCTGTTGAGATGCTTTTCTATCACACAGGGTCCTTTTTAGAGGCAAGCAAGAAAATTCATCGCCTCCTCCTCTTGGCTTTTGTAAAAGAAATCTAAAGAATTTCAGAAAGAAGTTTCAAGCTTTACATTGCAAAACAGGCTATTTGGTTGGTATGAGAAGAATCCCTAAATAGGTAACTCTTTTATTCCCTGTCACAGAGGCTGGCACAAAAGCAAATGTTCCTTAATTTTGATTGATAGGATTCTAGAATATCAGAACTGAATGAAACATTAGAGAACAGCTGGTCCAAAGCCTTTTATGTTACCAGTGTGGAAAATGAGGCTTATTTAAAGTAATGGTTTGTCTAAGACCACAAAGAAGTTGGCAGCAAGTGGGCAGTAAGATGCTGTGTTGAAGCGTTTGTTCATGGAGTCTCTGGGTTTGAATCCTGTCTCAGTCACTTCCTGGCTATATGACATTGGACAAGTCCTTTACCTTGTCTAATTTTATTTATTTATATTAATTAATTAATATAAAGTCCTTTGTCTAATTTTATTTATTTATATTAATTAATATTTATTTGTATTATGAGGGCTCAGTAAGCTAATCCATATTCAGTGCCTAGAAAATCGTAAGAGCTCAATAATTATAATTACAGCTATTCCAGGGACCACCCAGTTTTAGCTTAGAGTGTTTCCTGCTCCATCAGGGCAGACCAGTTCTACTTCCCCTATTAGGTACAGTTTCTAGTTTCACCCATTCATTCATAAGCATTGGCGGAGCACCTGCTGTTTACACCAGCACTGGAGATACAAAGATGAATAAAAAGTCCCCTTTGCCCCCCTGGAGCTTGCTCTCTCAAGGGAGATGGCCCCATAAATAAAGGGATCAGAATGGACGCATGCACAGGGCACAAGGCTGGATGAAAGGAGGGTGTCTCTCCTACCTTGGGAAACTACTTTTAGGATTTCTTTATTTCCATCTGTTCATTGGAAGATAGCTGAGCCTCCATGTATTGGCTGAACATAAAAAATGGCTCTAAGGTATTTGACCAAGCAATTTTCAGAAATAAAGATTTCTAATGTTAAAAACATTTCTGTCAGTATATGCATTGAATACCCTTAGGGCATCAGGGTTTGTGAAGCTGGAGGAACTAGTTCTGAGTCATCAGTCATTGAGGAAGCTGAGGTCAGGTAGAGTCACCTTTTATGGGCCCTTTAGTCACAACCAGGTGACTAGGAGTTTATTCAGAGTTAGTTTGCTGTTTGTCAGACTGAATGTGGAAAACCCAGTTTTAAGAACAAATTCTAATTAATGAATGATGATCTTAGGCAGCAGAAGCATGTGCTGAAGAGAACTGTGGAGGGCAATGGGAGAACAAGAGATGTAGAAGATAATTTTATTTATTATCCCAAGACCATGGAAGACTTTTGACCTAGGTTTGAAAGGCAAAAATGGGGGATGGCCATTATGATGGACAAGGACACCCAAGATAAGGCTGCAGAAGATGAGTATTGGGGGCAGCACACAGGCTGATGTGGTTCTCCCATGAGCTTGAGGCGGTGGAGGAGGAAGGGGCAGACTGGCTTGGGGGTGAAATCCTGGCTTGGGGGTTGTGACTATCATACTAGCAAGGATGGACTCTGGACTTGCATAGCACAGGCAATAGAGAGGCGATGGGTATTAAGAGTGAGAATTACAAGAGCAAGCTTGCAATTATTAGATTGTCAATAAATTCTCTGCTCTTTGCCTCTCTGTGTTTTAAAGGCCAGGGATATTAAATATATATAAACAATGGCAGACTTCTCTTGCCACAGTAGCCATTAGACATATGTACTTTAAAAGAGAGAACTTTATAAAATGTCCTTAGAAAGGTCTTACGGACGTACAGTAGGGACCCCAGTCTGATTATGGCTGTCAGGAATGTCATCTAAAGCATTTTGTCACACCCCTGTGCTGATTGAGAACCACGTTGACCTGCCTGCTGTGGCCTTGCCTTCGGATTGAATAATGACCTCCTCTGCCATTTTCAGGAAGAGACACCACCAGGACCTGCCACATTGTTTTAGATTTTTGGGGGGGTGCAGATTCTCTTGAGCACCCTCTGTGGGAAATGAGGACTCTCTATCTTGTTTGTGCCAAAGTCCAGGCATGAAACAGTCATCACAAGATGAAAATAGAGTAGTCGCGTCTCGGGATTAACTGGTTCTGGGCTGTATTTGTGTAAGCAAATTAATGAGCTGGAAAGTCTCATTTTTACAAGTGCTAAATTGTGAAGACACTACAGGGACAGACGCTTCAGTGTTATTGATGTCTGTTCAAATAAGGGAAGGGAATCTCATGGAATACCAAGGAAGCCTCCTCATTTAAAATATGCCTCCTAACTGTTAGCAGCATCATTTCAATCTCAGCAGAGGAGGATGTGGCAGAGAATATTTTTCATTTTGTCTGTTGCAGATTTTCCAAAATGCGTGTATTTTGTTACCAACCAGAAAAAGGCTTTTATGAAAATTTTCTTTCCAAGATGGCCAAATTAAAACTTGAAGGTAGATTCTTACTTCTCTCTTTCCTTCCTTCTTCCTTGTCTCCCTCTCTCCATCCTGCCTTCCTTCCCTTCATCCTTTCCTCTGGTTCTCCCTTCCTCCTTTCCTTCCGTCTCTCCCTTTCTTCTTCAAACATTTATTGAGCACCTATAATTGTCAATCACAATTAGGGACAAAACTCACAAAGATGGAAAATACAAGTCCTATTCTGAAGAAACTCAGAGTCTGTTGGAGGAAATGCACGTGTAAAACACATAAGCATAGAGTCCTGATCACAGCACAAGAAGGGATTTGATTCCTTTCTTGTTATTATCAGCTCAAAGGAGTTTTCCACAGTTATCTGGTGGGGAGAAAGTACCTTAATTTGTCCTTTATCTTTTGAAGATGTGCAGGATCCTACAACAGAACAGTTCATCCTCTGCATCCTCTGGTAGGTATTTGAGGAAAACAAGCTTTCTGAAGGATGTCCAAAGAGGCATTCTTCCAAAAAGCATGAGAGCAAGTGATTATCACGTCTTCATATCTGACTTAATGGACCTTTTGTGCTTATGTTTGCATGTGGCAGTGCCGTCCTTTTAGAAATGTTTAGCTTTTCAAATCAAATGAAGACCCAATTTAGGAGAGTCTGGGCAAGACCCCCTCTCTCAGAATTTCATTTCATGAAGGAATGCAGAGTATCAACTTCCAGAATGGATCCAAATCCAAGCTGAGTTCAGTTACATAACAAAGAGTTTTGGTTTAAAAGGCATCTTGTGTGTTTGTTTGAAGTGCAGGCCTCATCGGTCTTGGAATGTATCCCCCACGGATAAGGGGAGGGCAGCTGTAAGAGCAGTTACCATGTGGAATTGCTCTGAGGATTAGAAATACTTATGTGAAGTGTCACCCAGACTGGCCATAGAAGTAATGCTCAATAAATTACAGCTAGTACTTTAATGTTGACTGGTATTACCACGAGTATATATAACCTTTACAGGTGTTATCATAAAGTAACTGTCACTTGCCATCAGTGTGGACTTCAAGACTGACTTCTCGCCAGGCAAAGCTTCTCCACTATTAGGTTGAGGGAGTTGAACTAGATCAGTGTTTTTCAAATGCTTTAATACTGTGTCACTTCCACTTCTTTTTTTTTTTTTTTTTTTTTACTTCCACTTCTTTTATAAAATCTCACATTATTCTCTAGTGTCATTGAGAATAAAAAGTGATTCAATATTGTGTTTTAAAAAGGATGCAACCATTGGGGTAAAGTGGTTCTCTATTTTCAAAGCACACCCCAAAGATGGAACTCAGAGGACTGACTGTTCTCTCATGGCCCCTCCAGGTCTAATACTTGGCCTAATTTCGTGGCTTTTGAGGGGGATAAAAACTCACTTATGTCTATTTTTTCTGTCAGGAAATGATACCAGGCTTTGGTTGACTGGCATCTTTTGCCTCTCCAAAATCTCATTTTATGTGAAAATCATATTTGCATCATTTAAACATTTGCGAGGGCCTATGGAGTTTCTTCTTCTCTCCCTGTTATTTGCTTGGATTGGTACAACCCTTGCTCTAAGGAGAACCAGCCTGTATTCTGACCGTCAAAGCCCTCTCTCATAGCATGCCCTATGGATAGTACCGCTCTTCAAGTTCAAAGCAATGGGAGCTGTTGGCTCTAGAGGATAGGAGAATTTACACACGGTAAATACTATTGATTTCCCTTGTCCAGAGATTAATTTTGAGAAAAGAATCTGTTATTACTATGAAGGTGATGTGCAATGATGAAGAAGGGAAGGGGGGATCAATACCTTGGAGCCATCATTAATGTACTACCGTCACTATCATTTTGACAGGTTTACAGTCAAATGCCATTGATTTTCATCAGCTTCTCCAGCTGGCTTCAGAAGGTGAGGTTGATGGGTTTTGAAAAATAACGGGTTTTGTAACAGACATTTGTGTTCTAGCTTTTGCCACCCAGGAAGGCGTGCTTGAGACGTGCTGAGTCAGCCTTCACTTTCTGTGTACTTTTCTGCATCACACCTGTGGCCTGACAGCTAGAAAGGGAATTCGTATAAAGGGAGGCTTCTGTGCAGCCCAAGGTAGGCATCCTTGGAGGAAGGAATGGTGTTACTCAGAGAGTGGGACTTCCCCAGAGTAACAGCATCAGAACAAGAGAGGGGATCAGGCACTCAGAGGAGGGACATAGGGCTTTGGAGTGGAGGGGGGGTGCGTCGGAGACCAAGAATCACTGAGCACCTGCCAGGCGCTGGAGCCTTATGCATGCCACCCCATTCAATGCTCAGAATCTCCAAATTACAAAGAATTGAAATTCACAGAGTTCAAGTAACTTGCCCAGGTTTACACACCTGGAAAATGCAGCTGGAATCTGGTCACAGGATTGTTTGAAATCATTTCTATTTCCCTCTAGATGTTTTAGTTTATGTGTACGTGTTTGTTCCCAGTGATAGGTGCTGAATTGCCAGGTGCCCCAGTTTAAGGGACTTAGATGAATGGGAAAAGCCTTGAATCTTGGCCTTTATCCTGAAGTGGCCAATACCCTGCTTCCTGATTCCTGACCCTAGCCGTGTATACTTATAGCTCCTGCAACAGGTCGTGGGTGTCTTGCTGGGCTGAGCACGCTAGCGTGCCAGTGGGTGATAATGGTTCTTGATCTTGATCTGTATATTCTTGGAACAGCAATGACAACAACATCCATG
Source organism: Leptonychotes weddellii (assembly GCF_054177405.1). Classification (NCBI taxonomy): domain Eukaryota; kingdom Metazoa; phylum Chordata; class Mammalia; order Carnivora; family Phocidae; genus Leptonychotes; species Leptonychotes weddellii. Next base: position 113,513,521 of record NC_138378.1, read on the forward strand.
GACCCATCCTGTATATATTGCTTCTAGGCACTAATGGGAATTTCCTGCCACTCGAATACCTTTTTCCCTTGTGAACCTAGGTGTGTAACTTGAAAGAAATTGTTCTATTCAAGCACCTCTCTCTCTTAGTGACTTTTTCAGAGTTCAAATTTGGATAGATTTTTAGTCTCAAAAATAATTAAGAAAACCCTAGTTTGTTAGCATGGATGAACTATTTCTGTGCTGTAGGATTGAGGAGGACTGGCCTTGGATTCAAGAGGATGAATCCACGGTGTTCTCATCTTATCTCTGACGCTAAATTACTGTGTGACTTAGGGTAAGTCCCTTCTCTGTAAGCATCGCTCACCTCATCTCATAAATGAAATGATGGGCATGGAGCACAGCAGTGTTCTCCAATCTGTTTAGAAAGCAACAAGAAGTTTTGGTGTTCTTTTCCCAAATGCAATGAAATTATTGTAATTCCTGTGTACTAACAGGAAAGATTTTTCTAGCAGAAAATCTATATTTATTCACCTTTCTGAATCTGAAATGGGAATACCACATAAAATATTTTTAGGAAATCACATATGAGCTGGATAAAAATAATCTAGGTCTACCTACCCTCTGTAATGTAAAAAGTGAGCCTGCCAGGCTGAGTAAAGACACTTGATATCAGGTGTGATATTGATCAACTAATTTTTTTTATTGCCTGCCAGCAGACAAGTAATAGAAAGAGCTAAATGTTCATGAAAATTTGTGCAAAGAAATTTTATAATTGAGAAATTCTGTTCAGTAGATATTCTTTTTTCCATGATGACTGGGGAAAGACTTCATGGGTTTGTTGATATTATACAATGTGATAATGTATGTATACTCTCATGCATTGCTTGACTCAGACTAGAAGTTCCCTTAGGGTTATCTCATTTGATTTTAGTGGAAGATCATCTGTTTAGTTCTGAATTCCTCTGAAACAAAGTTTGAGAAGCCAAAGTTAGAGGTATCTTTAGATCCCTGCCAGAACTGACATTCTCTGATTCAAAGATTATTTCCCTCTAAGGCAATAAAGCAGGACTCCTGGGAGCTCAGAGTAGGGCTGGGAGTGAGGGGTGGATTTGAAGATGGGGACGGGGACATGTCAGTTTAGCAACTGTCAAAATTTTACCCATGAAGGCATTACTTGGTCCATTGGTTATGTGAAGGCCATTCTCTCTGGCATTCCAAATTCTGTGATGTCTGGTGATAATAGGCTATGCCATCTGTCAGCTCTGTAACTGGGCCCCGAATCTATGTGAGATTACTTAAAGAGGGAACAACAGCTACAGAACTTTGCACTGAAGTTAACCTAGACGTACACTGTTAGATGGGTATCTCCCTAGGCATCGGGGTGATAAAAAGTTGAATATCAGCAGACTCTTCTCCTCAAGGAGATATACTCTAGTGTGGATACTCATGTGAATACACACACTCACACCTAGGGCCGAACGAGGTGAGTAAGCCAAACCAGATGCGGCGTGCCCAGGGCAGGGCAGGTTCATTTGATACAGGAGCAGGAGAGATGTCTGTCCTTGGTGAAGCTTATAATTACCTTTTTGGACTCCATCTTCTTTGTCCCTACATGGAGAATTCCTCAACCTTCTGTAACCTAGATCTTGCTGTCTTCATTCCTTTGAAATGTCTCGCAGATAGGATATTAGTGATCTATTTTCCAGATCTGGAGAGTTTTCCAGAAATCATCCTACTTGAGCTCTCTGTGGTATTTGATTCCCTAAACCGTGAAATATCTTTTTCTCTTGGTGTCTATGACACCATACTTAATAAGATTTGAATTAAAGTATTTTGTATTAAAGAGTAGGGAATACATTCTGGGGTGTTTTCCTCTTAAAGTGAAAAATATTTATAAATTGTTACACAGCCTCTAACATTTTCTGAACTCAATAGCTAGTTGTTACTCAGTAGCTATATTGACTAAGTCAAATTTTTAGGATCCAGCTATCTTATGTAATGGACAATAAATCCTTTAAAAAGTTTCTAAAGAGGTTAAATAAAAATTATTAAGCAAAGTCACATTGATAACTAGTGCAAAAAGACTCATTTTTATTCCTTAAAATATTAAATTCGGATAAGTTTTATTTGCTAATTATATAATAATATAGACTTTTTAAAGTAATGAAACCATTTGTTTTATTGCTCTCATATTTATAACATCATTGATCATATTCATAACCTCTGTGGAATCACCAATATTTTCATTGTACAAAAGAAGGATGAGTCAGAGAAATAAAGAATGATTTTGTCATTATGAAAACTCTCTAAATATAGGGCAGCTGAGCCAGAAACAATTAGCCTGCACCTATAAAAAATGTCTTAGGTAAAATGTTGCTGCTCCCTGAAATGGAACAAATAACAACAACAACAAAAGGATGCAGAAATGTAATTTATTCATTTTTGCATGTTGCAAGAGAAAGTCCCAGTTTTGTCTTTTGTTATTTGTTTCTTCCCTTTAAGAAACACCATCCAATCTATTTCTGGTTGATTGTGCTGGTTCACCATTTACCAAGTTCTCCCAGTGTACAAGTATGCATAGATAGCAGGTCTGTATATACCCCAGAGGAAATCAGGAAAGGAAAATCCAAAGGAAAACAGGATATTTCAGACCAATACCCAATTTGGCCTCCTAGATGTTCAATAAACGCTCATAGCAGAACATGGAACCTGTTGTCTGCACATGTATATTTTAATTTCTTTTTAATGCTTTTTTGAATTTGTGTTCTTACGTACAATCTTGAATACTTTTTACTCCATTAAGCTGGGTCTGCTCATTGGAGTTTTCAAGGAGTGCTTCCACCTTGGCAAGACACATCAGATTTTGAATGCAAGGAGCACCCCTGTTGCTCTCTCAACATTTACCAGTTAGATGCTGAGTCTTTGGATTTGACTTGTTCAGTATTTTTATCCTCTGTCTCCTTTCCCTCATGTCTGTTGAGGGTTGATCTTATTGTTCATCTCCTATTTACATCTTCCTTTCTCTCTTCTGTAGGAGTCTTTACCTGCCTGTGTCTTTATCTTTCTTCTTCCTTGCCACTTTATGTCCTTTGGTTCTTGCTGTGCCTTCACAGCTCTCTGAGCAATGCATCCCTGCATGTGCCCCAACAGCCGGCCAAGTAATTAGCAAAGTAGTTAAAGCACAAGGCAGAGGAAATAACGGAGATCTCACCGGGACTGGAACCAACCTAGCAATCTTCTGCCTACCACCCAGATGTCTGAAAAATGGTTCCTGACGATTCAAAGTCAAGGGTTCTGACTCACAACCCCCCTGAGGGCCCAGGGCTATCAGTCAAGGGGAGCAAGTAGGGCTGTTGCTTTGCCAGGATTCCTGCAGCCAGAGCAGAGAGGACTGGGGGGAGCCAGCACTGGGGAGGCCTGGAGGTTCTGCTTCTGCCAGTGCGCCTGGGCAGATGTCTGAGGTCTTCGATCATCAACACGGTAGCTGTTGTCCAAACTTCCAAGTATGTGGAATGTGTGTCCTTGTATGTTGCATATGTATATGTGTGTACACTGGGTGACTATGGATGCATGTGTGTATGCATGAGTGTACAAACATGCTTCTGCGTGGGTGGGTATGGGAATATGGATGCATGGGTTGCACAGATGTGAGGATATATGTACATGTTTTGGGGAAAGTGTTGTGTATGCTGAGAGCACTCAGTAAATATTTGTAGACCAAATAAATTATTTTATTTATTCAATTCCATAAATATTTATGCAATAGTTTGATGATAATTAGGATCATAATAAGTAGTAATAATGTAAACAAGGGAAAACTTGCACTAGAATATTTGCGAAAAACGTGGCTTGTCCCAGTATGTGTTCAGGAATTATCCAGGAGGCAGCTACCTCTTTGTAGAAATCTAAGGCCTTCCTTGCTCTTGTCCCGTCGGACCTAGGCTCACTTTGTGCTGCTCACTGCCTGGAACTGTGGGCCACTGTTTGAAACCTTTCCATCAGATGTTGCTACTACCACGCTGGTCTCATCGGAGGAATTTGGTGTAGAAGTTCACCCTTTCTTAATTCCTGGGCCCTTAACTTTGTATAATGCTACTAATATAATTCTGTTGCATTACCTAAGACTTTTTTTGTAAGGATTGGGAAAAACTGAAGGGAATTACAGCATTGGCAGTAAGACTCTCAATGTTAAATGTTAAATAGTTGTTTCTCGCAACCAACGTGAAAATAAGGTGTATCACTTACAGGACTCCTATCATAGGTGGTATCTCAGAGAGTGATCCACTCCCTTAATCCCCCATAGAGTAGGTTTCAGTCTCCCCCTAGGAAAACCCCATGTCTGTCTGCAGAGACCTGTCTCACTCTAGAGCCATCCCTCTCCGGCCACCTCAGCAGCCATGATTATGCATAGGAGTTCACAGTTCCCAAAGCGTGAGCTGCTTTCTCTCTCAAGGCCAACTATGTATGGGACTTCTGGAGAACAATTCAGGGTAGGTGATTGTATCCCATGGCTGGCCACTTCTCACATCTCTCCTCCAGTATGAAATAAAAGTACACACACCCTCATTCTTCCTGGGGGCTTCTGGTCCTAGTGGATAAATATTGGGCTGAACCCCCACCCTACCCACACAGTGTACACATTGCTCCCAGAACAGAAAATAATTCTCATAGGCCGTACAGCCTAAATAAACACAAGAGAAACATTTACCTAAAGAATACACAACCTATAGGGATTTTTCCTGGTCCCGAGGGGGATGGTGTTTTCCATTACTGAGCAGTCTTCCTTCTCCTTCTTACCTTTGCCCTCTTCCCATCATACGTTGTCCACGGCAAGGGACCCACTTAAACATATGAAATGGGGTTCATGAGAGTCTGATTCCAAAGAGCTGTCTTTTATCTCCAAGCACTCCCAATTATCTCTGCAAAGACCAGGAGTATGCTTTCAATGTGGATAGTTTTAGCTTTTTCTTGGGTCAGACGAAATTCCCCTTGTGGGCTTCCTCCCTTCCTCACCTGTCTTTGCGAGGGGAAGAGAGAAGCATAAAGATGTATTTCCCTATCTATAGCAAGCCCTGGAGGAACAGCCGGGAGCAGAAACACTTCCCACTGTAATCATAATTTCAACTTAATTCCTATAACAGTTTATAATTTACAAAGAACATTTTCCATCCTCTGCACCGAGATTAAAACTATAAAAAACAAAAACCAAAAAACCCTCTTAAAATAACAAAGTGGTTTCACATACATTGTCTCATGTAATGAGTTATCTGGGACCTACAGAGCATTGGCTATCTCTCCAAAAGAGCATAAGAAGATTCATTTAAAGCTCTTGGAGTGTGTCTTGGCAGGGAGATATTTGGGGCTTACCGCGTTTCCCATCCGCTTCTGAGGACAGTCACATAATTTCTCATCAAGCTGTCTGTCCCTCTATTGGCAGTTTTGACTTGACCTTACATCTGTGCATCTCAAGTATCTCTAATCCATATGCTGTTAAGATGCTAATGGGGAGAAAAAAATGTCATTACCTGAAGAAAGCTTCTCCCATCCCCACTTTTCATTCTGTGCCGAGATCTTGCTTGCTTTCCTTCTGAGCCACATGGAAAAGTTAGGGGAACTGACTGCCCTTATTTTACTTCTTAGAAGGTCACTGGTTAGACACATAAAAGGATGCATTTTCCCCTATAAAAAGAGGCTTTAAAGATATTTAAATCATCCAGGTTGCTTTCTAGAAGGCTCCTTTATGTAAAACAGCATTAATGATTGCGTAGTATGAACAGGACTGTAGCAAGCCAGGCACACGGAGGAGAAATGGGAAGGTTTTTATGAGGTTTATAAATTTTGCACCTTTATATATTTAATAAAAATCTTGTGTCTAAATTATGAGAATGTTCTTGAGAATGAGGCATGGGTTTTGGAACCTTTACTATCGGAGGATATTTTAACTGCAAAATAATAACTTGACTGGAACTTCTTTGGGTAAGTAGTAAAAATGACAAGGGGTATTCAGAGATGTTTCCATTGTATCCATTCATCATCTGAAACTTTAATGCAGTCAGGATTTACTGAAAGAATAACATACTCCTATATATTAAATGCTGGGAGTGTTACAACTTTGAATGTTCTTGGAAACTATCTATCCAATTACATATGTTCCTTCAGAAATTCAGCTGAGATTACTGGCATTGCACTTGATAGAAGTGATTTCAGACTATTCCTTTTTGCAGATAATGACTTCTATGTTTCCTTTCACTTTCGTTCCAGCACAGTTTATGGGTTAGTTATAACTCTGAATCATGGTTATGTGGGATTTCCCGAGGTTGACAAAAACTCCAATTGAATTGCCTGAGAGGAAAAAAATATCAGAAGCCATTCTTTGGGTGGCACATATATTTGGATAACATTGCCATGTCAAAATCAGCTAATTAAATGAATCACTGTGTAATGAAAAGATATCAAGTTCAAATTCAAAGGAACAACAACAGAGAAAAAGAAACATAACAACATGCGTATGTGAGTCTTGGCTGTGGTTAGTTCTGTAGCCTTGCAAGCGCTATTCCTTCCCTGAGACTCAGGGTCTTCAGTGGGAAATATGGCAAATTATGTAACAGCATCATTTCGAAGATAATTAAGGCATTGAATATACAAGTTGTCTATGTTTTATAAATTACTATACAATTACTAATTGTAACCATACTTTATTAACTCAAATAGTATTAATTGAGGTCTTTCTGGGTATTGTGGTAAGCAGTGCATCAAAATAAAAAGATGAAAAAAGATACCATTTCTAATTTCAAGGGTTTTCTGGTCTATAATATTAATGGTTAGCATTTACAGAGCACTGTGTGCAACAGTGGGTAAAGCATAATTAAAAAAAAATAAACAGGAATAAAAAGACACCATATACAACAGAGCCTCTGTTTAGGCTAATTATAGAAGCTGTGTTTGTGTCTGAACTTACCAGGGTCCTGGATGGATGCTTCAGAAACCCCTAAAGACTTAGTACATGTGAAGGTTATATTCCTCCATTCACTAAGAAGGAGACCCTAGCAAGGATCCATGGGGTGCACCACTTAAAACCTGTACTGTTGGCTGCTTGAATACATTCCAGAGCCCCCCAGTGGCTGTAGTTAGGTCTGTCTGGACATAGCCAAACTTCATTGCAACAGACACTTCCTCACAAGCTCCAGGGGAGCATCTGGATGGTCTGCTAAGTTGTGCAGCCTGCAAAATCCAGAGGCAAAGATGGCCGTGATAGGGACCGGTAAATCTTATGCCCAGCAGGAGAGGGATTATGATGGCTTCTTGAAAATGATTTGTCATCTAAGATTCTTTAGAAACTAGGTATCTTAATCTAGAAGCCAGATATGTTCAGATCTGGGTTAAATGCCATTGAATTGGTGACTGATTCAGTCTACTCTTCTGGAAAAACATGTATTCAGGAATGGGTGTTATTTAAATTTTACAACAAACCGTGTGTTGGGTACTATTATCATTTTAAAGACCACAACCTAGAAGCTTAGAGAAGTTAGGTGCATATGTTCTTATGGTTTGTGCAGCTGGGGTTCTAATACAAACACTGTTCTTAACCACAACATACATACTTAAATTTGAGGATGAAGTCGAGAGCACCAGACTCTGCCTTGGGAAGTTCCATTGGGGAGGTGACTTGCTTAAACAAACTCTGAAGAATGAGGAAGCATCCTGTAGGAATGAGAATGGCCTTATCAGGGACCGGGGCCTCCTGGGGCAAAGGCACAGAGGGAGCAGCGAGCAGGTGGGGAATGTAGTCAAGTCCCCATGCTGCCCAGAGGCAAGCATCACAGGGCATCCCCGCCAGCTTAGGCGGCTTGGTTTGCCATGTTAAGGAGTCCGCCCTTATCCTATAGGAAGTGGAGATTCATCAGAGGATTTTCAGTAGAAGGATGAACCTTGAGGACTGTAAAGGAATAACACTTAAAGTACAGAATCCCACGGGGGGAGTTGGAGCACTGCAGGATAAATGAAGAGATGACCCACAACTGTAATTCCTCCTTAGTGACATTTACGCAATGGCGTAGCCATTAGGAAGTGGGTATATGAAGTTTACAAGCAGGAAGGGGGCTAGCGGGTACTGCAGGAAGTGAGAGGGACTCAGTTTTTGACCATGGGGAAGGTGGTGTTCAATTTGGAATCAACTATGATGTTACTCTTCCCATCAGAAGGAGTGTGACTCCCTGTGTGTTCGCCCACGTTTGCATGTGTGCGCATGCGTATGCGTATCCCGCCCACCCAGAGGCGGAACTTGGTGTCAGCTCTGCAGAGACAGAAACCTCCACGGTCTTTCTGAGACAAGTAAGTGTGCCTGGCATTTCAAAGATCATATTTAGGTAAATGTATGGCCACATCTCTACGTTAAAGTGAGAACTTGAAAGAGTTACAGATAGAAATTGTTATTCGGTAGTTTCTCTTAAAGAGAAATCATAATTCCTATGTGGGTAATGTGGGACAAGAGTGGCCTGTAACACACAGATCACCTGCAGGAGCTGAACAATGAAGAGCGAGAACCTTTTTTTTT
>NC_138378.1:113522556-113582754 GCF_054177405.1 Leptonychotes weddellii
GGGATCATGACCTGAGCCGAAGGCAGATGCTTAATGACTGAGCCACTCAGGCGCCCCCAAAACCCCACTTTTTTATTAACCACTTAGAAAATATAAAGCAATTATTTGTGTTTCATGGAGGCTGGCCCAATACTGTTCTATGCAATTTTTACATTATATTTTGTGAATTTTGAACTGTAATGCGTAGCATGAATGTTAAGGATTTTAGTGAATGCATGGACTCACTCTCCAAGTGCATTTTAAATCTGATCTTCTGCCTCCCTGCCTCCTTTAGTCTATGAATTTACTTTCTTGAGTAGGAAAAAAATGAGGGAATTGTGCAGAGCACACCAGGATTTAGAGCTTGGGAAGGGTTTTGCACAAGTGCCTTTACACACCCACCATACCTTGCATTCATCACTCAGACACATATACATGGTACCCATCTAGACACGGAGACTCTTCTTTATTCTTGGATAGTCTTTGCAAATCATTTGTTATACAGAGTAAAACAGCACTGCATTTCTCATCTCAAATGAGCCATACTTATCGAGATAGGATACTCAAGTGTTGTGTCTCCATCACTGTCTCCATCGGTACTGTATAATTTCTATATCATTAAAAGATAAGGACTCGTTGAATTACCTTACCCTGATGTAAGCTTTCAGACAGAATCTATGTATTTCAGAACACAGGCCAAAATAAAGATGTATTTCTAATTTCAGGTACCTAGTCTTCTGAAGTGCTCAGTGCTTTATAGGCAAATGTGTGGGCTATTCCTTATACACAGGGTATAGAGTCATAATGTATTTGTCAGCCTGACCAAGCAAGGTAGGTCCATGTGGATGGGGGCTTGAGTGTGAATGATTGTGTAAGATGTGTGTATGTGTAATGATTTGGTGGATGTGTGATATATACCAATAAATGAGTAGAATATTGCCAATCTTGGTGCATATTCAAGTGGTATCACTCCTTCTCTCTCACTCATGTAAGTAATTTAGTAAATCAACTAGGTAGAAAAGGCAGTCACCTGGGTTGTAAATACACTGAGTGAAGGAAACCTTTCCTATTGCTTATAAAATATTCACCTGCTTGACAGGTGAAATTCACGATATAAAAAATTACACACCAAAAGCGTACTTAACATTAACCATCCTCTGAGAAACCAGAACTTCTGTAAATTTTATAATTGGGTTAAGGGGAACTTTTTTTGTTGTTTTTTTTGTTTTTTTAAAGATTTTATTTATTTATTTGAGAGAGAGAGAGAATGAGAGACAGAGAGCATGAGAGGGAAGAGGATCAGAGGGAGAAGCAGACCCCCCACTGAGCAGGGAGCCAATGCGGGACTTGATTCCGGGACTCCAGGATCATGACCTGAGCTGAAGGCAGTCGCTTAACCAACTGAGCCACCCAGGCGCCCCAGGGGAACTTTTTTTTTTATGTAAATAAGCAATTCAACGAAGTGGTCATTGGATGAATCACTGAGCTAGTGGTTCTTGGTGAATTGGAGATTTTGTAAACTCTACAGCAGTGTCACAATGATCTTATATTTATGTTTCCTAGTGTTTACACACATGAGTAGATACCTACTTGAAAGCGGTTGTGGATACCAGGGTTGGAAATTTATAAATACGTCTCATGCAGGAAGAAGAGCTCAGGAATAAAAAGGAAAAAGAGATAGCATTTGAATTAGGAAAGCAAAATTTCCCTAGAAATTGTCAGCCTGCTTCTGCTTATGTCTCATCAGCCAGAATTGTGGCACATGGTCAGTCTTAGCTGGAAGAAAGTCTGAGAAGTGCAGCTTATTATCTTGTCTCATTCCTCCCTCAAACATAAATGGAGTTATGATCGGAGGGATGAAAAGGAACTTGGATATTGGAAAAGCAACTAGTGGTGTCTGTCTGCTGGAAATGAAGGCTCTCTTCCTTACTCTTCTCATTTTTTAGTTCATTACTCTGCTGGCTTTTTTTGTTTTGTTTTGTGTTTTTTGTTTTTGTTTTTTTTAGTTGTTGCTCCCTTTGTCTCCCACTGGGTTACATTTTACTTAGAACTGTGGCATTTTGGAGTAGAAAGATGTGGGATCATCTGATTCCACTCCCTTTATTTCACTGATGAGAAAACTGGAGGCTCAAGACTATGATTGCTTGCCCAAGGTCGCACAGTGATTTAGAGAAGCCACTCCGAGCAGTGCTGCCTGGGTGAGGAGGGGAGAGGAAATTTCAAGTCAAATGGACAGATGTTCACTTTTATTTTCCTTTTCCTTTTATTTTTCCTAAGTGAAAACCCCAGTCACCACCTTCTTTAAATTTTAAATTATTTGCACTTGGCAAATTCAGTTTCTAGCCAGCCAAGCACAATTGTAACCCACTGCTAGTTTTTTTTTTAAGCTTCCTACACACTTTGTTACAGGATCATGCAGCTGCCAGAATGGGAAGGCAAGTTCAGAAGGGTTTCTCTTCACTTCCTAATCAAAAAAATTCAAGGCCAATATATAAGAATAACCTCACAGAATACCACCCAAAACCTTTGCCAGAAAAATACCGCAAATAAGACTGACAGCTTCCTGCCATTTTTTTTGTACAACTTTAAAGATGGTTGGAAAAAGGTTGCCTGACAGAGTAGGGAGGCTCTTACAGTTCCTTCCATGAAATGGATGATCTTAGGTCACTTTCTTGCTCTCTCTTTTTTTTTTTTTATTCTTATGTTAATCCCCATACATTACATCATTAGTTTTAGATGAAGTGTTCCATGATTCATTGTTTGTGCATAACACCCAGTGCTCCATGCAGAATGTGCCCTCCTCAATACCCACCACCAGGTTAACCCATCCTCCCACCCCCTCCCCTCTAGAACCCTGTTTGTTTTTCAGAGTCCATCGTCTCTCTTGCTCTCTCTTTCTTCTGAAATTGGGAGAGGTTGCACTGGAATTAGGACCTCAGCTTTGGTTGCACATTGGAATCACAGAAGGGCACTTAAAATGATTAATGTCTGTATCTCCACCCCCTCCAACTCTTTTGATTTTATTGGATTTCAGTGTAGGGTATTCTTTGCAAAGCTCTCTAGGTGATGCTGACATGTAACCACTGGGCTATATAATAAGCACTAATCTTGCTACTCAGAGTGTGGCCTCCTGACCAGCAGCATCCTCTACCTGGGATCTTGGGAGAAATGAAGAATTTCAGGTTGCACTCCAGACCTCCTGAATCAGAATTTGCAAGAATCTGAGGTGACTCAATATACTGTGAAGTTTGAGAAGCACTGCTGAGATTCCTTTCAGTTCTCTCATTTCGTGATTCTATAATATGGGGCACTTCCTTGTTCAGAAACCTTCAATTGCTCCCATACAGTCGGAATTCTTCACCTGCTCTTTATGGCTCATCTTAATCTAACCCAGCTGTTGTCTATCCAGCCATTTCTCCCTTTGTGTGTTCCGATCTCTAGGCGTCTGTTTTCTCCTTACCCACGCAAGCAGCCCTTGGTCATTTCTGCCTAGCAGACATGGCTCCCCAGTTCTTGCCCAGCCGTACACGTCAAAGTCCGGCCAGCGTTGGCTTGCCCCGGCCCACCATATGTCACTAGCACTTACTCTTTCTGCTCAGATTGGTAAGTTGCTGGAGGTATCTAATGGAATTACCATTGGATTTCTTTTCCTTACCTCCCTGCTTAGACTTTGAAAGGTCCTTTAAGACAAGGATTATATCCTGCTGATCCTTGAATCCCAAGTGCATGCTTAAAAAAATATGGTGGACATCCATAATGTTTACTGTCAGAGCTTGCTGGAGGGAGAAGACCAGTGATATGGGAGTCAGATGAGGTGGATTTTATTGCCCCTGATGGTGTGACCTTTTCTGGATGTCAGGGTTTTTTTATGATTTATTTATTTATTTGAGAGAGGGAGAGCCTGAGTGGGGGAAGGGGCAGAGGGAGAGAAGATAGAACCCTAAGCAGACTCTGGCTGATCCTGGAGCCTGACATGGAGCTCTATCCCATGACCCATGAGATCATGACCTGAGCTGAAACCAAGACTCAGATGCTTAACAAACTGCCTCACTCAGGCATCACCTCAGTTTTCTTTTTTAAAGATTTTATTTATTTATTTGACAGTGCAGAGGGAGAGGGAGAAGCAGACTCCTCACTGAGCAGGGACCCCAACGCGGGGCTCAATCTCAAAACTCTGGGATCATGACCCGAGCTGAAGGTAGATGCTTAACCAACTCAGCCACAGATGCCCCCTCAGTTTTCTCATATAAAGGAATATGAGGTGCCTTCATATCTGATGGAAATCTGAGTGTCGGACTTCATTGGGATCCAGATCATGGTCTCTGATGACTGAGTCCCTTAGTTCTTATGTATTTACCAGGAACCAAGCACACATGTGAAGAGTTTTTAATTTATTAAATCCTTCATGTGGGCTTTAAATACACTATCTTATCTTGTCCTTGAAAATAAGCACTGCCCCCTGGGTCTGAAGCTGAAGGAAATCAGGATGAATTCAGCAAGAATCAGACAGATGAATGAGCGAGAACCCGGAAAAACTTGGCTTGGTTTTTCCGTTATCTTGTTTGGTTTTCAGGAGAATTGTGATCTTTTGTTTCTTAAGGATATGGTTTGGGATCAATTGGAAATATGTGGTTCTTGTCCTGCAGACCTTTCTGCCCTGATTGAACACAGCTGTCTGGTTAACCATACTAAGCAACCCTGTGAGGGAAACATACAGGGATTAAGGTTGCTCCAATTTGGAGCTGATTAAGCAGGCTCAGAGAGGTGAAGTGATTTGCCAGTAATTTGCAGGGTTTGTCAAAGGGCTGGTTTCGGTTCCATCTGCTTCAGAAGCACCTGGGGTACTTATCAGCCCTGCGGAGTCCTCGGCCCCACTGTGGCCAGAATCTCGGCGGCAGAGGCCCAGGATCCTGTCAGTTTGATGATCCACTGAAGCAGGTCTTAAGCATATTGAAGTAGGAGAATCACCTTGTTAGGAAATGTTCTCTGTCCCTGTAGAGAATGAATCCAAGACTCAGGATGATCACACTGTCTCCCTTCCGCTGGAAGGGCTTGGAAATTGGGTGTGTTCTCACAGTCACATGAGGAGCTTTTAAGAAAGGTCACCTCACTAAGTGGCCCACTAGGCCAAGTGACACAGATTGTCCATGAACAGCCTGGGAATCTTTATTTTTAAATAGTTGTGTAGGTGACTTTGATACTCAGCAAGGCCTGGGAATGGCTAAGTGGAAACAAACCTGGCATATTTTTAAAAGGCTGCAATCAGCAGAGAGAATAATTTGTAATTGGATAATGGGATGCATTTAAAATGGAGTCTCCTATAGGCTGTCTCTCTGCCTACCTTCCACTTTACCTCCTCTGGAAAAGCCTTTTCCCCGGTTGACAGAAGTACAGTGAAGCATGTCCAAACTCCTTAAAGTCTTTACAGGAGAGAGCAAAGCTGAAGGAGTTTTCCAGACTCTGGTTTTCTGTCTGAGGCCCTGTCACTCATGTCATGCTCCCACTTTAGGGGCCTGGGCTATACCCAGGCTGTGTCCTCAGCCAGTGGCTTCTGGGGTGGGACTGCTGGTGTCCCCGAGGAAAGCATTCCCTCCGCCAAACAGCAGTAGTTAGAAATAACGAGCCCTCACATTTTATAGCACTTTCCCATTCACAAAGCACATTCACATTTTTTAATCTCATTAATCCCCACAACAGACCCGTGAGCTGGATGTCATTACGCACAGGTTACAGATGATGAGATTGAAGCCAAGAGAGGGAAAGTGCCCTGCTCAGTCATGGTTGCTGAATCACAGAGCCGAGCAGACGACCCAGGGGTTCCAGTTTCAGGCCCAACGCTCTCCCCACTGTGCACATCAGCCTCCATATTCCCTCAATAGCCCTGATGAAGCAGGTGTTTTATTCTCATTGGCAGATGGCAGAGCTGAAGTTAGAATTGATAGGCCCAAAGTCACACAGCTACTAAGTGGGAAGGCCGGGATTCAAACCCAGCTCTCTCCAGCTCTAAAGCTAACTGTTCTCGTTCATGTCTCTGCCATTGTCTTTGAAGGTCTGAATCATCTGTTGTGTACATCAAACATTTTGACATCGATCCGTGGTAAGAAGTCATCATGGTTCAGTGTGTGCATCCACACATGCATGCTTGTGTCCCTAATGCACATGAAATCCAAAGTTTGTTTGTTTTCACTAATACTCTACTGCCGTACATTCTAGTTTCTATCTTATTCAAAAATGCTGGTCATGACCCATCAAACACGTTTCATAATCCACTGAAGGGCCATGACCTACACTTTGAAAAACATTCTTCTGAGTGCTCAGACATTTGCTTGTGGTATTTATTTACAACTTTTCTATTTGGTCAAAAGCATATGTCGAGATACGAAAAAGTTCTTAGGTGGTCAGCCTTGACCTGATCAGCTTGGGCACCCCTGCCAAGTTCCTTTCTGGCTTGCCCCAGCCCCTTTGCAGGCCTCAGGCTCCTGGCCGCCTCCCAGGCCACAGAGATGGGCTTCCGAGGACCAGTGGCACAGGGGTGCCTTGATAATGAGCACGTTCTTCACAGCTTCCCCTTTCTTGACGACTGTGAGCAGTAATAAACATGTGAGCAAACAGGGAGAGTTTAGTGTGTTTATTGCTGCTATTGAGAAAATAATGTGATAATAAACAGGGCCGGTAATGGAAATTGCTTCTAAGAATAAAATTATGTTATTATGAGTTACGTGCAGCCTCAAGAAAGCATGTCGTGTCTCTGAGTGGGAACTGCCTGGCTGGTTGGTGTTGTTCTGCTGGGCCTCCCGCCTGGGATCCCCGCTTCTCACTCTGTTTGCCAATTTGAACTTTTAGCCTCATTGACTTCTTGGCATTGCTGATCTTTGGAAACTGGGCGGCTTGGGCAACATTGCATTTTAATTAGTGCATTTAATCCCCTGGCCTGCGTGGCGATGCCTGTTACCTTTCTTTGCAGAGTCTCATTAGGTCTGGATGAGGAAACTCTTCTTTAGTGTATGATGAAGGAATTAACCCCGAGCACCGTTTAAATGGTCTATGTGGAAGAGAATTGCCTTTTTTATCAGCTAATAGCCTATCCTGTCATTAATGCAGGCATACGAGTAAAATGAAGGTTTGAGAGCTTAGCTCCTATACTAATTAGAAAGAAAATGACAGAAAAAATGTCAGCTTTGAAGAGCTGGGTTGGCTTTGATGACACCCAGACTCTCACAGGCTAAGAACAAAATGCCATTAAAACTTTTCCTTCAGACTCTGTACATAATGTTGCCTTACACCCTGTCTTTTCACACCCTGTCTTTGCTCACATTTCTCTTCCGGCTGGGGATCTTTCAACTTCCCGCCTTCACCTGTCAGATTCTTACTCCTCTTTCAGGGTTTCTCCCAACAGTGACATCCTACCAGAAGTCCCTCCAAACCCCATGGAGCACTTTCTTCCCTACACAATTCCCATATTCTCTTGACCGTTTTGTTCAAGAACTTATCATGGTCTCCAGTTATTAAGCTGATTGCATCATATCCCTTATTAGATTGTAAGCTTGTCAGTTCAGACTGTGGTTCTCCTTCATCTCTGTTCCCTTTACAGTCTGGCCCAAGGTACAGCATAAGCCAGCTGGGTATGCAATGTGGAAGGAGATCCAAATGAAGTGGACTTGACTTTAGGATCTCCATCTTGTGTGCTGGGGCTGGCACTGCAGTGAGGCAAGAGAGGCTCCTGACCTGCACCTACAGTGAGTCTCTCCTGAAAGTTTATGCCCTAGGCACCTCTCTTGCCTTGCTGAAGTCCTGGCCTTGGTGAGGGTACTGGGAAAAGGTTGAGGGTTGCTCTTGAAGAGGCGTTTGCTGGATTCCTTCTGTGAGCACAGTTTAGTCTTCCATGATCAGGATTTTTGTAGTCAGCACAAGAGAGCCCCCAAAGCTCTGCTGTTGTCCTCTTAAGGGCCCTATTTTTGCAGTTCCCTCCTTACCCAATCCAGCAAGGCTCCTGTCCTATATTGATACACCTGTGGTTTCACTGGCATGTCTCCATACTTCCTTATCCTCGGTGCCCTGTCCTGACCCCTCATCAGTCCCTTACCTGGGTTACTGCAGAGCTTCCCTGCCTTCAGACGCCCCCTACTCTCAGCCCCATCCATTCTACCTACATGTCACAGTGTATCAAGAAGCTGCTCTGGGTCTCTTCTTCTTCTGTGCCTTGTTCCCTTCTTCTTCCTCACCGCATGGCAGGGAGAGACCAAGTCCGCAGAGATTGCAAAAGAGAAGATCACTAGGACGTTTGTGGATTTTACAAAAACTTCCTATTTAAGCAGTGATGGCAAATCAGAGTGTTTAGCCAGAATTATAAATTAGAGTCTTTAAAGGTTAGGATGCTTATATCAACTTCTCGCCTTCACCTGTCAGATTCTTACTCCTCTCTCAGGGTTTAAAGGTTAGGATGCTTAACATGTTAGAATATTTGATGGAGTTCTGTCTTTAAGGTAAGGGTGAATTTATTCATTCATTCGTTTATTCATTCAGCAGTGCAAGGGTCCGGTCTAGGTACATCAGGAGACGAGGCTGACACTGTCCCTGTCTTCATAGTCCTTACGTTCTACAGAGAGGAGGCAGAGTCAACCAGGACACAACCCTTGAACTAGATCCTGGTGAGTTGTATAAGTGCCATGAAGAAAACCAGCAGGGTAGGAGAGTGAAGAGCTGCAGATGGGCCCTCAGGGGTGGTGACATTTGTGCCAAGACCTGAGGATTGGATGAAGCTGCCCAGGGAGTTGCCGCGGCAGGGCAAGCACGGCAGCTGGAGACTGGGGCTCTCTCGATGGTCTGAGGAGCAGGAGGATGGTGTGTGGCAGCTAGAGGACAGTGAGTAAGGGCAGGAGTGGCACCAGAGGGGCTTGGTGAGGCAGGCAGAGGCCAGGCTCAGCAAGGGCTTTGGGCTCTATTCCTAGTGGATTGGAAACTTGGAGGGCATTGCCCAGGAGAGTGGCGTGAATTTATTCGCTGTTTCAGTGATTACTCTGGCTTATGTGCAGACCAGAGTTCCACATGGCTGCCCACACAGGTAACTACCCTCTTGGGCAAAACACAGGGTTCTGTAACATAGAAAATGTATTGAAGACTCTCTAAATTATAGATATTCTTTTATGTTTCTTCTTGGCTAGAAACTTAACTTTAAATTAAAAAAAAAAACCTGCTTTTCGTTTGGAGTACATGTTTATGGTACTCTTAGAAATAGTGTAAATATTTTTTTCTTTTTCTCCTTCTTGGTCATCAGGTTCATGACACGACTATGCTATTCTAAACGAACACAATATATGCTTCAGTTTTGCCTGTGTTCTTTTCCAAGAAAATTGAATGTAAGTCAAGTGGCTGAAGGAGCGATACCATTTCTTTGAATTTGTCACAGAGAAGAACATGTTATTTACTGATGTCCAATTTTATTTGGTGTTTGGAATAGCAAACATCTTTAGAGATAAGAGCAAACTTTTGCTGATCTTGAACATCATCTAATATGAGACACTGTCTTGATAAAAATAATCTCTGGCTCCTAGTGTAGTCACCAGAGGAGAGGTAGCAAAGATAGTCCTTGATGCCCAGTTGAGTATGTTTTATAATAACCTTCCATAGACCCACCCTGCTACCTCTTAAATCTCTTCTTTCACCTTTGGTCTGAGACAAGTGGGTTCAGGAAAACAAAGATGAGGTATTTGGGGGGAAAGTGGGTAAAAGAAGGTGTGTGTGTGTGTTTCATGTTTTTCCTGTGAAGGGTATGGGTTTGCTGAAGAGTGATGCCTCCACTGTAAGTTGGTGGTTTCCTAACAAGGCTGATAAGCTCACCTGGGCAATTGGTTGGAAGGACATTCTCATCCAGTTATGGGTTGAATTGTCTCCCCCCCCCACAATTCCTATGTCGAAGTTTCTATCCCTAGTGTCTCAGATGTAACATTATTTGGAAATAAAGTCATTGCGGAAGTAGTTGGTTAAGTTAGGATGGGATCGTGCTGGATTAGGGTGGGTCTCTGTTCCAATAAGATGGGTGTCCTTATTCAAAAAATGAAATTTGGAAACAGAGGTATACACACAGGGAGACTGTCATATGAAGATGAAGGCACAGATTGGGGTGATGCGTCTACAGCCAGGGAATGCCAAAGATTGCCAGCAAACCACTAGAATCCAGGAGAGAGTCCTGGAATGCACTCGTCCTCACAGGTCTTAGAAGCAACCAACCCTACCAACACCTTGACCTTGGACTTACAGTCTCCATAACTGTGAGATGATGAATTTCTGTTGTTTAAGCCAACTGGTTTGTGGTACTTTATTATATCTGTCCTAGGAAACCACTGCACAGTCCCATCCAGCTCCCACTGAACACCATCTCTGGGGGAAGGTCCATGGAGATAGACTTTTCATAGCCCTTGAGTGGCTTCTGAGGAGGGGGTGGGGCTGGGAAGCACAGTTCTTTCTCCTTGGTTGTCCCTGGACATTCACAGATGCAATCACATCTGAGCTTCTGCTGTCCCCACCGACTCATCTTCAGGATTCTTTTTTTTTTTTTTTTTAAGATTTTATTTATTTATTTGAGAGAGAGAATGAGAGACAGAGAGCACGAGAGGGGAGAGGGTCAGAGGGAGAAGCAGACCCCCTGCTGAGCAGGGAGCCCGATGTGGGACTCGATCCCGGGACTCCAGGGTCATGACCTGAGCCGAAGGCAGTCGCTTAACCAACTGAGCCACCCAGGCGCCCCTCATCTTCAGGATTCTTATAGGATGTGTGGACATACCACAACCATGAATGAATCCGTCAGGATGGGACTGATCCCCTATTGAAACAGACATTTGTTGACGTTCCTCTTGTTAAAAAAAAAAAATTGCTGGTAGTATCACATACAGAAAAGCCAAACTTACAAGTGCATTCTCAGTGCCTAGCCTTGCACTGACCATGCACTAGTGTAAAGGTTGTTAAAGATGACAGGGTTTCTAATTTCAAAGAATTTGAATAAGGTGCTTTGGAAACTGGTTCCTAGGCTGTTAGCGAACTAGAGAAAGATTGCTCTTCGCTCTAAATGTCTATGACACTCAGTATTCTCTCAGTATTCTACTCAGACAAGCCTGGGTAATAGTGTATATATAGAAACCAAAGGCTGGAGGGAGCTTTTCGTTTTTCTTTCAGCCGGTCTGACCTCCAAGACCAGCCTGCTTGTACACCAGCACCACCTTTCCTAGAGTTATCATCACAGAGTTGTTTTTATTAGAATCTGGGTCTCAGGAACCTGTGGTCATCTTCAGCTCACCCTTCGGGTTGGAATTTATCAAGCTTGTTCTGAGCCCAAAGGTGATTTCTTTTTTTCTTCCTGAAAGTTTGGTAAATTTCTGCTCAGCCATTTTTATACTGTCAAAGCATGAAGTATAGTTATCACGCTCTGAAAATTGTTTAGATGCTTGCCACCCACCTCCAGCCAAATAACAGGAGCTGGTTTTTTTAAAGTAAAAATTTTCCATGGCCTCCTTTGAGTGCAAGAACTGATTCTTTGTCACAGTGGGAGATTTTCTCCATAGCCTGTGGTGATGAAGAAGGCACGTGGGCTGGAAAAGACAGACTCAAGTTTGAATCACACTTTTCCCACCACTGTTGTGTGATCTTGGGCAAGATTCTTAACTTTCTTCCCAAACCTTGTTTTCCTCACTTATAAAATGGGGCAGCACCTCTCAAGTTCATGGTGAGGATTGGCGTTTATGCATAAAGCAATGGGATATGGTAAAGGCTGGCCGTCCTCAAACCTGGATGCTTGTTAGAATCCCTAGGGAGCTTATAAAACAAAACTTCCTCTCACCCCAGACAGAATGAGTGTGGTTCTCTGGGGGGTGAGGCTATACATCTGAATTATTTTATTTTATTTTTTCAAAGATTTATTTATTTGAGAGAGAGAGTGCATGCGTAGGGGGAGGGGCAGGAGCAAGGGAGAGAGAGAATCTTCAGCAGACTCCCAGCTGAGTGAGGAGCTCGATGTGGGGCTCCATCTCAGGACCCTGAGATCATGACCTGAGCCGAAATCAAGAGTCTGATGCTTAACCGACTGAGCCATCCAGGCGCCCCTACACATCTAAATAATTCTAATTGCTCCAGGATATTTGGAAGCCCAGGGAAGGTTAAGAACAAGTAGGTCTAGCAAAGATGGATTTCAGAAGCATCTGCTAAGTGAAAGAAGCCACAGAAAAGGCCACATACAGTGGGATTGCATTAATATGATATTCTAGAAGTGGCAAAACTCTAGATCAGTGATTGTCAGGGTCAGAGAGTTGGGGAGGGGGATGATTACTGCAGAGGGGCATAGAAGAATGTTTTGGGGTGAAAATGTTTGCTATATTGATCAATACTCATTCACTTGTATATTTCAAAAGGTAAATTTTATTGCATGTTAATTATACCTCAGTAAAAAAGAGAACTAGTCGGGTTTGGTCTTCTATAGCCATTATTTTGATGATGAGATGATGAGGATGATGATGTAGCAGGAGGAAAGTAGCTGGTGTTTGAAAACAATTTCCAGAGGTTGTTTTTTTGTTTTTGTTTTTGTTTGGTGAGGACCAGCTTGAAACTCTTGAGGCATTACAAGATAGGTAACCATAAATCCGTAATTTGAAATGTGCACATTAAAATGAATGCATTTGACATGCTTTTAGTTCCAGATGTTCAGGTAAGCATGCCGAATGGGGCTTGCTGACTCTTTTATTGCTAATGAAGAATAAATACCAGATGATTGGAGAGAGTGTTAACATGGGGATGAACATTGGGAGCATTTTTGAGCCAAGTTAACCAAACTCTCTGAGGCTTTCAAGAAAAAAAAAATCACAGAGAAGCAGAGACTCATGGGAATTTCTTCCTGAGTCTCTCTTCTGTTAGGGCTAGCAGAATGGTGTTTTCTTTTGCTCAGACTTGCAAAAGAAGCTTCAAGAGCATGAAATATCTGAAGAGAAAATATGTGGGAAGTAGATATCAGCACAAACCTCTTGGTGGAGGTTTTAGTCTGAGACTGGTCAGGGCTCTTGCTCACGTGTGATCACACAAACATCCTGTCCTCGTCTGCGGGTAAGCAGAACGCAGGCACACATCTTCCCTGGGTTCTTTGGGATTGTGGTTCTCTAGCATAGACCAGGTCAGAATGTTCCTCCTCTTTTCTTCCAGTTGTTTAACCTTCGACAAATGATTTAAGCTTTTAGAGTGTTAGCTTTCTCACCTAAGATATGGGGGGGGCGGGGTGCTACTTACTCTATAGGGCTGTCGGATGAAGTAGAGCTGATGTGTGCCAAGTGCTTGCTTAGTGTTTGCTGTCTGCCAGTGAGTCCACTTACGTCCCAGGCTCCATCCCTTAGGTTGATCTGTTTTAATTCATTTACTTATTTTTATTACTTTTTTATTAACATATAATGTATTATTTGTTTCAGAGGTACAGGTCTGTGATTGATCAGTCTTACACAATTCACAGCACTCACCATAGCACATACCCTCCCCAATGGCTATCACCCAGACGCCCCATCCCTCCCACCCCCCACCACTCCAGCAACCCTCAGTTTGTTTCCTGAGATTAAGAGTCTCTTAGGGGTTTTACCAGTCTCTCTGGTTTCATCTTGTTTCATTTTTCCCTGCCTTCCCCTATGATCCTCTGTCTTGTTTCTCAAGTTCCTCATATCAGTGAGATCATATGATACTTGTCTTTCTCTGATTGACTTATTTCACTTAGCATAATACCCTCTAGTTCCATCCACGTCGTTGCAAATGGCAAGATTTCATTCCTTTTGATGGCTGCATAATATTCCCTTGTATATACACACCACATCTTCTTTATCCATTCATCTGTTAATGGACATCTTGGTTCTTTCCACAGTTTGGCTATTGTGGACATTGCTGTTTACTTTTATCACAACTCTATGAAGTAGGTGTCGTTGTTGTTCCATTTTATGAACAAGGAAGTTGGTAATTCGGTGAAGGATAGATGGAAACGACCTGCCTCCAAATTCTCTGCCTTAACCACTTGGCTCTCCTAGCCCTGGTGCGTGTAGTAGGCTTTCCATAAATTGTGGGAATCTGCAGAAAGTTCAGTATCCACCATTAATCCTTAGGTAGGATTGATTCCCCAGGAATTGCTAGGTCCGGGGCTAATCTGTGGGTGCATGTGCACATGTATTTCGGGGGAGGGGGCGTTTGTCCAAATGCAATGCAGTGAATGTTGCACTAAGGCCTAAAGCCCTAGGTTAGAACATTCATCAGCTCACTGGCTCTCTTTCAGCCTTTATTTAACATCTATAAAACCAGAATATTCCTGTCTATCTTAGCAAAGGGTTTTGAAGGTTAAATAAAACAATGGATATAAATGTACCTAGTAGATTGCTCGGTATGTATCAGATCTTGGTAAATTTTTCTTTTTAAGATTAAAAAAATGAAGAAACTCTCCAGAGAAGCTTGCAGCCTAACAGGGCTCAGGGAGCTTGTATTTCTGGCCTGGCCTCACAGTTTCCATTTTATTGTTGATGACTCCCAGGTACAGCCATGGTCAATGTCCTGCCTTCTGTCCTGCTGAGTAAGGGAGGAGAATAGCGCCCTCTCCTGTTGGAGAACCTGGGGCTTGCAAACACCGAGTGACCTGGTGTTTGGCAACCGAGGTTCTTGAATCCACTGCTCTGTGTCCAGGATGGTACCTGGCCCTGAGGACATCCAGGGAGGGAGGGGCATGCTATAACTGTTCTTAAGGACCTCATCAACCAGCTGTGGGTGGCAAGGCTACGACTGACTGTATTTGAGGATTGTTAGGTGGGGCCTGTAGTTGTTTATCTTTGTATCTCCAGCACCTGGTCAAGCACCCAACACATAGAAAGGGTGTCAGGAGTGCTGAGCAGTGACTGGTTGTCGTTGTTGTGAGGGAGGGCCGGAAGTGCTGCATACCAAAGGTGCAGCAATGCAAGGTGTGCGGACAACCGAGTGTTTCTGGACCTGGGACCTCAGTCTTTAAGGAAATCAACCAAGCCTCTCCTTTCCCTGCCAGATGCTCTGAGATTCTGCTGTTGGCACTGGGAAGTGTTGACAATCTTCTCTAACCGATGCTTCATTCACGATGGGGAGACCATTTCCTTTCCATGCTGGAAGAGTACCTATCAGGGAACAGAGGAACACCACCGACGCTGGTGACATCTGATTTCACAGCAGCCCTGGAAGGCTGTGCCTGTGTGTCTGGGAAGGTCCAGTGGGCTGGAAACCGACCTGAACTCAGAAAACCTGCATCTGTCATTGCTTAGCTTTGTGGCCTTAGGCATGTCACACTTTGCTAAGTTCCAAATTTCTTACTTTGTCTGGTATTCTGGGACCAGCTACCACATCCTGAGTGCCTACTGTGTTCCTGGTCCTGTCCCTGGGAATAAAACGTGCCATGTAGGACAGCTCCAGGATCAGCCAGGGAAACAGCCATGGGGTACTACCAACAGGCCCAGGTCATCCTCTGGCTCCAGCATGCTTGCTGTGTGAACTTGGGTACATCTCTCTCTTTCTCTGGGCCTCCAGATTCCTCATTTATAAAGTGGTGGTGGTGCTCCTGGCCTGGTCTTTAGGATTGTATAGTCAGAAAGACTGAGATAGAGCTTCTTCCAAAAGGTTTTTTTGTTTTTTTGTTTTGTTTTTTGAGATTTGTTTATTTGGGGAGGCGGGGAGAGGGACAGCACAAGTGGGAGGGGCAGAGGGAGAGGGAGAGAGAATCTCAAGCAGACTCTGCACTGAACATGGAGCCTGATATGGGGCTCGATCCTAGGACCCTGAGATCATGACCTGAGCAGAAACCATGAGTTGGACACCCAACCAACTGCGCCACCCAGGGACTCTAAGGCTTTGGGTTTTAAACAGTGAACAGGGAGACTTCAGTGACCTGCAACAGGGTCTTTGCACCTCATTCTCTGTGCATTCGGAACTCACTCCCACAGAACTGTGTTCTCTTCCCCAGGGAGAAATCCCAGGCTCTGAATGCCCACCCCGAGTCCCCACGCTGGACGGGGAGGTTGGGACCCCTGGAGGAGGTATGAACTGGATTCCAGCCTTCCGTGTGGCCTGGGGCAGGGGATGGATGCTGTTTCCCTCACAATGGATTTAACCTTCTTTCAGAAACCATTCTTCTTAACGTTAATGATATGTCTGACTCTGGCTCTTGCAATTAGGATTTGAACTCCTAAGGTGTTCAAATGGGTGTCATCCATTCTTGTCTCCTCAGCCCCTAGCTTAGTTCCCTACACAAGTAGGAGCTTTACAAAAAGTCCGCTGAAATGCATGAAGTGCAGTTGGTTCACAGAAACCCCAAGACAGTGGCTGGACTGAACTTTAACAAAGGCCCTGCCAGGCCTAGGTAGAGGTCATTCTTGAAAGCTGGTGTGTGTGGGGGCGGCGGGAGGTGGAGGCGGGCCTATTCACCCTGACAAATAGATAGAGACTGTTTTCCTGTACCCTTGGGGTTTAATCTTTTCTTCTGAATCTTGAAAGCCCATGGCGTTGAGTGCTGAAACCCATTACAGAGCAATTGTCCCTGGAGCTCAGGTTCCCTTACAATTCTTTTCCTGGGAGGCTCCTCTGATGGGCTCTGACATTACTCCATGAATCATAGACACTTCTGCCTCGGGCTCTTAGAAGTGTTTTTCGCCGGCCTGTGTGTACCAAAAAATAGGACTTTATTCCGCTTTCTGTACAGCGAATGCTCTCGTCTTCAAGGAAGGCCTTCCCTCCGCCTCCACCTCTGAGGAATGTGTAATCAAATACAGAAAAGGCCAGAGACAGGAGATAGAAACACTGTGGGGTCAGATCTCATTGAAGCAGGGCAAGAATATGATTCTGAGAATCCCACATTCAAAGAATGTGAGGTCAGGAGGCAGCTGGGGATGGGAGGCCTAGGGAGATGCAGGCCACACTTGCCAGAGCAGGGCTGCAGCAGTCGGGCCTGAGATGTAAGCACAGCAGTCTTGGACTCTTGTGATGTTAACAGTGCAGGAGCCTTGCTTCCCTCCTGATCGACGGAGGTGCTCACCATCCCCCGGTAGCTCCAGCTGCAGTGTTTCTGGGTGCATGGAGTTCCTGAATTGGGTGCTCCCCAGCCCCATGTCCCTTCTCCTGCAATTTCCTGTTTAGAACACCCATCCCGGTTGCCCTTTGCCTCGCTGACCTTTTCCCCATCATTCTCTACTGTACAGACCAGGCATCGATTTGACTGGAAATTCTCTGGGACTTCCACCCCGTTTGGATGTTCCACTTCTGTGCTCCCTCTATCAGAACACACTGAACGTGTTCATGAGTTATTTGTGTCCAACAGGGAGTCCTGAAAGGGCCTTCAGTTGGGGAATGACATGGCCAGGACTGATTTTCAGGTCAGTCACTCTTCTAGCTGCTGTAGGAAGCGTGGCTGCCAGAGCGGAGAGCCGGGGCGGGGAGTGGAGCTGGGGAACTGTGGGAGGGGCCCGCAGGGGCTGAAACAAGGGTTTGCAGTGAGGACAGAAGATGCATCCTGCTCATTGTTCAGAGGTAGTGCAGGGTGAAGGAAGTAGCCAAAGCACTGCTTACCCCAGGGTTGGCCAGATGGTCGAGGGAAGCCTATAATGAGTGGAGTCCAGTGGAACAGGGGACCTTCAGGGGTTTCCTGCTGATGGGTGATCTGGCTGCACACGTTCGCAACCAACAAGGCAAAGACACTTGCTCTGGTTTTTGCTGAGGAGTTTCTGGAGCCAGGTGTAAAATGCAGGCACGGTGAATGCCTGATTTCTCTGAGGGCAGAGTGTCTCCTGCCTTTCCAGCATTCTCCTGGAGGTCCACGCCTGACAGGGGCAGGCAGGCACGCTGCTCAGTAAGTTCTTCCCGCAGCCTGTAGGGGTTCAGTCAGGTTCCCGTGTAGCCTTAAAGGCGCAGCCCAAATACCTCCTTTTCCTAAAAGTCAGATGTACTGTTGCCCCCTCTTTGGTATCCTCAAAGCTAATTTTAAGGCAAGTATCATGGTGGGTTTTTTTTTTTTTTTTTCACATGTTGGAGTTGAGTAGGCATATAGCTTATTTATTCCTTGCTCCTTGATAAACACTTTTGTACCCAGTCCCTGTGACCCCAATCTGACAGAGTACTTGTACATAGCAGATGCTCAGAACTGTTCTTGAAGTGACTGAGGGAGAAATATCAGTCCTGACCTTTCTGAGTGATGAAGACCATGGCCACCTTTCCTCAGTGAGACAGTCGGGAAGGATCATTCTTTTAGCTCCTTTTGCTAAGAAGAGCCCAGGAGATTTGGGACGATGATACAGATCCCCAGACAGACTCGGGGACAAGGGAACCAACATAATGAATGAAAGTGTGTGTGTGTGTAGGAGGAGGGAGGGGAGGGGGCACAGGAACGCACAGTAAGCAGCACGGTGCCAGGCACAAAATAAGCTCTCAGTGACCTGTATGATCTCCTCTTACCACCCCCCCGCCCCCAGTATTCTCGGTGGACTCTTTCAGGACTGTAAATACAAAATACCCTGAAGAAACCTGCATTGCTAGAGCTGAGACAGGAGATAGGCAGACAGAAACACCCAGCAAGGCTGCTTGGCAAAATGCCTCAGATTCCTGCCACCCACCTTGGTTCTGGAATTGGCTTTGTTTCTGAGCCTAAGATTTCTGACTCTCTCTGAAATCACCTTCAGCCACCTGTTGTTCGACTATCATTATCCATTCTTGGTGCCAACCCCAAGGTTCAAAGGCCTGGCCCACAATTGTGTTCTGGCTCTGCCAGATCACATTTCTGGTTTTTTCATCTCTGACTCCTCCAAACTTATTTCCCTACAGAAATCATCTTGGAGGAGCTGCCTAACTTTGCTTGGCTTTGGTTTTTTTCAAAAGCCTTTCCCCACATAGGGCCCCTTTTAGGAGCAAAGCAGATGATGTTACTTCGGGAAATGAGCCGAGGCACAAGTCATTCCCTGGGAAGCCTCTGCTCCACGCTATAGAGTTCCTTCTCCTTTCCCTCCATTGGTGAATGGACCTCTAGGCCATTGGTGAAGCTGGACTGCACACCCAGAGTCTTGTGCTGTCTTATTGCCCACAGATTCTTTTCAAGAAATCCCATAATCTTGGCTTTAACCACCTATAATGAGAAAATGTTGCCTTCCAGGAAGGAGGCTTTCCTTTAACATTTACACAAAATAAGTCAAGGGATGTGGGACAATTCTGACATTGTCTCCTTGTCCTATGAAAAATAGCGTGTGACACAGATGAAAATGGAGCTTTCCAGCTGAGGCGATGTGGAAAGTATTTCTTTCCATCATCAGAGGCCAGTCTACCAGCAGACAAATAGAACAGCTTGCAGATAATTCAGTTATGTTCTGGGTTTGCCTATTAGCAGTGCTTGAAACGAATATCCCAGATATCTTATTGAATGGGAAGGTGCAAGGGAAGGGAATATCCCGAGGGCAGGTCTGGCATCCTGAGGCCCTCTGACCAGGGTCTGGAGCCTGAATCCTGTGGAGAGTTTGCATCCAGAAGTGATAGGTGTTTTCCACTCATGTCAAGGTCAAAGCAATACTGAATATTCCCATCCTCATGTGCAATGTCATCAGCCAGTGATCAGCTGACATCCCTTCTGCATTCCTCCCTTTATAAGGCAGCTGTGAAATTTTCAGGATTGCCTTCATCCTCAGTTCCAGGAATAGCCTCTGATTTGCCTAATTAATCAGGAAAATCTTATTGGCCTACCACAATAATTGGTGTGAGCTGCTTAGGCCTAAATCGATGAATACTTGGCTGTCTTCTGGCCATGAGGATTGATATAGTGTCATGGCCTCACGGTCCATTTCAGGTCATTGATATGTAAGGGAAAATGTGTTGGAAAATTTGGAGAGTATCTTCCTACTCTCTCTGATCTTTGAAAAATACTGCAGCCATTTTGCTTCCTTAAGCCTGAAAATGAACTCAGTACATAGAGAAGAACAGAGCTGAATGACTAACAAAGAAAGAGCCCAAAGCACTGGATTCAGGCAACCAGGAGGTCTCCTTTACCTCTGGTCTTCTGAGGATATGAACCAAATCATTTATTCACTATTTAAATTAGCTATATCTGTTTTTCTATTATTTGCAACATAAAATAAACTAACCAATATAGGGACAGGGTTATAAACCTGGGGGGAGAGGAGGTAAAGTCAAAGACTTCCTCATGATGAGGTTACCCAAGGACTTGAAGGAGTTTCCCAGCAGAGAGAAAAGCATGTGAAAGGCAAGGAGACAATGGTGAGCTTTGGGAAATTGTCGGGTCTGGATAGCTGTTCCTCCGGGAGGAGTGATCATTGGACATTGAGCTCCTTGAGGATTCCGTGTCTTCTTCATCTATGAGTCTCTAGTGCCCAGCACAGTGCCTGGCACATACTTCATGGGTGAATAAATCAATGAAGGAATGGATCTCTTATCCATCCAGGCCATGAAGATCAGTGGGTATAGGAAGGGTTTTGAAAAGGCAGCAGTGAGCAACACTGGAACATCATTTGCCAAGTTCAAGACTGAGTGACAGGACTCAGTTCTCTCTGGTGACACAGTGACCTGGAGAGACTCCAAAGAAATTGGGACACCAGGGGATCTACAGTCCAAAGAGCAATCTTGGAATCAATATTTGTAGAGGTAGTGCCTGTTAATCAAATCCTTCTTAAAGATGCTCCATTAAGAGACTTGCAGGCTTCCAGGGATTGCAGATGGGCCTGGTGAGTATGCTTCCTGAAGGTGGTGGGATGGCTCAAGCCCTGGGGGGAGTGACAGTCCTGTAAGATTACTCAGAAGTCAGTTACAGAGACTCTGGCCCAAGGACTCCCAGAGTAATTATAGTATCAACTCATGATCAGTGCCAGCCAGGCCTCCTGAAGCCTGAAATCAATCTCTGTCATTTTCCTTTTATTTCTTCACCAACTGCAGTACAGAAATCAACTGGGGATAGCCTAGACTTTCACATGGGCTTACGTCTTTTGTGGGCATCAATGAAATCAGCTCAATTAAGTCATCCAGTTGCCAGTATAGAATCCACTGATTCCTAGTAAGAGGATCTGAGATCCTGGACTTGCTCTCCAACTTCTGGCATCTCGCTCCATCAACCACTCATTTCCTCTCCTGTTTCTGAGCCTCATACTTTGTCTTGATGCCTTGCTTTGCATCTATCTCTATCTTAGCAAACACACAAACCTCCCTTCTCCTTCAACCACATTCTTCTCTAGCTTGTGTCTT
Source organism: Leptonychotes weddellii (assembly GCF_054177405.1). Taxonomy (NCBI): domain Eukaryota; kingdom Metazoa; phylum Chordata; class Mammalia; order Carnivora; family Phocidae; genus Leptonychotes; species Leptonychotes weddellii. The sequence goes on from NC_138378.1 coordinate 113,543,776, forward strand.
GCTTTCCTCCTTTACGTCTCTACCCCAGTCCTCAGAGATGGTATGGGTCTGGAATCTAGATTCACCATCTGCAGTTCTGCGCCTTCATTTTGAGACTGTCTGCACTTGGCTTCTGTCCCGACCACTCTCCAAAACAACTCTCACCAAGGGCAACCATGACTTCCTGGTCACCAGATTCTCATTGGACATTAAAGTGCCGAAGATATTTAGATGACAGTACAATTATCATCAAACTGACAGACTTTCCAGAACCTTTTAGAGAAAATGGGGTGGGTGCTAGGAAAACACACATCATATGACTCTCCCCGAAGAACTGAGATGGGGCGCTCTAACAAGGAGACAGCTTTACACATATTTGTTCACTTACAGACAATGAGCTTAGGGCCTGGAGAGGCAAAGCAGTCTGCTGAAGGATAGGGTCAGCATATTATGACTTGAACCCAGGCATTTTGATTGTGAGCATTCACTGAGGACTCACTGTACCCCGGGCATTGCTCTAAGTATTTTACAATTATAACTCTCATAATAATTCAATAAGTAGATGTTGTTACTCTCATCCTTGTTTTATAAGTAATAATACTGAGGTACAGAGTGGTAAGTAACTTGTCCACAGAGCTAGAAATGGCACAGATGGGATGGGACTCTCAAACCATCTATGGTTAACTACTATGCCATGCTACCTTTCCATTGTCTTACCTTTTACTATTTATCCCAGACCTTCCCAACCAAGGTGTGACATGCCTCAGGTGGGTAGAAGTGGTCCTAGATACTCATCTCCTCAGCCCAGGGACAGCTGGGTAGGACTTGGCACAGTCATAGTTTCTTACTATCTGTTGGTTTATTCAAATGGCATGTTATTATGGCATTGTGTATAGACCTCTCAAAAACTTTATAATAGTCACTATAAAGTTTGCAAATGCCATGGGATGGGGTGGGGTTGGGATAAGGGGTGAGGGATGGGGGGAAGGGAGAGGATCTGAAAGTATTCAGAAAGATTTAGTGTTGGGTTTGTTTCTGTGTAAATAACTTATCCCGAATTTCCCTTAAGACTAACCCTGTTCTTAATATTCTAAAATGTTCCCTTGAAGTCAAAGTCACTATTAATTATAGAATCCCAGTATGAAATGAAATAGACTTCTAAAGCAGAAATACTGCAGATAGAAAAAGGGTCGTGCCATGTAGGTATTTTATAGCCTTGTATTAGCTGTTTGCCCCCAAGACAGAGATTTTAATAATTAAGGGTATTACTAAAAGCATACATTTTTACTAATTAATAAAATATATAATCTCCTTCATACCCCTACATTCTCTGCTACTATTATAATAAAAATATCCCTTAAGAGTACTTTGGCCTTCAATAATACCAACAATACCTACATTTACATGGTCATTTGTAAAGTATTCTACTATCTAATATCTGAAATGAGGGTTTGACATTAATGGGGATATCCTCACATGTCTGCCAAAATCCTCAGGAAGGTGAACCTCTCCGTGAGCCTTTCCATGAACTGGAATCCTCATATGTGGAGCTCAAACTCAACAGGGACATTCCTCCTGCTCGCATTGCCCATCTGCTCTGAGGGAACCACTCAGATCAATTTGAGCAGCCTCCAAAGGAGGGGCAAAGGACAGCTCCTGGGGAGTCTTCAGGGAGAAAGGGGCTCTAGAGTACAAGTTTCTGCCCCTCAAGGGTTCACCCAGTCAAGAACTTTACTCCTCTTAGAAGATCTGCTATTTCCTTATATAAGAGGATCATTCTCTGATAAACTATTTTTGGGTTTACTGAGGGAACACAGCCATGGGGTTGGGTTTGGCTGGTATATAGTTCAGTCTGATTACTGACAGGTATAGTGTTCAGTTGTATGTATGACCACTGCAAGAAATTCACCACAAACTTAGTGGCTTAAAGCAGCATGGATTTATTATCTTAGAGTTCTGGAGATCAGAAGTCCAAAGTGGGTCTCACTGGGCTCAAATCAAAATGTCAGTAGGACTGAGTTCCTTTATAGAGGTGATGGGGGATGAACCATTCCTTGGCTTTTCCAGCCTCCAGAGGCTACCCCTATTCCTTGACTCATGGCCCCTTCCATCTTCAAAGCCAGCAACTACTGACCAAGTCTTTCTCACATTGCCTCACTTTGGACATTGACTTTCATGTCTCCCTCTTCCATATTTAAGGACCTTTGTGATTACCTTGAGCCCTCCTGGATAATCTGGGATATGCTTCCTATTTTGAGATTAGATGGTGATCAACCTTAATTCCAGGGGCTGTCTTAATTCCCCTTTGTTGTATAATGTGACATTCACACAAGTTCCTGGAATGAGGACATAGACATACTGAGGGGGCCATTCTTCTGCCTACCACAGTGGCTGGAGGGTCTGGCAGCTACAGCATGACTTAGACAACATGGGCCTGATGCTGGAAGAGTGACGGGCTGGCTTGTTGATCGGTTGGCTGATATTCTTGATGTGTCCAGAGAATTCAACAGAAATACTTTAATGCCAAATCCAATTTGCTACCTCTGCTGCATTCTTTTCTGCTAGTCACGTCTCACTGGTGTCCTGACGTTAACTTAGAGCCTAGTACGACCACCACCAGCACCACTTTCTTCTTCTCCTCCATTACTTCCTCTTTAACAGCTGACTTTTATCAAACTCATCAAACATATGACAGGAACCATGTTAACTTCTTTAACAGAATTAGCTATTTGAAGCCTCACTGCAGTCCTAGGAGCTAGGTGTCATTTTCCCATTTTTTGTTTGAGGAGACCGATACAATGCATGTGCCAAACACAGGACTGATATCATGTAGGTCTATATCTCCTTCCTAAGAGATTAGGGATTGGGAAAAATGAACACATGAGCCTAACAGAAAGGAACACAACCTAACTTAAATGATTTCCCTCTCCCCTCCAAAGCGCTGTCGAAGGGGTTACTTGCAATATCCGTGGGGTTTTCCCACTATAGAGCATGCATTCAACATACATCCTCAGCCAGTCAAGAAGGTCCGATCTGGGGTAAATATGTCTTTCCTAGGGAAAGGACTTTGCTTTTCATAGCAGCATTAAGGAAGAAATCCCAAATATTCAGAGAGATGGTAGTATAATTCTCACTAAGTCTCCAAGATCTGCTTGGCATAAGCTAATTGTTATAGGTAATGTACACAAATATAGGCAAACTGTCCCACAAAATAGTCTGAAGAGGCCTCTCTAAATAGAGATGATTCAGTCTGGTTTAGACTGACTTGCCAGGTAAGACCACATGCCAAAATTTATTCTTTGCAATAGCAATATTACAGGTGCCCTGGGCTCCTAAGTCTAATGCATTTGGCTGTGGGGTTATATAAATTTAGGTTTCTAAATTTATATCAAACAGACAGTTCAGGTGGTAATGAAATGCTTTGGGTAACTACAATTTTCTTTTCAAAAGGAAAGTGACAAAGAATTGCCAAGGATTGGGGGGATAATAACATACTTTATATTTAGCCAGTGACAGTCCTCCACGAGGCTCCAATTTCTTGGACAGACATTATAGAGATACAGATCTTCATGATGCCCTTGAAAGGTAAGTGGTAGGTAATGCTGTCCTGGTTCTTTCCTGGTGAAGTGAAGCATGGTGAGGCTGCCCTTTCTGAGGCAAGCCTAAGACTTGAAACAGTGTAGCTCTCCCAACCTGAGGGCACCAGGACCTCAGACACTTGGTGGGGTTACAACATCACTGCTAGTAATACAGGTATTTTTATGGGATCCCACAGATCTCCAGATATTCATGGGCTTGGAAAAAAATAAATCCTTTGTAATCTCAGATGCATTTAGTTCACCCATTTATGCATCTCTCTGGTTATTCTTCGAGGCCTCTTAAGGGACTGTGGCTTGCTGGGCCTGCTGTAACAAAGTACCACAAACTTACCTAACATAACTGAAACCTACTCTCTTGGGAGAGTTTTTTCTCAGTTCTGGAGTCTAAAAGTCTGAAATCAGGATATCTGCAAAGCCATGCTTCCTCTGAAGGCTCTAGAACAGGATCCTTCCTTGCCTCTTTCTAGCTTCTGGTGGTTGCAAGTAATCCTTGGTGTTCTTTGACTTATAGATGCATCACTCCGGTCTTTGGCACCATCTTCACATGGTATTCTCCCAGTGTTGTCTCTGTGTTGAAATTTCCTTCTCCTTATAAGGACACTGGTCATTGCATTAGAGTCTACCTTAATCCAGTACAAACTCATCTTGACTTGATTACATCTGCAAAGACCCTGTTTCCCAATAAGATCACCTTCATAGGTACCTGAGGTTGGGACTTCAACATACCATTTTAGGGGACACAGTTCCCCACTTCAAGGACTATCTGACCAACTGAGACTCAGCCACTTGCAGACTTTTCTATGTGACGGTTTGGGGGAGGGTGCCGTGATTATAATGAATATGATAAACTTGATTTCTTTTGCCCAGTAACCCAAAATAACGCTCAGTCTCCACACACAGAGGCAGGTCAGGCCTTGGAGGATGCTGGCTTTGGAGCAAGACTCCAGCATCAGAGCAGACTTGCTTTCTCTGGAGATGCATTTAGAAGCAATTTTGTGTTTCGGGGCGCCTGGGTGGCTCAGTTGGTTAAGCGACTGCCTTCGGCTCAGGTCATGATCCTGGAGTCCCGGGATCGAGTCCCGCATCGGGCTCCCTGCTCAGCAGGGAGTCTGCTTCTCCCTCTGACCCTCCCCCTCTCATGCTCTCTCTCTCTCTCTCTATCTCATTCTCTCAAATAAATAAAATCTTAAAAAAAAAAAGAAGCAATTTTGTGTTTAGACAAAGAAGTTTTAGACAAAGTGATGGTGGAAGAGTTAAAAGGCTCAGAGGGGGAAAGAGAAAAGAATGACGTCCATGGAGTGAGTACTGCTCATAAGAAACCCAATTCTTAGAGTCCAGATCCCCACCTGAACCCTGTGTCTGGAACCACTATGAACCAGCTCCTGTCACCAGCCCTGCTGAGGACACACAGTATTTGAGATGGGCAGTGTGGCCTCGTCCTCTCCACTTCAGGATCAGTAAACTAATCCTGTATCAAGTCAGGTCTCACCACCATTACGCTCACACCTGTAAAAATGTCTCCAGAGAGTGGCTATTTAAGAGGCTGTCCTTTCCTTTTATCGAGGGTCCATATAAGAAATGACTAGATAAAGCATGTTTCTATATCTTCTGTAAAAATGCTACTGAAGAGTCCCTCCCCCCTCTATTGTCCCATGTCCCTTATGTAAGACTCTCTCTAATGATTGCCTCTTAAAAGTTGCGCTAGAAAAAGGTTTATCTTTCCTGTCACCCTGTTTTTCTCATTAGCGGGGAAAGATAGCACTGGCAATTTGCGGGGAGCTCTATGGTTGTTTGATTTTTGCCTTTGTTGTCAGAAAACAATGAGGGTCTGAGCTTATACTTTCTACCAGATGTTATGTCAGTTGCTTTTGTATTATAACCCACCTGTGAGAATAGAAGCATTATCTTATAAGAGGGCTGGTGGAGGCAGACCTATGGTATTGTCTGCCCCAAACTGGCCCCTGGGATACCACAACTTCACTCTAGCTGCCAACGAGGGGCTACCAAGTCCAGATACCTCAATATAACAACACCCAGAGTGGCTCTTCAGGATTCTGAATGTCACTGTAGAGTTGGTTGGGAATGGCCAAACCCACATTGTGGAACGATAAGTATATACTATTTGGCATATAGATAATTACATGCATTATGGAGGATTTTCAAAAAGATGTATAAATAATAAATACATGTATGAATAGGCCAGAAGGATTTGGGCTAGATGCCCTTATGATAGCAGTTGCCAAATGGCCAGTCTTTTGTTATTTCTTTCCATAAGTAATGATTCCATGTAGTCCAGCCATCCCCTGCCATATAATGCTTCCAGTTTTTCCCATAGGGCAACATTGTCTCCACAAAAGCTGAGGTATCTGCCTTTCAGGACAACCCCTGATGATTATAGACTCTGTGTAGAAGGGTCTGTGGAGAGATGCTTAGAGGCTGCAGAAAGCCAGCCAGTGCCTGAGGCAGGACATAAATCTGGCATCTATACTCACCTTCTCCTTTATACATTATAGAGGAAGTTTGTATTTGTGTGTGTGTGTGTGTGTGCATGCTCAGGTGCTAGTCCATTCCCTGTAAGGAAGCATTTTCATAGTTTACTGCATACAAATTCATTACCTCCACCTTGGCTCACACATTCCATGGTATGTAAACAAAATTTTACTCTGTCTGGAAAATGAATGAACATGTGCCTAGGTCCTCTGGGTTTGAAAGCATGCATTTTGAAAAGCAGTCTTTGGAAAATACCAGTGGAGCGCTCAGTGACAGAATGCTGAAAGAAGAAATAAAACATCCAGTGCCTTTCGAATTGAAGCAGTGAAGATGAGATAGAGTGCATTCATTCATTCACTCATTCACTCAACCATAATTTTATTGAGCATGTACTGGGCACCAAGCACCCTGTTAACCATTGAAGTAATCATGAGCATAAATAGACAGTGGGGGTAGCAGAACTAAATAAAAGATGATTACCCTGTCAATTTTTGCCATTGTAACTGGCGTAAGGTGGTCTCTCAATGTGGTTTTGATTTGAATTTCCCTGATGGCTAATGATGATGAATATTTTTTCATGCGTCTGTTAGCCATTTGTATGTCTTTGGAGAAGTGTCTGTTCATGTCTTCTGCCCATTTTTTGACTTGATTATTTGTTTTTTGGTTGTTGAGTTTGAGAAGTTCTTCATAGATCTTGGATACCAGCCCTTTATTGTAGTGTTATTTGCAAATATCTTCTCCCATTCTGTGGGTTGCCTCTTTGTTTTGTTGACTCTTTTCTTTGCTGTGCAGAAGCTTTTTATCTTGATGAAGTCCCAAAAGTTCATTTTTGCTTTTGTTTCACTAACCTTTGGAGATGTATCTTGAAAGAAGTTGCTGTGGCTGATGTCAAAGAGGTTACTGCCTATGTTCTCCTCTAGGATTTTGATGGATTCCACATGGCAAGAAACAACAAATGTTGGAGAGGTTGTGGAGAAAAGGGAATCCTCTTACACTGTTGGTGGGAATGCAAGTTGGTACAGCCACTTTGGAAAACAGTGTGGAGGTGCCTCAGAAAATTAAAAATAAGCTACCCTATGACCCAGCAGTTGCACTACTGGGTATTTACACCAAAGACATAGATGTAGTGAAGAGAGGGGCCATATGCACCCCAATGTTCATAGCAGCAATGTCCGCAATAGCCAAACTGTGGAAAGAGCCGAGATGTCCTTCAACAGATGAATGGATAAAGATGTTGTCCATATATACAATGGAATATTACTCAGCCATCAGAAAGGATGAATACCCAAATTTTACATCAACATGGATGGGACTGGAGGAGATTATGCTAAGTGAAATAAGTGAAGCAGAGAAAGTCAATTATCATATGGTTTCACTTATTTGTGGAACATAAGGAATAGCATGGAGGACATTAGGAGAAGGAAGGGAAAAATGAAGGGGGGGAAATCAGAGGGAGAGACGAACCATGAGAGACTGTGGACTCTGAGAAACAAACTGAGGTTGTTAGAGTGGAGGGGAGGTGGGGGATGGGTTAGCCCAGTGATGGGTATTAAGGAGGGCACGTACTGCATGGAGCACTGGGGGTTGTACGAAAACAATGAATTGTGGATCACTACATCAAAAACTAATGATGTATGGTGACTAACATAACATAATTAAATAAAATAAATAAATAAATAAATAAATAAATAAATAAATAAATAAATAAATGAAAGTTGATTAATCATACCTACTGTAACTGTGACTAGTGCCGTAAAGAAGAAAGTGGTGCTGCGAGCAGCCACTAAGGGGAGAAGTGACGTGCAAAGTGAGTTAAAAGCCAGTGGGAATGCCGTTCGTCACAAGCGAGTTTCTTTGGGGAGCATCTCACAGTGAGTCAGTCCATAGGCAGATGGAGCATGTCACAGTCTCAGAGAATGCCAGTGATGAAAGAACCTGGTGATGGCGCTGAGGCCAAAAGTCCACCAACATGGGAAGTGCCACCCAACGCTTCATATGTCCCCTCCTGACGGTGTTTTTCTCATGGTGTTGCCATGCCCTGAACCCTCTAATATGCATATGTGTGTGTGAATATACAACTATTGTCTGTTTACTTTGTTTACTTCCCTTGACTCCAGTGTGAACTCCGTGAGGACAGAGATTTGTGCTAGTGTCCTGTGTTGCCTGGAATGCCCCTGGATTACTCTCGGCACTGTTGCAAATACTGAATCTAGCTTATAGTAGGTGTTTGCTAATTGGTGTTTCCTTGCCCTTTGTCACTCTTTGCTGAGATGTTAAGATAATACCTGTGTTATATTCTTGGTTATCTGGGTATCCCAGTACAGTGAGCGTTGAGACTTACCATGATGAGTCACCTGGGTAATATTGCTCCGTCCACGTTTTGGTTTGGAAACCAGTTTAACCAGTCATGTTTTGAGGCTGGGAGAAGGAGGCTAATCAATATTGAGTGATTAAATACAAAACACAGCATCAGAGTAGGGAGTGTCCTTATACGAACAAAGAAGCTTAAGGAAAACAGAGTGGTTAGAATCCAGAGTGAGATCTCACTGGCTCTGGAAGTGGAGATGTGGGCTGACCATAGCTGGGCATTCACAATAATCAGTCAGTATTTGGGTTTCCATTTGGACATACATTTGGCTGCAAGGTATAAAAACAAAACTCTACAGTGGCATAAAAAGTTAGTTGTTGGGATGCCTGGGTGGCTCAGTTGGTTAAGCGTCTGCCTTCGGCTCAGGTCATGATCCCAGGGTCCTGGGATTGAGCCCTGCATCGGGCTCCCTGCTCAGTGGGGAGCCTGCTTCTCCCTCTCCCTCCCTCTGCCTTCCTCTCCCTGCTTGTGCTCTTTCTCTCTCTCTCTCTGTCAAATAAATAAATAAAATCTTTAAAAAAAAAAAAGTTGTTGAGGTTCCATCTTCTGCCCTAAGAAGGAGAGAATTTGTTCACTGCTGTAGTCTCAGTGCCTAGAACAATGCTTGGGACATAGTGGTCACTTAATAAATGTTTGCTGATCGGATCATTGTAGGTTTGAATCGGGTAGTCACCCTCACCCACCTCCAGGTTCTCCCTTCCCCCTTTGGAGATGATCAAAAGGATGTTTTTGATTTTGTTTTTCCCATTGGCAGCTATAATCCTGCTTATTCAAGCAAGGATTGGATATTGACGTTTTAGTTATGAACTAAATAATGATTATTTTAGAAGACAGGCTATATTCCGGGCACTGGCTGGATACTTTATAGATATTACCTCTTCCTCACCTCATAGTAACCGATGTGGTAGGTTAAACTCTTCTCCTTTTCACAGGTGATAAAATTGAGGCTCAGAAGTTAAAGTTTAAAGCCATTTGTGGGCAAAATCCTATTCTCAGCATTGTATTCTGCTTAGTTTTAGGCAGGGATGGTCTCACTCAGATGTTCATGTAGAATTGGGATCCCTATAGGAGGTTCAATTTGCATTTCTTGCACTGGAATGAGAGGATGAGTATAATTTCTTCAGTACCTCCTAAATTGAATTAAACCAACCCAGAGTCTACCTTATCTCCCACCTTTTGAAAAACCCATGGGGTCATACAACAGATAAAATTATCATAACAGCCACACACCCACCAAATTTAGAGAATATTAGAGAAAGACAACTTCAGCTCTTACAGAAACAATCTCAAGCAAGAGTATGTTTCTAAAATTAAATATACAATAAAAACCAGACCAATACAGCTTTTGCCAGCCAAAAACCATAGCAAAGATTTAGCAGTATCTAGAGGAAGAAAATGATTCAGAGACAACAAAACAAGAACAACTCAACAACTGCATGTTTCCATCTTACCAAGATGCCGTTGGAACTGTGCCAGCAGTCCAGAAATCCTCTCACATATAGGCTAAAATTCAGTAGGAAGAGGTGTTTCATCAAGGGGTTGCAGCAGTGTTTACATTTGGGGTGAAATCTACCCATTGCATACAGCCTGCTCTTTCAGAGGTTAACACCGGAAATGGAAACATTCTTAACTTCCTGAATAATTACAAGTTTTATTTGGTGGCACCTCAGTCATCAGGACTTACCGGGTAGCCTTCCTCCTTGCCCCCCTCCCTCTTTAGGATTCATCCGAAACCTTCAAACATCTAAGTGCCTAAATCTCCACCTTCTCTTTGATCCCTGGGCTTCTCAGTCCCCAGCTTTGAACTGAACATGGGTATGGCCAGAGATAAGGCTCTGACTCTGTCCTGTTTTGAGCAGACATGCACAGGGGTAAGGACGGGGTTCCCATATCCCCCATTCTCCATCTTGTCCTTTTCTCTTCATGGCCCCAATCCATCACAGCTCTGTGTCTTAGTGGTTGCTGTACTACTTCCCTCTCTGAAGACTTCAGCTTCCCCTCGTAGGTTCACCTTGTTCCCACGTTTGTCTCTGCTGAAGAATCACGCTCCGCAGATCCTGGACTCATGTTTTGTTGCCCTTGGGGTCCAGTAAGGCCCTCTGTCACCTGCTCCTTGTCTTTCTTTAGCTTTTGAATTGTCCACTCTCAGTGACTTCTCTTCCTTCAGTAGCAGAAGACACTCTTCCCGGCCACCCCTTACCCTGCTGTGTTTTGTTTCCGTTCTGCTCCTGTTCCTTTCAAGTAGGCCTTGCTGAGTTTTAGAAATATGACCCTGTTTCGTAAATTGCTCATCTTCTTTCTCTGCCACATATAGAAGTTGACTTCCTTTCCTTTTGGGGCCCATTGTCTGGTTTCCTAACATAATCCTCTAGGTTCTATTTGTGGGTGGGTTCTCCTGCACTGAGATATGTTAAATTACTGAATTCTGGGTCCATTAAACATCTGTACCTCAGATAAATCTCATTTGCTCTCACTTTCTTGAGTTAAGAGTCCTCACTCTCAAGAACTATCTTTCCTTCAGTCAAAAATAAAACTTAGGGCAAAACTAAATATATATATTATTAAGTATGCCTAGTCATTTCTCACTAATTGAAATAGTATAAATATCCTGGAAATGCTCTTTAGAGGCACGTGTAGTGACTGCAGTCCCGCCAACAGAGGAGGGTATAGAGGGAGAGGGACTGGATCTTGTTATTTTAAAATATACCTAATGTTGCTTGACATTTTCTACACCGGTACTCCTTGTCTTCTTGGCTTAAATCTATTCCATTTTTTTCTACATCTACTTGGTATAGCTCTCTTAATATTAAAAGGTTGGTTTCCCAATCATCTTTTCTGTGAACACTCTTGGACAGCTTTAAGGGACATCCCTCCCAGAGGTTTGGGCTCCCTCTGGAATTGGCTCATTCCAGTGTGCTCCTAGAATTCTTGCCTCCTTTTAGGGGGAGAGTTGTCCCCTATTGTTATGTGTCCATGAGGAATGACTCCTAGACCATTGCTAGAACAGCACTTACAGCCCCCTTGTCATGCCCTTATGACTCTTTGAGTGGGAAAGAGTGATTAGCTCATGCGGGGGGATGTTGGAAATTGAACATCATTGGTCCATCTTTCTCACTCATTCCCAATGCCGAAGGCTGATGCTTTCTTGAGTAGCTGCCTTGGCTATAAGAATTCCTGTTCTTCCATGTAAGAAACCTTTCAAGAGGCAGATTCTGTCCTTTCAAGGGAAGAAAGAGGCAGGAAGAAGGACACCTGAATCTGTCTAGCTGTTCTATCTGTGCCTGAGTAGATAAGTTCAATTACTTGGGGGTGGAGAGGTAAGGTGTGGGGTAGGGATATAACAAGAAGTGTATGTGAGCAAGACTAAAGCTATGTTCCCCAAACCAGAGCCTCTAGCAATAATGCTAATATATTTTTATCCTGAACGGATACATGTTTCAGTTTCTCAGTGGAATTTGGAACTCAGAAAAGGAGAGGGGTGTGATTTATTTACACTTCAACTCCAACAGCCTTTGTTCTGCCAGGTCTCTCTGGATTTGAGGCTCCCATGCTGGTGGAGTAATGGATGAAATGTCTCCTCTTCTGTCTTTAAAAGAAGTGCCATCCCGACATCTCTCTTCTTCCTTTTCATGTCTGTTCAGCCTGGCCTCAAAGTTCATGGCCTTTCTCCGAGGGAACTCCCTCTCTTCCTCTAGCTCAATCAAGATGTCAGTCTTCATTTTTCATGTACTCACTCACAGCAATTCTTGTGAAGGAAAGATTCAGGCCCTTACCTTTTTCCTTTATAAGCCGAGACCATTCTTTCTTGAGCCCTTTATTAGATCCGATTCCTAGAGATTGAAACTTCCAAATATTTACTTCCATTGAGTTTTTCTAGATCTTAGCCCAATGAGGGGTTTTATTTAATTATAGGATAAAGTTTCTTATGATATTTAGACTGCTCTTGGGTAAAAGCAATGCAAAATCCAACTAATTTGGATTAAATAAATTTATTGGTGCACATATCTGGAAGTCCGGAGGAAGGATAGACTTCAGAATTAGCCAGGGATTCAGCTTCATTCTGCCTCTCTTGGCAATACCCTTCACTTTGGGATGGTTTCCTTCTTAGCCTGCTTTCTGCAATTTGGCCTTCATATCCATGTACAGCAATGTCTAGAAAAAGAATAGATGGTCACTTCTAGATATTTTCCAGAACAAGGAAGAACTGTAGTAGAGAGCCCCCTATAAACTTTACCTCAGATAAAACTGTCGTGTATTGAATCTCATGTCCATTTTGAAGCAGTGATGGCAATGACCACTCCTGGGGCTGGGGGGCTTTCCTTGTCCTGAGGCACATGAGCTCAGGGGGGAGGGATGGATAGCTAACTAGAGGGGGATTCTGCTTGGAAGGCAGGAGGGAGGAACTGGGTGTGGATAGACAATCAGAAATTCCTGCCTCATCTCATTCCTCTAAAACAATTTGTTGATAAAATTATTACCTCTGGGGTTGAACCCATGGTATGGATCAAAATCCATGACCATGGCCAAGGGTAACTTGATACCAGGTAATGGCCACCTACTTCTAAGAGGTTATGGACAAATAAAATGCATACAAGAAATCCCAAAATACCTTCCTTAGCTTTGGAAATAATTTAACATAAGATAAAGAAGAATCTTTTTGAAGTTGCTGATCCAGAGCCACTTACTTACTGGTAGCACTAGTATTTTAGAGGTAAAATCTTCATGTTAATGATCAGCTAGTAATTAATATAGATTTCATGGGTTTATAGTCCTGGCTGAGAGATGCATGTTATTCATCAGTGAATAAAACATAAAAGTTGTGCTTGAAAAAAGGTTTAATTACCCAAGAAGGTACAACCATTTGAAACTTGCATACACACACACACACACACACAATCTCTCGGGGCTTGGGCCCTGATGCAGGAATGCCTGCTTCTATATGGAGGAGTAAAGGCAGAGAATACTGACCTCTTGGGGCAGGCAGGTTGCCAGACCATGTGTGAGTAGTAAACTTTATTCCAATCCTGCCATTCAGAGAAAAATAAATCCTCTTTTATGTTAGTCTGGCTTCTCTAAGAAATAGACACCGAGGCAGGATTGAATACACACAGATTTTATTAGGACAAATGCATGTGTAGAAGTGGGGAGAACCAGAACAGGCCAAGAGAGCAGTCAGCCGCCTCTGCAAGTCCATCTCAGGATGAGGTACAGGGGAGGAGTTTGTGGGGGGATGTCCAAGACTGCTGAGCTATCTAAGGAGGGTTTAGCAAAGCTGACAGCAAATCCTGGAGCGGAAGTCAGCCGACAGGTGTGGCCTTGTCTCCCTTCTGTGATCTGTCCTTGCAGCCAGAGCCTCCTTGAGTCACATGTGAGCCTGAGGCAAAAGGTAAATCAGTAATGCTAATCCTGATTTTATTTACAATTTTGGTATTTTGTTCATCATAGATTTTCTTGCATTAATTTTTATTAAAAATATTATATCAAGTATCATTTGTATTTATCACCAAGCTCTTTGGTACCTCTTAAATTTTGCACCCAAGGCAACTTGCCTCCCACTGGTCCAGGCCCTGATTGGCACACAGGGGTTGACTGTGTGCCATGGACTGAGTGTAAGCACTGGTGGGGTTCAAGGCAGCTGGGGGCTGGTCAGTGATGCTCGGGGTAGCAGGAGGCCTGGGAGATGCAGTCTTGTGGCCACCACACCCTCTCTTGGGGGGAAGGACGAAGGGATAGAAGACATCTCCCTGTGAGAATACTGGTGACAGTGAAGAACATCAAGAACAAAGCAATTCTTTTCCTTCTATTTGAGACACTAAATATTGAAAGGAAGACTGGAGCCAGTAAATCTCTTTGGTCTGGGTCATGATCCCAGGGTCCTGGGATCGAGCCCCACATGGGGCTCCCTGCTCAGCGGGAGCCTGCTTCTCCCTCTGCTGCTCCCCCTGCTTGTGCTCTCTCACTCTATCTCTCAAATAAATAAAATCTTAAAAAAAAGTAAAATGAAGGAAGCTTGGTCACACAAACCCTAATTTCCAGGTTAATGAAAAATTTAAATCTTTGTGCACCATGCCAAAGTGCACCAGGTGGTATAAACAGTCTTCCTGATGACCCCATTGTTCTTAAAGCAGTCATGTGTCTCCTCTGGATGCTCTACGTCAAACAGTGGGCAGTAGGGCATATCTTGATTCTAATCCTCCCGACAACAAAGTCTAGGTGTTACTGCCTCTAGTCTACAAGTATGAAAGCTGGAGTTTGGGAAGACTGTGACTTGGCTCAGGTCACTCAGCTGGGAGACTGTGGTTCTAGAATTCTGAGTCCACGTGTTTGACTTCTGTGGCAGGTTCTTTGCTGTATTTCTTCCTACTGATTAACAATGAGGGGCTTATTTCTAGGGAAATCATTGCTGCATGTATCAATTTAGGTACAACTGTCTTATAATCTGATTAGTCACTCAACATCCACAGCAGTGACAGTCCCTTCCAGAAGAGCTCACCCGAGCAGTGTTGGGGATGTTTTCCACTAGGACAAACCAGTATTTGCTCCAACTTTATTGACCGGACCACTCAATCAAGTTTCATAATTAGTTCTAATTAGCACTCCTGTAGCTGTGAATTCTTCTGTTGTTTTTTTTTTCTCTTTTAAAACCCGTAGCTGAATTGTTATCTCAAAAGATTCAAAGTTTTCCTTGACTTTGAAAGAATCAAAGAACGAAATTTCCAATGTGATTATTGCTATAAAAACCCCACTAAAAGGCAAAGCAGGAAACTAACCCTGGAGATAACATGGAAAAATTATGTGTGCGTAACATAAACTGAGTCTATATAGCTTCTTGCGGCAAGGGATGATAGATTCACCTTGAATTAAAGTTATTTAGCTCTGGGTCTTTCAGAATGGACTTTATTTTTCCATTTCAGAATGTCATGCCTACGATCATTCCAGGTACAGGAAATGATGTCTTTTCTTGGGCTTCATGTAACCGGTGGGTAGTGTCATTTAGACGAGCTGATCACTGTGTAATATCTTGTGCTATTAAAACCTAGGTGCTCTTAAATATTTATAATGAGAAGAGTCGTATTCAGCATCTTACATGCATTATTAACAGTCTCTAAATACATCTTCTAAATCAGCTACAGTGTGTATTGTACCCCTGCCGTGAAATTTACCTTCCCATTTCAGCTTTTGTGTCTGTGGCCAAGGACTGATGGGTCTCCAAGGAATATTGTGACCCAGATTCAGTTTCCATATGTTCAGTGCTTCCCGGGGTTTTCATATCCGTTCACATGCTGACTACTCATATGTATATTCATGTAAAATTAAAATGTCTCATTATTGAGATTTCAGGAACATGTTAAAAGAAAGAGAGTACTTGACTGGGGTTTGAACAACTTGAGTTCTAGTCCTAGGCTTGCTGTGGGCCTGCTTGGGTGCCTGGGGAAAGTCTGTTCTGGCCTTATTTTTTTCATTTGTGAAATGAGGACTTTGAATAGATGGCTTGTTTCCTGGAGAGCAGGGGAAGATCAGGCCTCACACCTCTCAGTCTGGAGGAACAACAGCTGTGGGAACTGGATAGAGTTCAGCCAATGAGGCATGTTTCTGGGACTGAACAATCCAACCTTGAGAAAATATACCACAGGCAAGCGTAATTTCTGTTTGGAGTGGGGTGTGGTCAGATTGTACCTTTGTGGGGAGGACTTATCCTGAAGGAAATGATCATCCCACTGTTGGCCATCCTTGAGCAGGGAAGGCTATGGTTCTTGGAAGTAGGGAGAGGAAGATTTTCTTATTGGTATAGACTGAATGTCCGTGTCCCCCCAGAATTCTTAGGGGGAATCCTAATCCCCAGTGTGATGGTCCTAGGAGGTGGGGCCTTTGGGAGGAAATTAGTTCATGAGGGTGGAGCTCTCCTGAATGGGATTGTGCCCTTATAAAAGGAATACCAGAGGGTTCCCTCCCCTTTTCTGCTATTTGAGGACACAGTGAGAAGACAGCCCAGGACGTGGGCTCCTACCAGACACGGAATCGGCCACACCTTGAGCTTGGACTTCCTGGCCCTCAGAACTGGGAGAAATAGATTTCTGTTGTTTATAAGCCATCAGTCTATGGTATTCTGTTACAGCAATCTGAATGGACTAAGACATTTATGTACTGGAGTTTTTCTAAACTCACAGCCTAGAAAGTATGGTGGGGAAGGGTAGAGTTGGCTCTGAGGTTGGGATTAGGCTTTAGGATTACAGCTGCTAAATTATTCTCTCTCTTTACTTAGGTCCTTGCGTCCATAACTCAGGTCTGAGTTCTGCTGTGGGAAGTTCAGGAGAACAGTGTCTCTCCCTGGGGTCCAAGCAGGGCTGTCAGGGAGGCCAGTGTGGCTAGGACAGGAGTCAGCAGCTGTAGAGGGAAGGAGCATGGAGACTAGCCCAGGAGGCCAGGTGGAAGGTCCAGAGGGACTTGCTCCTGGGCCCATGAGGGGCAATCCTCTGGTAAGCTCTTGGGCATAATGGGTGAGAGCAGGATGTATATCTGGGGAAGACTAGGGACGTAAGATCATCTTGTACTGAAGATGCCACGCTGAAGATCTTAGCTTTCATCTAGGAAATGGGAGGCAGTTCAGGTCTTTTGAGCCAGGCAGCAATGTATCATTTTTATATTTCATAAAGGAAATCCTGGAAGCAGTGTGAGGATGTAATGAGAAAGAGAGATGGAAAACAATCCAGTGTCACTCTTTGCATGCTATGCCATGCTTAATAAATGCCAACAACTCTGTTTAGGGCTTCAGATGTCTAGAGTAATTGGTCTGTGTATCTCAAGCTCTCATTTTGGACTCTAGGTTGTCCAAAGCCCCTATTCATCTCTTCAGTAGAGCAGAGGACAGTTAACTCATGACTTCAGGTTTTCACTTAATGCATTTATAGCCTTTATTATTTGAAGCCTTCTAAAAAAAAAGGAGGGAAAATATAATAGAGAGTATGTGTGTGCATGTCCACACGTGTCTGCCCGTGTGTATGCACACCCAAGCATGTGTGCCCTGATTGGATTTTATAACATGAAACCCCAAGTGCATGATGAAGAAAGTGCCAGCCCAACCTGTGTTCTCATTCTTGCCCTGCACCAAATAGCTGTTGAGCTCTGGCTCGATCACAACTGACCTAGGGCTCTAGCTCCTTCTCTGTCAAATGGAGGTAGGGAGCGAGCTAGACTTCCACAAAGCTTAACAGCTATACCGTTTTTTATTTTATGAATAATCCCTTCTCTCATCTCTTAGACCTGGTGTGCACTTTACAGATATTGTGAATTGTTTAAATTACATGGCATGTTGTATATTTTATGTAGGAAAAAATAACAGAAAAGGAGGGAAGAATATATTAGACTTGACCTTGGCAGTTTCATTTTTAAAAATGTTTTAAAACTGGCATGAACAAGCAAAAAATAATCTAAGCCAACAACAGATAAACCTTTACCATGGAAACCATGAGACAGTAGATGTTGTGCTGTGGAAATGAGTGAAATCAACAGTAGGAACACGGAGCACACACTGTGGGAAGATTTGTACTCCTTGGAGGACTTGGAAAAATAAGATCTTCTGGTATCTGCACATCAATAAGGAATGATTACGGTCACTTATATTACAATAAGACAAATTCTGATAAATTCCAGAGCAGGATTTTTCAGCAGCAACACTACTGAGATTTTGGACCAAATAATTCTTTGTCATAGGGGGCTGTCCCCTGCATTGTGGCATATTTAGCAGCAGCCGGGGCTACAGACTTGATGATGGTAACCTCATCTTCCCTCATCCTCAAGCTGCAGAAATGAAAAGTATCTCTAGACATTGTTGAATGTCCCCTGAGGACAAAATTATTTCCACTTGAGAACTATTGTCCTAGCATCAAGAGTTTTAGAAAAAGGACATAAGTGTAAGCTTTAGAGCCAGACGGAGCTGGTTTCCTTCTCAGCTCTGTTGTTTACTCGTTATTTGACCCCAGACAAGCTGCCTGTCCTTTGTAAGCCTTGGTTTTTTCATCTTTCTAAGAGAGATAATATTGACAATCTCACTGGTCAGTGTAAGGAGCAGATTATGTACGATAACTAGGGAAGGCAGTGCTGGTGATGAACAGGGAAAAAAAGAGAAAGCAAGCCCTACTGTAGGTTAGGAAGAGGCTCACACTATCAGTAGTTGTTTCAATTTACATGTGGATGAGACAACCAATATCATAACCACAAAATGTTCCTTGTACCTTTAATCATAAAGAGGTGATATTTACCAAGGACCTACTGAGTAGGCATCAGACACTATGCCAACCCCTTAGTGTTTATCACCTCCTTTACTCTCTCAATACCCAATTGTGATACTCATTTATGATGATTTTTCAGATGAAGTCATTGAGGCTCACAGTGATAAAGGATCCCATCCAGTGCCATGCAATGATGTCAGGTTTGCTCAATTTCAAAGCCCATGATTTCAGTTTCCCCAAAGATGAGATTGGTGGCCAGGGACACTGGACTTGAAATCATTATGTTTGAATAAGTGGAGAATTACCATGAATTTGAAAGGGAATGACTTTGCTAGCAACATATCTTGCTTGAACATAAATAATTATGGCTAAGTGAGTTTGTCTCAAGGCACTGAGTTACAGGGACCCTTACAGGTGTTCAGAAAAGTCTGTGACTCAGGCTGAAGAATACAGAGCACGTTTCCTAGCACGTACTCCTTGCATGAGGGAAGCTAATGCCATGCATTTGATTTATCCTAATATCAATTAAAAATCCAGGCAACCAGATTCTCCTTTGTCAGCTTTCTTCTGCAAAAGCTGTGCCTAAAATAAATCTTCCTTCCAGTCCTCCCTGGCCCCAATCTTTCATGCTGGTAGAAGGGAAAACCCTGATTCATGGGTCAGTGAATTGGGTTGTATTGCTTTTGAAATATTGGTGCAAGGTAGAAATGGTTTCCAATTACAGTGGACTGAGTGCACAATCCCTGTACTGTGCTATTTAAATAACCGCTGAATCGCCAGGGCCACTTTCCTGTTTCTGGCTCCATGAACAAGTAAATAATGGAAAGAGGGAAAAAAATAGCAGCATTTGTAATAAATAACCACACAATCTGGTGTTGGGACCTCATTCCTAAGTCATATTTCCTCTCCTTCCACCATGCTTTTCCTAATGACAACTCTGAAATAAAAGTTACCTTTTATATATGAAACTTAGAACCCAGACTTACGTTTGGTTTGCACCTTTAGGAATGTTGCAGTGGGGAAAGACACTGACATTGGAGTCAGATAGACGTAGGGTTGAATCCCAGCTCTATCATCAGCCAGTGTTGTCGATGGAAGTATCTCTTACTTTTTGGAGTTTGAACTGCATGGGATTTGAAGTCAGACCGACCTGGTCAGGGAACTTAACCTCTGTGAGCATCTGTAAAATGGATAGGTCCTCATACGACTCGCAGGGTGAAAATCAGGTTAACTATGCAAAGTCTCTAGCATAGTTCTTGATACACGGCGGGGTTTTAGTAAAGGGACTACTATTACTGTGTCATTCGTATCTGTTTCCTTGTGAGACGTAGCAATAGAAGAGATTATCATTTGATTTATGTTAACAAATATACTGAGCTTGTAAAATGCAAGTTACACCAATAGCAGGTATACAGATGAGTTTTAAAAAGCAGGAAGATTCTGTGTGGACAAGAGGTTGGCATTCTTTTAGGAATGGCCTGTGGAGTTTGTGAGCTATACTGTACTATGTCTGATACTTGGGTAATGGGACTTGTTGGTACCTATCATCCAACACTTAATTAGTTGTGGGACAGACAGGAGGAATGTGTGAGAGACAGAGAGACAGAGAGACAGACAGATGTGGAGGAGAAAGAAAGAGAGCATGCACACGCATGGGAGCGTGGGCTTGCTGTCTACCTGTGTCATTAAGATGAAGTTGTCCCTTTTTGATGACATCTCCTCTGACTGGCAGGCTTAGGGAGACAGAGGCAGGCATGCTCAGCAGGCAATAGGATGTAACAGAAGGACCCCAGAAGTCCACTGGACAACTGGATTTAAAACGAGTCATTTGGGGGACGCCTGGGTGGCTCAGTCATTAAGCATCTGCCTTTGGCTCGGGTCATGATCCCAGGGTCCTGGGATCGAGTCCCACATCGGGCTCCTTGCTCAGTGAGGAGCCTGCTTCTCCCTCTCCCTCTGCTGCTCCCCCTGCTTGTGCTCTTTCTCTCTCTCTCTGACAAATAAATAAATAAAAATCTTAAAAAAAAAACAAAAACGAGTCATTTGGTCCAGGCCCAGCTGATTCTTGAATCCTTGATACGGCTTGCCAGCAAGACATCTCCCATTCTCTGCTTGGGCACCTCTGCGGTGGTGAGCTCACCACTTCTGAAAATGATCAGTTGTAAATACCAGAGGAGGAGAGAGTTCTTCTCTAGGTGGAGCCTGGTCTTGTCTACCTGTTACTCATTCCTGGGTTCTTACTCTGATCTCTGGAGTGACAGAATCAGTGCATTTTCCCCTGTAAGGCCTTCTAGATCTCAAGAGCATGTGTCACTTCCCTTGGATCTCAGCATCCCCATTCTCCTAGATGGCTTGCCGGGGACTCTGCTGGAAGGAACAGTGATACTTGTACACTGAAGAGTTCAGTGACATTGTGGCAAAGGGGGGCGGGGAATCGAGTATCACTGGAAGCTGGGTTTTCTTATACCCGCCCGTGCACACAGAGGTGTGTCCCAGTTAGCAGAAAGAGCCTGGGATATGGACCTACGTGACCTGTACTATCCACCTGACTTGTCTATGTGTCGCTTCCTGTGAAATGGGGATAATATTATTTCCTAAAATTGTGAGGCCCAAATGACAAAGTGTGTGTGAAAATACTTTGTAAGTTGTGAACCTTTGTACACATGATAGTGTGCCTAGTGACAAGGGCTGAAAACATTTTGTGGTTATCTCTTTAATCAGTCCTGGAGAAATTTCACAGAAGTGTTACTGGCTTGAAGTGTCCTCAAACTTCTGCTGTGACACATTTATAAAAGGCGTCATTCTGGGTACTTGTTGACACCACACACAGGCCTGCATGGGCATATGGCTTCATTGTTGCCCATGCCAAATGTGGCGTGAAATCATCCAAGCTGGAAGCTGGAATTTAGGTCAATCTCCTTCCTTAATGATGGGGGGAAAAAAAAAAAAAGCAGAACTCAACGATTTGCTATTTGAAACAAAAAAGGATATGTTTTCTTCCCGTCATTGATGTTGGCTCATTTTGCTCAAGAGTGTTGCTAATTCAAGCATGACAGCTTTGATGTTGACCTGGAAGTTGGCTGTAGCCAAGCACCAGGGACTTGTTGACTGCTTAGGTTAGAATGTCCTGCACTATCTCATACTCACACTCAGGGCTTATGCTAGGGGGCCCAGGAACAGGGGGAAAACTCCAGGAGTTCCCATATCTGTAAGTGAGAGATTCAGGCACACAAAACAATCACAGCAACCAGTTAAGTGCTAAAGGCAGCTTACAAGATGCTATGGGAAAGGATTGGCTCCTTCCCTGGCCAGCCCGGACAGTTTGCTCTGTCCTAGACCCCACCAGGATAATCTATATATGCTTCTGTTTTCCATCATTGTCTTTGCTTTGTGGCATTTATGGGTGGACCACATATTCCTGTTTCCCATCAGATTGAGCACTCTCAAAAGCCAGGACTCCATGAGCCTTCCTATTAACGAGCATGCTTTCTGACACAGTAGATAGTCAGTAAATTGGCAGTATAACGGGATGGTGAATGAAGTGACAATTTAGATTGAAGAAATCTTTCTCGAAGCATTTCTTGAAGAATTGAATTTCTGTGAGCTAAAAAGGACAGTGATGACATTCCAGGTGTGAGCCCTTTGAGCAAAGAATGAGAAGTGGGAGAGCCTAGTCTCTTTGGGGGAAGGAATGGCTCAGAGAGGCTGGAATTCACATTCATGATCATTTGTTGAATGCCTGTCATGGGGCATTAGGGCATCATTCGAAACCCAGTGATCATCATAAAAATCTTGGAAAGTAAGGTTTTTATTATGCTCATTTTGAAGATGAGTTTACTGAGACTCAGAGAGTAAATACATGGCTAGAGTTTACGTAGCAAATAAGTGGCTAAGCTGAGATTCAAACCCAGATCTGCGTGACTCTGAAGGCCGCTGTATCACATGATCACTGACAGGGCATCTGAGCTGTATCCATTGGCGATTCACTGTCAACCCAAACTTCCTGTGCTTGTGAACCCTGCCTCCCCTGAATACTCACATCCCCACACCTGTGCTCCACTCTTGCGGGGCCATTCCAAGGGAGTCTTTCTCAGAATGAGGGACTGTTCTGCTCTTCAGTCTCATCTTTATGCATACTTTAGCCTGTGATTGACTAGAGTGTTGGAAATCACTGACTCACTCTCTTTGCTCACAACCAAGGAAACGGGGCCCGGAATGGAGAGTGCCCTGCTGACCCCCCAACAGCCAGGCCAGGGTGAGAGAATGTGAGTCTCCTTACTGACTTAATTCCAATTGCCTGCACATAGCAAAGGATTCTGGAGAATTTGTAGTTTCACTTCAGAGCTGCTGCAAAAGAGTTTAACATATGGCAGGTATTTTTAATTGTAGAAATTAAGGGCACTATCCTTAGATGGGGAAACTCACTTTGGAAAAGTGATTTCTATGTTGACAAAATATCTAACTCCACCCATCTGTTACTACAGTTATTTACAAAACACCCATGCCTGGTTTCGCCTAGATTCTCTCCTTCAGAGGCATGCAGGGTGTTGGATCAATCCTGTTCTGATAGGTTCCAGGCCACACATGTAGAATAAACTGCCACTTGCATGAGTAATTTTTTGAGTACCTCTTTGGAGGGGGGCATATGATCAAGGGCTGTGGAGTCTGTGTAATTCATCCAGGACCTTCTCTGTCCTCAAGAACCACACTGCATGCATGGAGAAGCTACTTCAGGCCAGATACTGTGATGGACATTCTCATATTTATTATCTAATTTAGCTAGCTGAGCAACCCTGTGAGATAGAGATTAGTTCCTCTACTTGCAGATGAACACAGTGGCATTAAGGGAAACTAAGATGTGCCCAAAGTGAAAAATCTAGCATCTGGTACCTTTCAGCAGTTTGAAACAGAGTGAACAGAAGGTAAAAAGTATTAAGATGGAATAGAAAGTATAAGAAAGAGTAGGCAGGGGGTAAGTTCAACTTCATTTAGAAATAGGGTAGCAGGCCCCTTTTCAATGCTGCACCACCTACAGGGTCACTAAGAGTGTTAATTCTATTTCACAATTGCTAAAAAAGTTTGCAAGAGGAGAGGTGGTCCTGTGTGTGGCAGAGGGGCTGGTGGGAAGAGAAGGCAGATAGGGGCTGGGGGTCATTGCTTAGTGGATTTGCTATCATAAGGGTTTTTATATCTGAGCTTTGAGGGCCAGAACCTGAACTTTCTTGGTACACTGGCAGATAGCTAATGCTTGGGGCCAAACACTGACTGACATGCTTAGAGAAAAGTGTACAAAACAGATGACAGTTTTTAAACCAACAATCAGAGATGTCCTTTTCCAAGTAAGAAGATGCCCTTGTCCTCAACCCAGGGTACCCCTTCACCTAATATCAGTGTAATCTGGGAGATGTAACTGGCAACAAAAGCTTGCTTGATGAACTTGGAATTTAAGCAAAAGAAGGTGATCTGTATAGTCCAGGGGTGGAAAGTTATGGCTCTCAGGCTACATCTGACCTGCCACCTGTTTTTGTAAATAAAGTTTTATTGAAACAAAGCCATGCCCATTTATTTACATATGTCCCTAGCTGCTTTCATGTTGCAGCAGCAGAGCTGAGAAATTGCAAGAAAGACCATATGGCCTGCGAAGCCTAAAATATTTACTATCTCATTTTACAGAAAAAGTTTGCCAACTCCTGATCTAGTCCATGCACCTTATGTTTTGTTTCCGTGTCCCGTAACTCCATTTCTAAGGGACTCCCAATTCTGTCCCTCTTCCTCTCATTCCCAGTGTTCTACTTAAGAACCTTGGAAAGTTGCAAATAACCAATCCCAAATCAAAGAAACCTGAGCAGAAAAGGAGGTTGGCACATTCAAGGCTGAGTTGGCTTTACAAATACCTAAAATTATAGACCCTGAAGCCACAAAGTTTGTTTTCATTCTCTGACCCTCTAGTTTTTCCTGTGTGACTTTTATTCTCACTTCATGGAGAGAGGCTACTTCTCCTTGGGAGAAATGGGTGCTAGCTGTTTTGGGTCTTGCCAGGTGAAGGGATTTCTTCTGCTCCAGGTTGAAAGGTCTTAGAGAAGCCTGCTGATTGGCCCGGGTTTAGTCACGTGCTCATTCCTGCGACCAATCACTGTGGCCAAGGGCGATGAGGTACCGCATGGGCTCAGTTTGGCCCCTGTGGGTGTGGACTGATTGTAGAGGAAGGAGAGCAGAAGATGGGCTGGGCAGCCAACCACCTGAGTCTCACCGACAACCGCTTTCCTCCGTCTCCAGCGCAACGTCCTTACTTCAAGTCCTTAGTGCATGTCTGCAGACCAACTGCAGATCATCTAATCTCACCCTCTTCCAGTCACCCTAGGTACTGCGGCTGGAGGGTCTTCCTGAGTGCGATCTGATCATGTCCCTAAATATAAGTCTAAAATGCTGAGATCATTTCCATCCCACTCCTCCTGCCATGGCCCAGTGACCACTAGGAAAACGTCATGACCAGCTCTTGATTATCTCTTCCAGTCCTTCCTGTATCACTTCCTCTCACAAACCCTTCACTCCCAACAACTAGATCAGGCCCATGTGTAGTTCCTTTCCCACTCCTGTGAGTCACATACAGCTCTCCGTGCCCAGAATATTCCACCATCCGTGTTCATCTAGTGTACTTCTGACCCCTAGTTTCTGCCTTACACCACTGGAATACCCCAGCATTGATGGGGTGGCCTCCCACAACCCTTTGTGGTTCCCTCTGTTGTAGACTTACCACACTGCACCATATGGTGTGTTTTTGTCTTCACTTACTATGAGCTCCAGGAAAAGTGAGCTCCTGACTTATTCACCTATGTACTTGGACACCGTACCAGGCCAGCCACAATTACTTGCTGGATGAAGCATTTCTGCTCCCACTTCCCTCTAAGGAAGAGTCCTCTAGTGATCAACCGCTCTCCACCCAGGGTTATGGCAATTTTCTTTCCTCAGTTCCTCTTTCCATGCTGGCCATTCATTTAAAATGGCATATTCTTTCTTTGTATGTGCCAACATCAATGATTAAGGTCTGGTTGAGTAGCAGCTGTGCTGGACCTGGTCTTCTATATCTCCTAGTTCTTGGAGCCAGACATACCCCATCTTCATTCCTAAGTATCATCCATATTCCCAATTTGTCTGAGAAAAGAGTCTATTATAGTTAGAGCAAACAAAAAGACCCAGTGGTTTAGTGCACACACATAAGTATGTGTATATGCATATATTTATATAATGTGTATACACATTATATAATATACAGACATCAGTAAGCCTCAAACACTGCTCAGGTCCAAATTAGGTATCTTCAGGTGAATCTTTGGAACAGAATGCAAGGCCTCACACAGAGTCTGGGAACACCCATTACAGAGCTGCATGTTCTACTTGCTTAAACTTTATACATTTCAAGATCTGAAGAGAATAACACTTGGAATCACAGGTCCAGGATTTGGGTCTTGCCTCTGCCCTTTCTGAGTAATCACAGAGAAAGTGCACTTAATGACAGTGAGCCTTTGTTTCTGCGTTTGTGTAATAGTTGCCTCTTCTAGATTAGTGACCAGATTTCAAAGAGAATGCATAGGGAAGTGATTTATAAGCTGTGAAATGACAGAAACATAGCAGTTACTGCAAAAATAGAAATCTAAGAATTCAAACATAAAATATTTCATGTGAACTCCATGGGAAAAAAAATACTTTAAACACTCCTGCCACAATCTAATATTTCCCCAACCAAGTATGATGTGGAGCATCCTAGGTAACTTAATTACCTAGTGGAATCACAGCTTCAGCAGTGCTTAACAACTGCCGTCTGAGGACTGGCAGGTTTAATATAGCAACCAAACAGGAGCTAACAGATGTGTCTCCCTCTTCCTGGGTGCCATCACCAGGGAGGTGCAGCTGCAATTCTGCCTTTATCTCGCGTACTTTAGCTTTGAAATGTGGCTGTGCTTCTGTGAAACTCCTCCCATCAAAGCTTTATTATCTCTCCTTTTCCTAAGGACGGCCATTTTCTTGACAACTCCATGCCGATCAGCAGTAACAAAGATTCTCTGCAGATGATTATAGGTGCCGAGGGGGTGGTCGGGGGGAGGTGCGCGCTTCAGGGGGGAGTGCACACCTCAGACGGAGCGAGCTGACCCCTGACGATGGAGGCAGTGGGTGATGCCAAAGAGATGGCACAGCTAGTCATATGGTTTCAGCTGTGACACTCGGATATTTGCTGAACTGCTCAGAAGCCTGCCTCTTCCCCAGTTTGGAAGAGAACCAATTTCGACACTGTTTGGAAGAAGATAATAGGAGGGAGGTGGCGAGTGAAAAAGTCAAAACTTGTGTTTCTGGGTCTTGACATTTACTCTTTGTCTTGATCCTCTCAGTATTTATAAATAGCTCTTGTATTTTCTTCAGCTTTATATAGCACTTCCACATCTGCTATACACAGGGTGGTATTGGGAGCGAACTATTTGCAAGGTATTCTGGGAAAAGTGTATACTCTGACCTGTGCTAATGAGAGGTTTTTTGAGTGACTATTATTTCATATTCTGAGCTCCAACAAGCACTAGACAGTAGACCAAACACACACATATGGTCTGTCCCCCATAAATATTTAAAAATGCATTAGTCAGTCTAAGTTTTCTTTTGTATTTTCTAAGACTTGTCAGTCACAAACCAATAGATCCTATTTGTAGAGAAAGAACAGATTTAAAATGACAAAACCAGGACATTTCTCAGAATCCTGGGAAGGGCTGGCACTTTAAAAAAAAAACAAAAAAGCAGTGACAACAAAATTTCAAGTAAGTTGTCTTGGAGTCTGTCAGATTTGGAGATGCTCTGCTCTCTCTGAGTCTGTGCATCCCAGATGGAGTGGTTTCTGTAGAAAAACAATCATGGTTATATTCAGGAGAGCTTACTTGGCAAGAAAATCATGATTGAACTGATGCTATTGTGACATAATGTAGGAGTTTATAATTGCAGTTTGTTATGAAACAGTTGGACTGAGTCCCAAGGATGGATATTTTAATGCTCTGTGGGGAAATTGGAAAGAAAGGCATTAGCAAGGACAGATGTGATGGCAGAGTAAGGCTGGCTGTTGGGGGGCCTTGCTGCTTGGTATTTGCCTTGGTGAAACTGCAGAAGTCCCAGGTCCGGCCCCTAGTCTCACAGATCAAGACTCAACGTAGCCAGTGTCCTAGAGCTGATCATATTTGGGAAGGCCAGTTCGTACTGAGTAAACTCAGGTATATACACTGGGAAGAGTCTTATTTACCAGGAGATACAGAACTGTCAGACAGACCAGCCCTTCTTTTGGACTTACCCAGTATGCTCCCTGTAGGCCAACTACACAGGAAGTTAAGATTCCTGGTAAGCTTGGAATCAGGGAAAGACAGTTTCATAAAGTGTGTGGGACCTCGTGTGTCCACTTTCACCATTTGTGATACTGTTGGGTTGATGGAATGCTTTCAGTGTCCCAACAGGCAGCCTGTGACCCTAGGGGACCTTGGACGTCCACTCCAACATCTCCTTCAGCAGCTGTTCTTTCCCTAGCCTGCCATTGTTGACATTCTTCCCAATACATTCCTTGCATCTTTCTTTAATTGTGATAATACCTCCAGTTACATTAAAATTGGGGCCAGGCCAATCATTTGGCTTCTCTTCAAAATGATATTCTTTAAATATTTGCTCAGCACTTCTTTAGAGGAGAAGTTGAGCTCTGCCTAGAGAAGCATCAAAGCAGGAGTCCGATGGCAGCACTCAACCTCTCCGTCATTCCAAGGCTGTTCCTCTCTGGCCCAACTTTGCACTTCCCACTCAGCAAAACAATCCTCTGCAGAAGACTGCATCTACCTTCCTACGAAGGCAGCTTAAAGACCATCTATTATTAGTTGAGCCTGGCTTAACCTAATATTGCCTCTAACCACATACTCCTCCTCAAGGTATATTCTTGTAGATTAATTTCATCTTCTTCTAATACACACACATACACATATTTTTTACCCAAGGATGTTTCAGAATGCTTTTGAATCAGTGCTGTAGGCTGCTACCTGCTGGCTTGCTCCTTAGTCCAGATAAATTCAGAGAGAAATCTTTGCCTGGCCTGGGAACCCTTCACTCTATGATTTACAGTAAGTCATACCTCTAAAACCTGCATATCTTTGCATCTCTAAAGCCTGTCCATCAGTTTATTTTCATTTTTGTTTTTAAAAATTACTCCATCATTTATTTATTTGTGCAGCAAATGTTAACTGATCATCTTCTAGATTGTACCCTGCACAAGTAGATAAAGAAGGATATTACACAGTCTGTTCCCCCAAGATTCATGTCTGTGGGGAGAGACAGGCAAGTAACCAGATCATTGTAACTCAGTGTGGTGAGCGTAGCAATGTAAAAAAGCCCAGGGGATGTGGGAACACAAAGAAAGGCAACCTGATAACCAGAGTGGAGCTTCAGGGAGACTTCCTAGAAGTCTGCTTGAGAATTAGCCAAATTCAGATGTGTGTGG
This sequence comes from Leptonychotes weddellii, assembly GCF_054177405.1. Taxonomy (NCBI): domain Eukaryota; kingdom Metazoa; phylum Chordata; class Mammalia; order Carnivora; family Phocidae; genus Leptonychotes; species Leptonychotes weddellii. The sequence continues at coordinate 113,572,948 of NC_138378.1, forward strand.
AGGGCTCACACACAGGCAGAGTGGAACCATGATCTTACCCATCTTGAGTTGAGTCCATGGTTTAAGTCCAAAGTAGCATGAACTCTTTTTCCAATTAATCCCCAGGGTATCTCTCTCTTGAGTACTTCCTACCTGACAGAGAGAGAGAGAGGGAGAGAGAGCAACACTGCATGGAAGAACTGCTGAGTCTAATAATAACCACCAGTAGATGTCCAGTACTTTGTTGTTTATCAAGCAAATCCACGTTCATTATGTCATTAAATTTTCCAAAGATACCTTACAGCAGTGATTCTTAACTGGAGTGATTTTACTCAGGGGCCATATTTGGTAATGTCTGTAGATATTTTTCCATTGTCATACTGGGTGCTGAAAGACTGTTATTGGCTTCTGTTTGGTGGAGAGATGCTGCTGTCATGTGCAGGATAACCCCCCCCACCCCAGAACAAAGAATTATCTGACCCAAAACATCAATAGTAGTGCTGAGATTGAGAAGCCACATCTTGAGGTCATTTCCACATTTTGAGAGGGAAACTGAATTTCTAGGTCTAGCTCCATCTAAATTAACTGTGTGATCTTTGGCAAACCATTTAATCACAAGCCCTGATTCTCCTACTCATAAAATGTATATTTATTTTTACATTAAATTACCCATAAAGTCTTTTCCCAATCTAAGAGTCTTTGAGTTCCTGGATGCAAATGTAAGTTTAAGCCAACAAATTAACAAATAAAACATCTTTGCTGTAAAAGTTACAGATGTAATATATTGATTCTCAATGCAGTATTTTATTTGGATAATAAATAAGGGATTCACTCAGCAAGCACTTGAGGGTGCCCCATGTGTGTGTGGCTGGGGTGACCTTCCAGAAGGCCCTGCTTTCTGCCTCCAGCCTCCTCTCTCCTGCCCAGCAGCAGAAACTGTGAGTTCCAGGTAGCCTCACAACCATCTGAAAATTTGGCCAGAAAGGCTGAATAATTCACATGGTGACAGTGTGGTTTCTAGAACTTGTTGAGATTATTGAAGGTTATCTGTGTCCCTCTGCACCTTCTCTTACCACACAAATTCTTCAAACTCCCCATCACCTGGACATCTTGCACATTCTGCCCTCAGGTGACTATGTCAGAGTGTTTGGAGAAAATACTGCAGAAAATAGTCCCTCTGAAGAGTAATCCAGTTCCTAAAATCCAGTGAAAATCATAATAAATTCCACTCACTGAACTCTTATTTTGTGCATTCTATATTACATCCCTGGAAGATGAATATTACTCTTTTGACTTGACAGATGAGGAAACTAAATCTTAGAGAGGTGAAATAACTTGCTTTGATTTTTTTAAAGGAATAATGAAAACGTGACAAAAGATGAGAGTATTACATTGGAAACTAATAAATTTGTGGTCTAGATGAGATGGGAGGAGGATGTTTGTTGAGTAGTTCTTATAAGACATGGATCCATGTGTGTACCAGGACTAATGAGGCAGTGTGGCATGATGGGAAAAGTGGTCTTCAAATGCCTGAATATCCTCATTTACGAAATGAGGTAACAATTCTTGCCTTAGAGATTGGATGTTTTAATGTATGTCAAATGCAAACTTATAGTGCCTAGAATATAGTAGGTGCTCAATAATAATGGTAGCTATCATCGTTGCTATGTATCTATGGTACACATGTGATCTCTATTATCTTCATTGCTGGAAAAGGGCAGGTAAATTGGAAGCATGTGGAATTATGAAACATGAGCTTGCCTAGCATTAGCATTTTTTATATGTGTGCCAGACTAATTTCATTGAATCCCCTAGCATGTCTTTCCAGTTCTTCAAATCCGTAGGCTTGGTCCACGAAAGTTGTTTGGAAAAGTCTTATTCAGTTAAATTTGTAAATTGAGTCCCTTTTTGGCTGCAGTATCTACCAATCAATTCAACTCCCTTTGTTCCCATTCTAACTTCATTCTTGAAGGAAATTTTTCATATTTAGGTTGATAAAAATAAATCTGGTTCTTTCTCTGCGTTAGGTACTACTCTAGGCACTGTCATTTAATATTTGGGTTCCCATGAGATACTTCCCAGTGGGACTACAAAATTGAGGGTTCTTATTTTTTTTTTAATTATTTATTTATTTTTTTTATTCTTATGTTAATCCCCATACATTACATCATTAGTTCTAGATGAAGTGTTCCATGATTCATTGTTCGTGCACAACACCCAGTGCTCCATGCAGAACGTGCCCTAATTGAGGGTTCTTATTGATCCCCTGCAATTTAATGGCTCCTCTGAGAGAGAATCTGACATCAACCTCTGTCTCCTGTTGCTGCCACGAAGAAAGCAAGAGCCAGTAGAGAGGGAAGGTATTCGGATAGAAATATTGCCCATTCTGCTAATAAGTATTGACTTCTGATCAATTCATAAAGTTATAAGCACTGCAGCAAATGTTTTCCAGTTATAAACACAAGGCTTTGGTTTTTGTTTGTTTGGTTTTTTTTACTAGATGAATAGACACTTAATGAGTCAAGGTGGATAGAATTACATTGTACATCTGTGCATATGTCCCAGTCAAGTGTTTTCATTTTTCCTAAAAGAGGCTCTGTGTGGTTGAATCAGGCCCACCTCCTCATTCATGTTCACCCACACCCTCAGAGTATGACCGTATTTGGAAATATGTCTTTGAAGGTATAATTTACGGTAAGATGTGGTCATACTGGAGTAAGATGGATCCTAAATCCAATATGACTGATGTCTTTATAAGACGAAGAGAAGACACCAAGACACAAGCAGAACTGTACACGAAGGAAGAGGCGAGGCAGAGATTGGCGTGATCTGTCTACAAGCCAAAGAATGCCAAGGACTGCTGGAAACCACAGCCTAGAACAGACTCTTTCGAGAGTGCCCATGGGACTAACCCTTCCAGCACCTTGATTTCATACTTCTGGCCTCCACAACTGTGAAACAATACATTTTTATGAGTTAGGCCACCCAGTTTGTGATCATTTGTTACAGCAACCTTGGGAACCTAATAGAGAAGCCTTTTGTATGAAACCTCAGTGAAAAACTTATTGAGGTGCTTTGGAAGCAGGAATACTTAAACCTGGATGGACCCAAAGATCTATCAAAATTCACCATCATTTTTTCCCAGTAGGTACCACTTTTCTTTAACCTTCCAAGATACCTGCCATATAAAAGAGTGTCACAAAAACTTTTGAATAGAGATTACTTTCTGGATGGAAATTGCCAGTTACTAGATATTTATCACCACATGCCTGTGCCTTCCCGGCTAAAAATTTCTTCTAGTCTTCATTTGACTGTTGTTTCGTTTTGTTTTTCAATTGGCCTTTGTTCTGAATTGAACTTGAGCAAAAATAATGGGATTTGCTATGACAATAAAATATTGGTTCAGTTTTCTATTAGTAGGAGAATTCAATTCATTGTGTGAAGAGTATCAGTGGGTTTTGCTGAATGTGTTCCAATTTATGATTAATGTTTTAAAGGAGTGAAGGTGTTTTAAAGGAGGTGCTTAAGATTTAAATCCTGTTCAGGTTAAAAACAACCAAGAAAATAGCAAGACCAGCCAGATTTTATCAGAAGCACCTTTGTAGTACCGGTCTTCAAATTTTTGTCCCTTTTTATTCTGTAAAAGACACAAATGGAAAAAAATAAACCAGTGAAAACTTAGGACAAGTAGATATATGTACAACTTCAGAGTACTCGTAGGTGGGGGGGCGGTCTGTTGGGAAATTGACAACCAGGAAGAATGTGGCACAGTTTTGGGGTTGGCCTTTGACAAAAGGGTGAAATGTCCAGGAGTCAGGTCCTTCAAACCCATGGCATTATCTATTTTCTGTGAGGTCAGGGGGACCTTGAGCAGAGATAGGGAGTAAAGAGAGAGATGAGGAGTTGAGTGATGGGTTACTGAAATCTCTCTGATTCCTGTCTTGGGAGAGAGATGGGACAGAGATGAGAAAAGTTGGGCCCCTTAACATCACTACATTTTCCCCATAATGTCACTGACCTTGGCAGTCTTGCCTGCCACTGTTCCATCACCTGGGATTGTAAGTGCATGGTGAGCACCTTTAAAGCATCTGTATACTCATTATTTCATTTGGTCCTCATATACACTCATTCATACACAGAACTTTAGGTAAGTACCTATACTCCTATTTTACCAGAGACTCTGAGAGTTAAAGAAATTTCCCTAAATCCCATAGCTAGTAAGTAAATGAGCTGGGATTCAGCTATTAATCTAATTCCAAACCCTAGCTTTTATTGAACATACTCTGCTGTCCTCTTGGAGAATCCCTGGAAAGCTACTCCTTTGACTACTCTTAAAGGCTGATTAACCCAAATCTTATCTCTGAGCTGGTCATTAATGATAATATAGCACTAGAAAATAAGCTAGGTATAGAAATTACATTTTTACTAAAATCTGTCAAGTTTATTTCCTTTCTGTTTTGAATGTCAACAAACACATTTTAATTCCCAAAGAAGTCTCGCTCTTCCTCCAAACGGACACATTTCTTTAAACAGATTTTTTATGGAATACAGAATAATTTCTAGTGACTATTTCACTGAAGTTGTTCACATGGGAATGAGAGATACAACCATAGTACTCTAAATTTCCGTACAGCTAGAGATGGCACATTTCTCCATTAATTGAACTCAAGATGGAAGCAATGGTTTCAAAATCTTAAAATGTCAAACCAACTTCCAATTTACATTGTTGAACTTCTCTGTAATTCAGGTGTTTGGAGGATGAATCCTGGCTCACCACTCTGAGTTGACCAAGTGCTTCATTAATATCAGGTCAACTTCATTAGCATCTAGTAAAGATTAAAAAAAAAAAAAAGAACTCAAGATAATAACCAAAAATAATGCTGCTATGTGCCAGGTGTTCTATATAAACTATTGCTTTTAATTCTCACAAAATTTTATGAAATAAGGTTGGCTTTATGCAGATTTTGTTTTTTTAGTCAGAAAAACCTGAGATAAGGAACTGTTAACTTAGAAAAAATAAGAAATGTGCACAAGATCTCATGAATAGTCCCAGGATTAAAACTCTTATCTATGTGACTCAAAAATCCATGCTCTTAACCAGTTATAAATCCAAATATGGAGGACTCAGTATTTTGATTCTTCCTCAATGGCTGAAGTGGTAGATTGTAGAGGCATGCAAAATGTTCAAGGCCATGTGTTACTGCTCATTCAGCTGTCATCCAATAAGTATTTATTGAGTAACTATTAAATGCCCAGTATGCTGTTTGCTGGTTATGCAAAAGTGAAAATGACACATATGATCTCTTATTTCTAGAAGAAAGAAACATCATAAAAGTTAACCCATTAAAAGTGAACTATGAGTGGTGATATGTATACTCTGAGAAAAACAAACCTAAGACTGAAGTTGAGAATGCTGTTGGTGGAAAGATGGGGTTTTTATCTCAGTAGGGTGACACTTAAGCTGAAGGATTAGTGGAGCTGGCCGTGTGAAGAGTTAAGGTGGGACATTTCTTCAAGGCAGAGAGAACAGCATGTGCAAAGGCCCTAGGCTAGAAAGAGTTGGATATATTGCAGGAACAAAAGAGAGTTAGTGTGACTGGAACACAGTAAGGACAGGAGTGAAGCCTGACATAGAGTTGAGAAACAAGCAGAAACCAGTTCACAGGGACATTATTCTTCAGTGGATGGGAATTCACTCAGCAGTGAGAGAAAATGATGAGGTATGAGCAGAGAAAGTAGAGAGAGGGTGTCCCTGGAGCTGAATCATACTGATTTCCATGATGTTTGAAGACCCACGGACTTGTACTGCCGAGCTTACAGAGCCACTTTAATTCTGCTCCTCTGTCCTTCAACACTTCCCAGGACTCTTGTGTCCTTGCTAAATTCTCTGCAACCAATTCTGTTGTAGATTTCTTAGGATTTTCCATATAAACAGTTAGGTAGTCTGCAAATATAGATGACTTTGCTTCTTTCTTCTCTCTATATATACACCATTTACTTATTTTTCTTGCATTATTGCAATCTCTAGTTCTCTCAATGTAGTTTTTTTTGGGGGGGTGTTTGTTTTTTTTTTTATTATGTTATGTTAATCACCATACATTACATCATTAGTTTTTGATGTAGTGTTCCATGATTCATTGTTTGAATATAACACCCAGTGCTCCATGCAGAACGTGCCCTCTTTAATACCCAATACCAGGCTAACCCATCCTCCCACCTCCCTCCCCTCTAGAAACCTCAGTTTGTTTTTCAGAGTCCATATTCTCATGGTTCATCTCCCTCTCCAATTTCCCCCCCTTCATTCTTCCCCTCCTGCTTTCTTCTTCCCCTCCTGCTTTCTTCTTCTCCTTCTTCTTTTTTTAACATATAATGTATTATTTGTTTCAGAGGTACAGATCTGTGATTCAACAGTCTTGCACAATTCACAGCACTCACCATAGCTCATACCCTCCCCAATGTCTATCACCCAGCCACCCCATCCCTCCCACCCCCCACCACTCAATGTAGTTTTGAACACAAGTGGTGAAAGTAGGCATCTTTGTGTTTCAGATCCTAGGGGAAAAGCATTTTAAATATCATCAAGAATGATATTTGGTTTTCCAAGGTTTTCCTTGGTTTCCAAGATTTTCCAAAGATGCCTTATATCATATTAATGAAATCTCTATCCATTCTCATTTTGATGAGAGTTTATAATATAAACTTTATATCATGAATTAGTGATATATTTTGTTAAGTGCTTTTGTGCATCTATTGATCATACTGTTTTTCCTCCTTTCTAATGTTATATTAACTTAGTAATCTTAGGATAAATCCTACTTGACATGGATGTATTATGTATCACTGAGCTTGATTTTTTAAAAATTTGCTAAGGAATATTTTTACATTAGTTTTTCATAAGGAATATAATTTAAAATTTTTATGAAGTTTTTAGAAGGATTTAGTATTAGGGTTATGCCATTCTAATAAAATGAGTTGAGAGGTGTTTCCTCTTCCTCCATTTTCTGAGTTTGTATAAAACTGGTGTTATTTTCTAAGAGGTGGTTCTTTAAAAGAATTAATAAAATTGGTAAACCTCTAGCCAGACTTTCAAAATAAGAGAGAGAAGATCCAAATAGATAAAATAACAAATGAAAAAGGAGAGAACACAACCAACACCACAGAAATATAAACAATTATACAAGAATACTATGAAAAATTAAATGTCAACAAATTGGGCAATCTGGAAAAAAATGGACAAAGTCCTAGAAATTTACAAACTACCAAAAGTGAAACAGTAAGAAATAGAAAATTTGAACAGATCCATAACCAGCAAAGAAATTGAATCAATAATCAAAAATCTCCCAACAAAAAAAGCCCTGAGCCAGATGGTTCCCAGGGGAATTCTACCAAACATTTAAAGAAGAGTTAATACCTATTCTTCTCAAACTGTTCCAAAAAACAGAAATGGAAGGAAAACTTCCAGACTCATTCTACAAAGCCAGCATTACCTTGATTCCAAAACTAAACAAAGACCCCACTGAAAAGGAGAATTAACAGGCCAATATCCCTGATGAACATAGATGCAGAAATTCTCAATAGAACACTAGCAAATCGAATTCAACAGTGTGTTAATAGAATTATTCACCACAATCAAGTAGGATTTATTCCTGGGCTGCAGGGGTTCAATATTCACAAATCAATCAAGATGATACACCACATTAATAATAAAAAAAAAGGTTAGGAACCATATGATCCTGTCAATAGATTCAGAAAAAGCATTTGACAAAATATAGCATCCATTCTTGATAAAAAACCCTCAACAAAGTAGGGATAGATGGAACATGCCTCAAAATCATAAAGGCCATATATGAAAGACCCACAGCTAATATCATCCTCAATGGGGAAAAACTGAGAGCCTTTCCCCTACAGTCAGGAACAAGACAAGGATGTCCACTCTCACCATTATTATTTAACATAGTACTGGAAGTCTTAGTCTTAGCAATCATCCAGATTGGTAAGGAAGAAGTTAAACTTTCACTATTTGCAAAGACATTATACTCTATGTAGAAAACCCAAAAGATTCAACCAAAAAATTGCTAGAACATGAATTCAGCAAAGTTGCAGGATATAAAATCAATGTGCAGAAATCTGTTACATTTCTATACACCAATAACAAAGCAGCAGAAAAAGAAATCAAGGAATCAATCCCATTTACAATTGCACCAAAAACAGTAAGATACCTATGAATAAACCTAAAGAGGTAAAAGATCTGTACTCTGAAAACTATAGAACACTTATGAAAAAAATTGAAGAGGACACAAAGAAATGGAAAAGAATTCCATGCTCATGGATTGGAAGAACAAACATCGTTAAAATGTCTATACTACCCAAAGGAATCTATACATTTAAGGTAATCCCTATCAAAATACCACCTGCATTTTTCACAGAGCTAAAACAAACAATCCTAAAATTTGTATGGAACCACAAAAGACCCCGAATATCCAAAGGAATCCTGAAAAAGAAAAAACTGGAAACACCACAATTCTGGATTTCAAGCCATATTACAAAGCTGTAGTCATCAATACAGTATAGTGCTGGCACAAAAACAGACACAGAGATCAATGGAACAGTCTAGAGAACCCAGAAATGGACTCACAACTATATGGTCAACTAATCTTTTACAAAGGAGGAAAGATTATCAGTGGAAAAAAGACAGTCTCTTCAACAAATGGTGTTGAAAAAACTGGACAGCCACATACAGAAGAATGAAACTGGGCCACTTTCTTACACCATACACAAAGATAAATTCAAAATGGATGAAAGACCTAAATGTGAGACAGGAATCCATCAAAATCCTAGAAGAGAACACAGGCAGAAACCTCTTTGACCTCAGCCGTAGCAACTTCTTACTAGACACATTGCAGGAGACAAAGGAAACAAAAGCAAAAATGAACTATTGGGACTTCATCAAGATAAAAAACTTCTGCACAGCGAAGAAAACAATCAACAAAACTAAAAGGCAGCCTACATAATGGGAGAAGATATTTGCAAATGACATATCAGATAAAGGGTTAGTATCCAAAATCTATAAAGAACTTATCAAACTTAACACCCCAAAAATAAATAATCCAGTTAAGAAATGGGCAGAAGACATGAATAGTCACCTTTTCAAAGAAGACATCCAAATGGCCAACAGACACATGAAAAAGTGCTCAACATCATTCATCATCAGGGAAACAGAAATCACAATGAGATACCACCTCACACCAGTCAGAATGGCTAAAATTAACAAGTCAGGAAACGACAGATGTTGGCGGGGATGCAGAGAAAGGGGAACCCTCCTACACTGTTGGTGGGAATGCAAACTGGTATAGCCACTGTGGAGAACAGTATGGAGGTTCCTCAAAAAATTAAAAATAAGAACTACCCTACGATCCAGCAATTGCACTACTAGGTATTTACCCAAAGGATACAAAAATGCAGATTTGAAGGGATATATGCACCCGATGTTTATAACAGCATTATCAACAATATCGAAACCATGGAGAGAGCCCAAATGTCAGTTGACGGATGAATGGATAAAGAAGATGTGGGGTGTGTGTGTGTGTGTGTGTGTGTGTGTGTGTATATAATGGAATCTTACTCAGGCATCAAAAAGAATAAAATCTTGGGGTTCTTGGGTGGCTCAGTTGATTAAGCATCCAACTCATGTTCATGTTCTCTATTTTGTGCCTTTTTTAAGAAATTGATTTTGCCCTTCCTTCTCCTAAGGGCAAAATGAAGGGAGAGAAATCAGAGGGGGGGATGAACCATGAGAGACTATGGACTCCGAGAAACAAACTGAGGGTT
>NC_138378.1:113583254-113636012 GCF_054177405.1 Leptonychotes weddellii
TTTTTTTTTTTTTAAGATTTATTTATTTATTTATTTGACAGAGAGAGATAGCGAGAGAAGGAACACAAGCAGGGGGAGAGAGAGAGGGAAAAGCAGGCTTCCCGCTGAGCAGGGAGCCCGATGCGGGGCTCGATCCCAGGACTCTGGGATCATGACCTGAGCCGAAGGCAGACGCTTAACGACTGAGCCACCCAGGTGCCCCGGTAGCTCTATTTTCAACTTTTTGAGGAACCTCCATACTGTTTTCCAGAGTGGCTGCACCAGCTTGCATTCCCACCAACAGTGTAGGAGGGTTCCCCTTTCTCCGTTTATGCTGCATCTTGTGGAGATAAGTAAGTCCGTGACTTCCGCGCCCTCCCTGTAGTGGACACTGGTTTTGATGGTTACAACCCCTGACATGTGCAGAGCGATTTACAAAACACTTTCACACCTATCCCTTCATCTGATTGCTATGTTACAACTTTGGAAATAGAGTTCAGAAGATCTCACTTGTCCAAGACAACAAGCTATTAATCTGGGATTCACTTACCGAGTCCTGATGCCCCAGCCACTGCCCTTTTAACCATGTAATTTTTTTCAATGCATCTGATTATCTGACTGTTTATGTGTTTTATGGAAATAGATTTCCACCCTATGTGTCTGCCTTCTCCCTATGCTTTCTTATGGCAAAAGTCCAAGAAACAAGTTCAACCTAAGGAGGTCTTTGGAGAAAAGTAGAAGGAAAACAATTCTGCCCAATCAGATGGATTTAGTGAGATAATATGTGGAAAAGTTTGTGAACTGATATGTATTATAAAACTGTAAGGTGGATTTTTTTTTTTTTTAATGGACAAGCTGATATTGTGGAGGTTAGAAAAACCTCAGCCAGTCTGTGTGGCTTGTAGCCAGTCTCTCTCTGGATATCCTTTCTTGGCTCCTATTTCCTCATCTGCAAAATGGAATCTATAATATATTCTCCATAGGGGATTGTTGTGTGGCTCCATTGAGATAACAGAAAAGAATATTCTTTTAAAATTGAAAACCATCATCTCAAACATGGACCTTATAATTCTGCACTTTGGGAGAAGACTGTCGCACCTGGGACTGTTGGGGTACAAGTGATGGGAAAGTTGGGGAGGAGCTTTCGAAGCAGCGGGACCTTTGGGAGGGCTGCAGATATACTATGTTGGTTGCCATCTGCAGAATTATATTATTATTATTACTATTATTATTATTATTACTATTATTATTATTATTATTCCTGGAAACTGCTGGTTAGTGCTGAGAGGTGCCTAATTGCAGGGGCAGGTTATATCCACAAGGAGCCTAACTACAGCTTCTGGAATAGTCCTTGAGGAATGATGGGCACTATGCCCCAGGTTCTCTCTTCTCTCCACTCAATAAACCCATGTATACAAAGAGGTAAGTGACTGATAGGGATTCAAGACTGGCTTTTGTTTATAGAGCATCTGGGTCTGCACTTCAACGTGGCACAGGACCTTGATTTAAATCATTGCATTTCTAGAAATAAAAAAATAAAAATAAATAAGTAAATCATTGCATTTCGAAAGGTAGATTTGAATTCAGAAGGGATTAAAGTTGGAGAAGGCATTCTGAAGGCGGTTGAGGGAGAAAGAAGAGGCTCTTAGGAGCCCTTCAAACCATTTTGTGGATCCTCTCTTTGCATTCACCCTGTCTCCATCACCCAGCATGGGACTGGGTACATAGTAGGCTCTCAGTAAACACTGTGCTGTTCATTGATCCGAAGAAAAGAATGTTTCCAGGATCATTGACAAGCAGCATGATAGAATTCAAGACACGATTCAAATTATAGGTCTGTGGAATAGGTCACTGTTGCATTTGTGTCCTGTATCCCATCACGAAGGAGTCTTATTTTCTTTTGTAAATGACTTGAACATCTTCAGTTCATTTCTATGGCATATTTCACCTTTGAAAGTCTTTTGCACTTACTCTTTTTTTCTTTCTTTGTCTTCTTTATTTTTTATTTTATTTTATTTTATTTCTCTCTTCATGACTGAGCCCAGACCACCCAAGACATTGAGGCAGGATGCTGGGGAGCAGTTTTTGTTTTTTCTTCATTTCCTCCTTTAGAAGGTAAATTTAACTTCCCCTTCCCAATGAGCTTGGTATTTCTGCTGAAAACTATGAGTCATTTTTCATAAACAGGGATTGTCAAAAGTGCCTGATTCATAATATAACAACAGCAAATACAGAAAAAGCCCCAAACTGAATGAGCTCAAAAATTTCAGATGTTCTACAAAGAGAGGGGTAGGGAATCACTGTCTTTGGAGAAGTCACTTGGCTTTTTGGGGTCTCGGTTGTCTCATGTTTAAAATTAGGAGGACAGTAGCAGTATAATAGCTGTACAGCCAACCTCACAAACCATCTCACGGTTATTGGGTGATATTATTTGCAGGTGTTGCATTATCCTTACCCTGTTTCTGAAGTTTTATACATATAATAGGCTATTAGTACGGTCTATTTTATTTTATAGGCTATTCAAATTATTTTATTTCAAAAATAAATCATTTTTTAGAAAAGAACATCATATATACAGTGTTAAAATTGGGATGTTTTAAAATATCCATAGAATAATATTGAATAATATAGACAATTTAATAAAACCTCCAGACCAGATCCAGTTCTTACTGTGCTGGGTGATTATGCTTCTATTGGGAATGTGTTATTTTTAGGTAGGGGGAGATTGAATTGAGCTTTCCATCTACCAAATGCATCAAAGTGAACATTGTGTAAGAATTACTTAGAACAAATGGGAACAATAATGTGCCATGTGAACTATAAACTCACACAGCTCTTCATCTGTGCAAAAGTAGATAACCTAGGGAACGTGCTTCACCACCGAATATTTTTTGACATAGATCACAAGGAGAATTCAACTGATCTGAATTCCACTGATCCTGCAAAGGTTTCACACCAAAGAATAAGAACGCAGTGACTACCTTTGGTCATAGCAGGTAACTATTATGGTATATTAAAAACAACAGAGGTAGGATTTCGGAATAGGTACACCTATGGAAAGTAACTGAATATAAAATATAATTATATTATTATAGCAGAATCGTATATTAATGGAATACACGAGTTCCTAATCTCCTATCTATTGTCCCTTCTTTCTCTGCAGTAGACCTCTCATGTTATACAGAGCAGCAGTGTATCCAAGTAAAAGGTCTTCCATCTCAGTCAGGGCCCCTTAAAGAGTTTTCCAGAAGTCCTACTCACATAAAGATATGTTTCTCTAGTTACAGAGAAAGCCAGGAAATACAGTCTTTTTTAGCTCAAATACTAAAAACTGGAAGAGAACATAGAAATCACACAACCTAAGGTTTCATTTTAGACTTTGAGAAAAAGGGGCTTCCTTTCCTGGGTTTCCCTGTAGCTAGAGAAGGGTGATGTGATGTGCCTGATGCTAGTGGAATGGGGCTTTTGGCCTTACCTTCTTTTTATTCTTCCTGCTTGAAATCCAGATATGGTAGCTGGAGCTATCTGCTACCATGGGAAGTCCTTGAGGATGAAAAGCAATGTGATAAAGATGGCAGCCTAGAAAGATAGACCCAGCATCTCTAAGAATGGCAGGCATCCTTAGCAGTCACGGACTGCCTGGGTCTCAACTTACTTTATAGATTTCCATCTTGTTTAATCAGTGTTCCATAAGGTTTTCTTGTTAAATGCAGCCAAACCAATCTGAACTGATATATTACCAGGCATATGAAGAGTAAGAGGAAAGATAAAAAAAAACTAAATAATTCTAATAAATTTATGTTAAAAAAATACATGGAAGATCTCAGAAGAATACTCTGCTTCAGTTTGCAGAGGAAGAAAATAAAAGCTTATTCTTTTTGAGCAAGACCAAAGTAGATTTCCATGGTGCTGCCATGGGAATTTGGGATGGTGGGAACTTCAAAGTTATGTGTTTCTTTGGCATTTACTGTTTTCAGTGTTAACTTTTTCTTTGGGAACTTTTTGGAGAGGAAGGGTGGTAACAGGCAGAATAAGAGAGTTTATGTTCCAACCCAATGCCATCTTGATAACGTAGCTTAAATGATAGCTACATTATTGAGTACCCATCGGGTAGAAACTCAGATACAATGACCTATAGAGTGAGGACTATGATCCATAATCTTCATTTCAAAGATATTCAGAGCCCCAGAAATTTTAAGTACATTACTCCTGGTCATAATGGTAATAAATAAGGCCTGGAGTTCAAAACCAGAGAGAACTAGTTATTGCAATACATCATTGAAAGACAGACAAACAAACCTACCACTTATTATGTAACCACCATAGGCCCTACTGCTACTAGTGTGTATTACTATACTATATACTACCATAACTACTATAATACATAACTACTGTACCAGGCAGTGAGTTTTTTCCCAGTGATTTTTTTAATCCTTACAACATTATAGATAGTAAAAACTGAAGCCACTACAGATTAAATGATATTACTAAAGCCAAGTGGCCATTATGTGGGAGAGCTGTGATTCAAATCCAGTCTTGGTAGCTCTAAAATTTGTACTATTTCCACTAAAAAGAAGAGTCTTATAGGAATCTAGGCAGCACACCCTTTGAGCACTAGGGACTGGGGTCTTGGAATGGAGGCAGACATCCAGATGTGATAATTGAGGCATAGCACTTGGGTCAGATCAAGAGAACAAATCCACTGGCATGGAGTCCAATGGGCAGAATTGGATCTGGCTGCATTCTCTTTGTCTGGTATTATTGTGCAAGTGGCTTCAGTTAGGGAAGAGGAAGAGAGGGGCTTAACTTTTTCTCTATCTGTGACTGATGTTATAAGGACACTGCAGAGGTGGCCTCCTGAGTTTAGAAATCCTAGAGAGGAAAGACCCTGAGGTCCAGAGCTAGGTCGCACCCCTCTGGCCTCAACTAGATGCTTTGAGGAAGAGGACTGTCTTTGAGCCACTCTCCCATTCAGTAGTGCATTTTTTCAGGCTTTCTTAAGTGGTTCAGCTATATTTGAAAGGCTGCTTGATAATGTGAATAAATAGACACTCAGTGATAGGTAAAACTCTGTAGTGTATACTGTAGAAGGAGCACTAGCCTGAGGGTCGAGAAGCCACCTTCTGCTGGCACTTTGCCATCTACTTCCAGTGTGGCCTTGGAAACTCACTCTTTTCAGGGTCTCAGTGTCTCTGTTTGTAAAATAGGACACAAAGTGGTGTGACCAACCCCTCTCAGTTTTCTTAGGACTGTCCCAGTTTTAAAACTGAAAGTCCCATTTCCTGGGAACCCGTCAGTCTTGGGCAAACCAAGATAGTTGGTCTCCTTAGCATTAGGATATGTGATGCCCATGTCCCTTTCCAGTTCAGATCTCTGACCCAAGCCCCTGCCTCTTTGGTCTTGGGTTTCCCATCTATAAAATTCTAGATTTAGATTCACTGAGGGACTGAGTCCTGAGATCACTAACCATCCTGATTTTCAGTCTTGGCATTGAAAGTCCCATATCCTGGGAAATCCCTCAGTCTTGGGCAAACTGGACAGCTGGTCACCCCAATGGGCAAGGTCTCATAATTCTGGAGGCTGGACATTTGAGATCAAGATATCAGTAGGGCTGGTTTCTTCTTAGGTTTGTAAGGAAGAATCTGTTCCCTGACTCTCCCCTAGCATTTGGTAGTTTGCTGTCAATCTTCAGCATTACCTGGCTTGGAGATGTATCATCTGATCGATCTCCCCCTTCATCTTCACATGGTGTTCTCCCTGCATGCCTGTCTGTCTCTGTGTCCAAATTTCCCCCTTTTATAAGGACACCAGTCATATTGGATTAGGGCCCACACTAGGGACCTCATCTTCGCTTGATAAGTTACAAAGACACTATTTACAAATAAGATCACATTCACAGGTACTGAGGGATTAGGACTTTAACATCTTTTGAGGGGACATAATTCAATCCAAGACAACCAGTACAAATAGGACTACTCTGTCAGCCTGAGTCTTGGATTGAATATACTGTGGAGCAGAGTCGCAGCCAACCCATACTGGATATGTATGTGGGCAAGAAGGAAATCTTTGTTGTTAAAAGCCACATAATTTATTGCTGCAGCAAAACCAAAAACAACTCCATGGTGTGGTTGTGAAAATGAAATCAGGCAAGATACACGAGAGAGCTTTGAGACTTGTATATCCCTATGTGGAAGTGGTGGATGGTGCTGAGAGTCTTTCCTGTTCCCAAGCCACATCATAAAGGAATTTCATCCCTTGGTATTGAGATCCCCAACATTTGGCTGGAAAAACACTGCATTCTAAGTGAATGAGGTCTTTTTGACCTTGGCTCCAGAGGTGCCTGACTTGGGCTGTCCCTTCTTGATACTGAGGTTCAGTTTCCCCATCTGTAAAATGAGGAATCTGAAACTTTTTATGACTTCAAAGGCCCCTTCCAACTCTGATATTGTGTGCCTCCCTTGCATTTGCCACTATTTTCTGGATGGGTTAGAGCTCTCTGGTTTGGCCCAGACGCATTTAGCTGCCAAGTGTGTGGATTTGGAGGCATGTTGTTTCTGGAAGGGCAGCTGTGTCTGAGTAGCTAATGGATTTAATCAAAGAGGCAGCAAATACTGCCTCATGAAGATATGACTGCATCAAAAAAAAATAGCTATTTCAGAAACCTCCATCTCAGGAAATGAATGGCATTGTGTGCCTGAGTTAGAAGTGGCCACAGTATGCCTGCCACAGTAACTGGGGTTTCTTTGAGGAACATGGGGCTCTGGAAGAAGGAGCCAAGTGTGGTCTGCCTCAGAGAAAAAGAGCCTTAGATTGCTCAGCCCATGGGGGAGAAATTTCAACTCTGAGGCTAATGACCTTAATGTCCTTGGGCAGCTCACTTTCTGGGAACTGCAGTTTGCTCCTCTGAAAAACGGAACTGAAATCAGATGGTCTTGAGATCATAGGAGCTCGAGGTCATGGAATGGTTTTGAAAGTTTGACAGAGTTCGCAAATGCTATTTTAAAGGAGTACATGATAAAATGAAGAGTGAGATGTGGAGTAAGATTTGGGTTTTAATCTCAGCTTTCTCACTTCTCTGGGCAAACCACTTAACCCCTCAGAGCTCAAGTTTACTCATCTATAAAATGGGGATAATTAAACCTATTCCACAGGACTCTTGGGAGGATCAAATGAGATTACATAAATCCAACAGAGCTCTCTCCACATATCCGACTGATACCAATTTTTATGTTTTATTGACTTTTGATAGATTTGAAAGTAATATATAAAATTAAAATCAGGAAGACATTTTTGACATCTAGTGCATCATTTTACAGATGAAATAACTTAGATACAGAGGGAAACCAAATGTCTTGCCTGAGGTCACACAGCTAGTAAGTTATACAAGTGGAACTGGAAACCACGTTTCTTGGTACCCCTTCTCGTTCCTCTTTCTACTTCATTACACTTCCAGGGAATATATTTCGATCCAAAAATATAGGTTCAAAGGAGTATGTCATATACAATATGCAAACTTGGAAGCCCTCGGCCCTACCTTCTCCTCACATCCCTTTGCCATGTTAATCCAGTGTAGATGGATTGAAAGGAACTGGACAATATGATAAATTAGAACTCCACACGAGGTTGTGCTGATCATTTATCTCAGCTCTGGTTTTAATCTTGATGACTAATGTGTATTTGTCATGCTATAAATATTTTGCAACTTGTTTATTTTCCTTCATGTTTGGCTTTTAACTTTGGGGCGTTGGACATTGCTGAGATATGGGGTAGCAGGAAGGTTTAGGTTATGGCTGGGATGGGGAGCCCGATGATAGAGGCTTCTGTGAGGAGCCTTCACACATCATTTTCTGCTCTCCTTTCCCATCACTGCTCACACCGCAGCACAACTCCCCCTACCCTGAAAGTCTATCTCCTAAAACCTCATTCCCTTTTCTGGGACACACCAGAAACCACTAAGGCAGTCACTAATAATCTGAATGGCAGTTATTAGGAAATCATGCTCACTTGCCCTCTTTCTCTCCTGGTGCACCCAGCTAGCTCATGATAACAGATCCCCCACTCTTGGAAGCTCAAGGAGATGCCTATAATTTATTCCACTTTACTCTCTCCTCCCCAGAGGATAAGAGACGTACCTGATTGATACCATCTGGGAATAGGCTCTTGAAGATCCATAGCCCCTCTTTTGCTCTCAGGACAGATGTGTCCCCAGCTTCTGTTCCATGTATTAAGTCATTAATGCAAGTTCTGCCCCTGGCATGGGAATCCCTCGATGCCCCTGAGACTGTAGGTGACAGAGAGTAAATGCAATTGTAGCAGTAGGTTTGGGCAGGGGTCGGCAGAGGGAGCCGAGGATGAAGCACTTTTGGGCTCTCATCCAAGCCAGCTCCAACTTTGCTGGTCCACTTCTACCTGCAACCAAGCTCACATTTTCATCTTGACTCCTGTGTGTTTCTCAATTGGGTCTGAAGCACTTTCACATGATTCATCTATTGAGAATTGTTTCTGATTCAGAACTGTCTGAAATATCCTCTCTATTTCTTTGGCCTTCATTGCCGAAGGAACTGGTCTGCAAACTTTCTCTACTCCTGGTAACCAGGCTTTCCATCAATCTGCCCATGTTTTTGCATGTTCTGCTCTGGGAATTATTCTATACATTCACAGAACCCATTCTTCAAGGAGGCCCTGGTCTAGACAGGGAGAACAGGCATCATCAATAAAGCTATAGCTCCAGAAATAGGAAGTCACAGTGGATATGGGGAGATGGCATGGGAGTGCTGTAAAAAGGAAAATGTGGAAGAGTTAGAGCTAGATGGGTCCCGGGATGCATCAAATTCAAAGGAATTACAAAAGTTTGAGGCCGATCTTGTCCTCTTTTACTATTTTTGTTATTTTTTGTGGAATTAAGCATAGAATTTACTCTCTCAGTCCTTAATATTTCATCTGTTATCTGATACTTAATATTTCATCTGTCAAATGATGCAAATCCTTACACAGCACACTGGGTCTGAAATGGTGGCCTGAAATAATAGAAGAACAAATACTTTGGAAATCCCAGAAAAATATACAATTATCAGAAATAATCATTGTTCTTATTTGAAGTATTAAAAACATTTGGAAAAATATATTCCATATATATATAAACTTTTACAAAGTTAGATATTATTATTTTATTATCATGTAACAAATTCAGTTCTAGATAATCACTTTCCTCATTTGCATAGCCCTGAACTGGTAACATGACATTGTTCTCATCCATTATTTAATTTGATCCAATCCACATCCAATCGAGGGCCTAATGACCTGGACAGAATGGCAGGAGCACATCTCTTCTACTGATTCCCTTAGGGATGGGCAGGGTCCACCCAGCACAAAGGGTGAGACATGGAAACTAAGTCATCTGCCATTCTGTGTTGAGCAGAACACCGGGCGCAGTTCCCAATGCCAGAGGAGGATTCCCACCGCATGGAGGAGAGCAAAGATCCTCACTGTGGCAGCCATCAGGAATGTAAGTCCACACTTCTGCCTCCTGCATCTTTGTATTGGAAGTGACCAAAGAAAACAAAATGCAGTCATGCACTGAGCGGAATGAGCTTTACCCACATGGCAAAGAGCCAGAGCCAGATCAGCTTTGGTAATGGGGGTCAGCCCCCCATGGTCAGCGGGTCCCTCCAGGAAGGCAGTACATGGCAAGTGGCTTGCATGTATCCCTCTCACACCACAATGGAAGGAGCTCTCTGCCTACCCTGTGAAGTATGGACTACTGGAAGCTGGGGCATGGTCAGGGCCATTGATGCACATGTTTAACGGTAACAAAAGAACATTCATTGAGCCTGCAACAGGGAAAGATATTCCCAGCAAGCTGATAAGCCTAGCACAGGTTGTGTGGGCTCTCTATCTCTTGGGAAGGAAATGTTCCAGACCCAAGGCCCATTCTTCTGTGTCTGAGTGAAAGGCAAAAGACTGGGGCGCCTGGGTGGCTCAGTTGGTTAAGTGACTGCCTTCGGCTCAGGTCATGATCCTGGAGTCCCTGGATCGAGTCCCGCATCGGCAGGGAGTCTGCTCTGCCCTCTGACCCTATCCCCTCTCATGTGTTCTCTCTCATTCTCTCTCTCTCTCAAATAAATAAATAAAATCTTTAAAAAAAAAAAAAAGAAAGGCAAAAGACTGTATGAGACTGCCTTTTCCAACACTGGGATAATGCAGACTTCACAACCCACCCCTATCTGCCTTAGCATGGGGTGCTTATAGGGTGGGTATGAGAGATGGAGGAGGAGAGATTATAGGTCCGCAAGTCAACCTTGCATTGAGCCTTTGTCTTCCTCCTAGAGTATGGAAAACAAATACCCTTGCCCATGGTCTGGGTCTTAATCCCAACCCCCCTTTTTCTTAAAGGGCTGACCTCAAGGTTTAGAGGTGATAATATTATAGCAATGGAGTGTACTTCAGCAAGTCATAACTACATTGCTTTTAAACTTTGACAAGAAAACACTGTGAGGGTTACTGTCTCTTATCCCAGTAGTGCATTGTAACACTAGGAGTTAATAAGAGCAGCTGAAAAGTACAGCAATAACAAAGCAAAGAGATACTAATAGAAAGTTATTTAAAAGCACTATCTAAATGGGTTGTCTGGGTGGTGCAGCTGGTGGAGCGTCTGACTCTTGGTTTCAGCTCAAGTCATGGTCTCAGGGTCGAGATCGAGCCCTGTGTTGAGCCCTGTGTCCAGCTCCATGCTCAGCAGGGATTCTGCTGGAGATTCTCGCTCTCCCTGTCCCTGCCCCTCCCGCTTGTGCTCTCTTCCTCTCTCAAATAAATAAATAAATCTTACAAAAAAGCACTGTCTAAATAATTCCTATGTTTAAATGGACAGAAGTAGAGATGCATATTAGAAACTTTGTAAAAACAACACATTGGAAAAGGTAGAGAATGGGACCAAAGCTGTACTCATAGTGAAATGAATAATATTGAGAATTTAATTGTTTCAATGATCCAAATGCATTTATGGAGCATGAAATTTGGGGAATTTTAGTAAGTATAGGAATAGTGACATTAAAGAAACCATAGGGGAGAAAAGGCAATGATAAGGAAAAGGTAATTAATTTAGAAAGTGAAGGGTAAAATTGATAAATTCAAAACACAATTTTAAAAACTTAGACTAAGAATAAATCATGGAAAGCTCTATGCTAACATATTTGATTATCTCAAGAAAAAAAAAAAGCTAATTTTCTATGAAAATGTAAATGACTAAAAGTGATTCCAGAAGAGTGAAAAACCTGAATAAACCATGGAATTGAAAAAAAATTAGAAAATTTATGCCTTTAAATGATGCCAGGCTTGGACAGTTTTACATATTTTATGTTTTCATGGAATAATTTGTGTGCTATTAAAATTATTCCAAAGCAAAGGAAAGACAGAAATATTTACAAATTTATTTCGCTAAAACCTGACAATGAACACACAGAAAAAGGAGCCAGGATCTCCCCTGCAATTCTGAAAATAGATGGGGGAAAAAAAAACTTGGTAAAATGTCCAGAAATTGAAATCTAGAATTGTATTTAATGATTAGTATACTGTGACTGCATAAGTTTTATTCTTGAGACAAAAAATATTATATAAAATGAATTGTATTATTTTAATACATCTTATTGATGTATTAGAGAAAAAACATTTTTAATCATCTGTAAAGGTGCTGGGAAGTCATTTAATGACATGTATCACCCACCCATTCCAGATTAATGAGAGAAAGAAATAAACATACAGCCATTTATAGCGAACTAGGATTATAAAGACACTTCCTAAACATTACAGAGAATATCTAAAATCAAGAATTAATGGAATACTAATGTTGAATCATTAAAGGTATTTCTATTAAACTTAGGAGCAAGTTAAGATTTTTTTTAAGGCCATTACTGTACCTTTTCAAAAAGCTTTAGACAGTTCAGTAATATATGCAACAGACATAAGAAAGGAGAAGTAAAATGATTATTGGTAGAAGATATATGATTGCTCATATAGTAAACAAAAAAAATTAATTATCTAGGATATCCAGGAGAATTAGCAACCTGTTTAAATGAATGCAAATTTAGTAATGTGACTGGATTTTAAAAATACAAAGATTAAGTGCTTATGTAGATACCAGATATGACTAGGTAGAAATTGCTGGGGAGAAAAATAAGATTACAATAGAAAAAACATTGTTGACCCTCTAACATACCCCAGGAATAACAAGAAATATGGAAGTCCACATGAGGAAACCAAAAATATTGACATGAAGGAGACATGAATAATGGAAAGCCATTTTATGTCCTCGGTTAGAAGGAAAAAAATACTTTAATTGTAGGTTTAATAATATCCTAATTTTTAAAATTCAATGGATTAGGGGTGCCTGGGTGGCTCAATCGTTAAGCGTCTGCCTTCGGCTCAGGTCATGATCCCAGGGTCCTGGGATGGAGCCCCGCATCGGGCTCCCTGCTCAGTGGGGAGCCTGCTTCTCCAACTCCCACTCCCCCTGCTTGTGTTCCCTCTCTCGCTGTGTCAAATAAATAAATAAAATCTTTAAAAAAAATAAAAATTCAATGGATTATATTTAAAATTCAGAGTGATTCTAATCTAGAAGAACAGGTACATGGGAAAGGAAATTTTGAGGTTGGGGGAAATCTTGACTATTTTTCCTACCAACTAATAAAACATGTTTGAAAATGACAATGATTAAAACAGAGTGTTGTTACTGACTCCTTCAAACAGATGCCACACACAAACTGGCTAATTTGAGGAGTGTTTAATAAAGGGACAGTTTACAAAAGTGTGGGCAGACTTGAGAAAAACCAAAAAGGGTTATGCAGTACTCCAGGCCAGCAATGATGGAGAGTCCTCAGGCCTGAAGGGGAGCGGAGGGAGCAGTTAAAAAACTAGTGAGAGGAGAGCAGTGACCAGGAGGGACATGTGACAGGAGCTGAGTCCTTCAGCAGAGGGACAGACTAACCCAAGGTCACATGACCAGGAGGAAGCCATGGCAACCCATACTCCAGCCAGACTCC
The DNA here is from genome assembly GCF_054177405.1 of Leptonychotes weddellii. NCBI lineage: Eukaryota > Metazoa > Chordata > Mammalia > Carnivora > Phocidae > Leptonychotes > Leptonychotes weddellii. The sequence goes on from NC_138378.1 coordinate 113,596,268, forward strand.
TCCTTCCTCTGTCTCCCAAGGTATCTCCCAACCAGGGGCCAGGGAGCAAAGGAGCCTGTTGATGCCATCCACAGATAGGGGACAGATCAAAGTGGACATCGTGGGGAGATCAAAAGAGCACATCTTGAATGGCAAGTAAAATATCACATTAAATGCCAAAATTGACAACGGGCCAAAATAGATAGTCCTGAAATAAGACTCTAAAATACTAATTTATTCAGTCAGTCAACAAAAATTCATTGAGTGCCCACTCAGTGCACACGGCCATTAGTATAAGTCAATAAGAAAAGCAAGATTATTCAATGAATGGCCTGGAAAATTGAGTAGCCCTTTGAAAAAATTAGATCAGTGGCTGTGTACTACTGTGCAAATGGACTCATTGACCACCCACTCCCACTTCTTTCTAGCTTGGCTTCTTGTACCATAGAGGCTGAGAAGCCCAAAACCACAGGCTATATAACACAGCAATTAAGAGCACAGATTCTGGAACCTGTCAGCCTGGGTACAAATTCTAGCTCTGCCATCCATTAGCTGTATGGTACTGGATGATTATTTTCTGTGTCTCTGTTTTCTCACAAGCAAAATGGGGATATAATCATTCTTGCCTCTCTAGGATATTGTAAAAATTAGTAAATATCTGTAAAAGCACACAGGGCAATGTCTGGCATGCAGTAAGCATCACGTCGCGTTAGCTACCACTGTTCACATTCTCAGACTCCATTACAGCTAGCGTGTCACTCAGGAGACACAACTATGTGTCATTTGGAACACAGAAATGGGCATCATGAAGTGGCAGCAGTGCTAAGAAGCTGGGTCTCATGGCAGAGATGCTTGATTGTTCTGGGGCCCATGCTGGGGGGTGGGGGTGGTTTCTGCTCTCCAGTCCCCAGCACGCAGCAATAGTGGATTTCCCCTCGAATGCTCCCGTGATGCGAGTGGGAATTTTTTGGTCTATCTGTGTTGCTGTCAATTGTTTGGCACCCTAGCCCTCCTGATAATTCAGTGAATTAGCTTAAACTTTTTAGTAAATCCCCTGCTTGAAGTTGCTCAGCTGGATCTGTTGTCTGCCCAGTACATATCATTGCCTCTTGTCAAAATAAAACCCAGATAAATAAGTCTTTGTTTATAAAAAGTAAAGCCATTTAAAAAACAATCAGGCAATGAATGTCAGCTCTTAAATGACCTCAGCTTGGGTGTGGTGGACAACTGTGTAAATATAAAAACACTGGAAGAAAATCTGGAGAAATTCGACAACAATTTATATGTTAAAGGTCATAATTAGAATTAAAATACATATTGAAGATCAAGAAGATTTCAGTAAATATGACAGTGGTCATACTTTTAACATATTAGAGTTTATATAAAATATTATGGAAAGATTAAAGCAGTAATAAACATGAACCTAAAAGACATGCTCATGGGTTGGAAGAACAATTATTGTTAAAATGTCTATGCTATCTAGAGCAATCTATACATTCAATTCAATCCCTATCAAAATACCATCAACTTTTTTCACAGAGCTGGAACAAAACATCCTAAAATTTGTATGGAACCAGAAAAGACCCCAAATAACCAAAGGAATGTTGAAAAAGAAAACCAAAGCTGGTGGCATCACAATTCCAGACTTTAAGCTCTATTACAAAGCTGTAATCATCCAGACAGTATGGTACTGGCACAAAAACAGACAGAGAGATCAATGGAAAAGAATATAGAACCCAGAAATGGACCCTCCACTCTATGGTCAACTCATCTTCGACAAAGCAGGAAAGAATATCCAGTGGAAAAAAGACAGTCTCTTCCACAAATGGTGTTGGGAAAATTGGACAGCCACATGCAGAAGAATAAAACTGGACCGTTTCCTTACACCTTACACAAAAATAGACTCAAAACAGAAGAAAGACCTAAATGTGAGACAGGAATCCATCAAAATCCTAGAGGAGAACACAAGCAGCAACCTCACTGACCGTGGCTGCAGCAACTTCTTGCTAGACACGTGTCCAAAGCAAGGGAAACAAAGGCAAAAATGAACCAGTGGAACTTCATCAAGATAAAAAGGTTTGCACAAAAAAAGGAAACAGTTGACAAAACCAAAAGACAAACAACAAAATGGGAGAAGATATTTGCAAATGTGTTATCAGACAAAGGGCTAGTATCCAAGATTTATAAAGTACTTATCAAACTCAACACCCAAAGAACAAACAATCTAATCAAGAAATGGGTGGAAGATATGAACAGACATATCTCCAAAGAAGACATACAAATGGCCAACAGACACATGAAAAAATGCTCAACGTCACTTGTCACCGGGGAAATGCAAGTCAAAACCATGATGAGATACCACCTCACACCAGTCAGAATGGCTAAAATTAACAAGTCAGGAAATTACAGATATTGGTGAGGATGTGGAGAAAGGGGAACTCTCCTACACTGTTGGTGGGAATGCAAGCTGGTGCAGCCACTCTGGAAAACAGTATGGAGGTTACTCAAAACATTGAAAATAGAGCACCGTATGACCCAGCAATTGCACTACTAGGTATTAACTCCAAAGATACAAATGTAATGATCTGAAGGGGCACCTGCATCCCAATGTTTATAGCAGCAGTGTCCACAATAGCCATAAACTATAGAAAGAGCCCAGATGTCCATCAACAGATGAACGGTTAAAGAAGATGTGGTATATATGCAATGGAATTCTACTCAGCCATCAAAAAATGAAATCTTGCCATTTGCAATGATGTGGATGGAACTAGAGGGTATTATGCTAAGCAAAATAAGTCAATCAGAGAAAGACAATTATTATATGATCTCACTCATATGTGGAGTTCAAGAAACAAAACAGAGGAGCATAGGGGAAGAGAGGAAAAAATAAAACAAGATGAAATCAGAGAGGGAGATAAAGCATAAGAGACTCTTAATTATGGGAAACAAACTGAGAGTTGCTGGAGGGGCGGGGGCTGGGGGAATGGGGTAACTGGGTGATGGACATTAAGAAGGGCACGTGATGGAATGAGCACTGGGTATTATATAAGACTGATGAATCACTGACCTCTACCTCTGAAACTAATAATACATTATATGTTAACTAATTGAATTTAAATAAAAATTAAAAAATAAAATTAAAAAAATAAAAGACATTATCAAATAATTTCTATCAAGATAAATACAATATATAAAATGTGTTTATTGGCACCTTAAAAGTGCAAATTAAAGCAACATGTCCTTTTTCTTCTTTGCCAAATTGGCAAAGAAGCAAAAAATTTAAAAAAAAAAAAAGGATTTATCCTTATCCTGGCAAGGACATAGTGAGGAAGTACACTCATTCTCTGTTGGTGGGAATATAACTTGGTAAAATTATTCTGGAGACAATTTGGTACTATTTACCAAGGCTTTGTGTATCGTATTCCTGGCTTTTAAAGTAGGCCACTCACCCATTCTTCAAGCTGTGGCTGGTACATAGAAAACAGTTCAAAAACAAAATGTATTTCAGGCAGTCACCCAGAGCCCCTCATGGACTATTCTAACTGTGGCTCTCTGCAACTGTCCCAGCTTCCAACACCAACTATGGATCCAAGAGCTTTTGGACCCTCAGATATGCCAAACTGTTCAGACTTCTCCAGTTTTCAGATTAGATTTGACATCTCACCCAATCCTAAGCACCAAATGCTGCAGTTGCCCCCACTGTCTCCCTCAGTCACAGGATGTCCCCTCCATTTCCGGCAGCCACAGACACAACCTCATCCTCCATGGCGGCCACCCCGTGGGCTGACGTCCTCTCCATCCCTCTTCATCCTCCTCCTGATAGGCAAGGAATATTTGAACAGCTCTCAGTCCTGACCCAAAGTTGAGTAATTTTTGCCAAATGCAAAAGTTAATATATAACTTTACAAATAAGCAGAATCAAAGAAGCCTCTTACGTGCTAAGTGGTGTTTTTAATACTATTGTGTGACTGAATCACTTATGCACTATCTCTTATTGATCACTTTCAAAAGGTAGTTTCTTTAACTATATTTTCTGTACCTTCTTCCTAAGATTTTTAGGTGATTACCATTCCCCTCAAATATTTTTTGATTCCCTCCTGCTTTGGGGAAGGAAAATTTTTCCCTTCTTAAATATGAATCAGTGGATTTTGTAAGTCATTGCTTGAGCAATTTCAAAACTTCCTATCTTCATTTTCTCTAAATTTTAATCAAAATATGAGTCGCCCTTAAGTGGAGAAAAAAATGGGACAGGCACTTTTGTAACTTCTCTGTTCCTCACTGTAGCTCCACTTAATATGGGTCATTTTGTAATGGTTAATTCTCTGTAGAAATCAAAATGAGTTTTGAAGAGATGGTGAAGGGGTTGGATTAAATGGTGAGTGCAGGCAGCATCCGGGGAGCTTCAAGTTCTCATTTTAGCACCTTTAATAGCTTTTCTGAAGGACTGTATTGGCTGTCCTAGGGGCTGCAGCTGGATATTCATCTGGAGATTGCCCCGTGTAGAGGTTCAAATAGGATAACAATCCCTTACAGGTGACTTAACCTTACTTTTCTAAGTGCCAAATAAATAAGTCAATAAATAATCCAGAAAAATTGTATCTCTGGGTAAAATCAGCTTCTACTTACTATAGTAAAATTCTTATATGTCACAAATCACAGTAGCTAGCACAGATTGGTGTTTATCTAGGTTCTTACTGAGTAAACATAAATATAAGCCATTAAACAATAAAGAAGCAAATAAAATGATAAAACTAATTTACAGTCAGCCAGACTGTGCAGAACAGGGTCTGTTCATTATTGCTAGAGAAATGTAAGTTCAGTCAACAGAAGCTTGGCGAATACCTTCTGCGTGTCACTCACTGTGGACATTAAGGGTTTTCATAAGACGATTGACAACATACGAGGGAGGAGAGAACAAAGGAAAGGTCAACACAGTTAGTGTCACAGTTGAGATGGGCATAGAATGTTATCAGAATGAAGGAGGGTGGTGACCACGCCTCCCGGGAATTCTGCAGTGTTTTACAGATGGCATTTGAGTTTGGATGTAGAGCAGGAGGAGTCCATCCAGAGTATTAAAAAAAAGGAGTTTCCTAAGAGGACAGGAATGCTGGAGAGTAGAAATATCAAGAGCAATGGTAGAAAGGCAAGAAAGGAGACTTAACTGTAGTAAATTGATAATAGTGGTGCAGCCTCTTCAAGGGCTACTGGGCCAAATAGGCACATCCAAAATATACCGAAACCCTTTATCCAATAGTATCTTTTTTAGAAGAGTATTTCTTTTTTTTTTTTTTTTAAAGATTTTATTTATTTATTTGACAGAGAGAGACACAGTGAGAGAGGGAACACAAGCAGGGGGAGTGGGAGAGGGAGAAGCAGGCTCTCCGCAGAGCAGGGAGCCCGATGCGGGACTCGATCCCAGGACCCTGGGATCATGACCTGAGCCGAAGGCAGTCGCTTAACCGACTGAGCCACCCAGGCGCCCAGAAGAGTATTTCAAGGAAATAATGCAAAAGAGGAAGGAAAAACCCAAGATGGGCAAAGCTATTGATAGCAGGTATTTATAATATTAAAAAATAATTAATAGTTCTAATATTAAAATATGAGGAAAAATCTCAAAATACTATTCAGAACACTTTTATACAAATAAGTATTGTAAAATAAAGAGTTCGCAGTTTCATTAGAAATAAGAAAAATTGCCTTACATGAGTCAAAGATGGTATGCCAATTATGAGTATAGTTGTATAAAACCTAAAGCAGAAGGATTAAAAATAGGAAAGAATGAGAGACATTGCAAAAGTAGGGAGTAAAAATAAGTTCCTTTGTTTTCATGTACAAGGTTTTAGGATGGTTTAATAGTAAATATTTTAAATAGTTGTTATAGTCCACAAAAAAAGAAACCAATATGAAAATTCTAAACTTCTGGACTTAGACTTGTACATCGAGTCTAAATTTCCCAGTTAGGGTAATAGTCAACTATTAGTCGACTATAAACATGAGGTGCATATGACATATTCCCCGAAGTACACTCTATTGCTCATAAATTGTTTCAGTAGATTTCACAGGATTTGAATCACACAGAATAAATTCTCTTTCCACACTGGAATTAAGCTAGAAATCAGAAACAATAAGGTATCTCGAGAATACTTGAAAACTGAGGAACACCCTTCTAAATAACCCTTGAGTGAAAGAAAAAGAATAATAATCCCAATAAATTTCTCACTAGATTCATCAAGGCAAAAAAAAGACAGAAAACACAAGTTATCAGGAGTGAAAGGGGGGACATCACTACAGAGTCTACAGACATTCACAGACAATAGGTATACATTATAAAAACTTTATGCCAATGAAGAAACAACTTATCAAAATGGAGAAATGGACATATTCTTTGAAAATCTTCATAGGCAATTGTAATGCACAGTCAAGGTGCTAATTTCTAATCAAAAGGATGCCACAAACTCATAACTGGTGTCAGGCCATTTTTCCAATCCTTTCCACCATACCTCCAAACTTCTCCTATGTCCTCCTGACCTAAAATCTTTAAAGGCTCTAGTTTGGCCACAGGATAATGTCCTGGTTTTTTAATTTGAAACACAGACGCACACACACACGCCCACACACGCACACACGAGCATGCGCTTAAGGACTCTTTCTTGCTGGCTTATCCAGCCTCCCTTGTTTTCATTCTCTTCTGTATCTTATGTTCATTAAGCACCATTTTTATTGATTCTAACGTGTATGTTTTTCAAATTTCAACATCTCTGATATTGGGGTGTGTTTTATGATCGATGGAATTGTGCAACTAATTTGCACATTGTTTTTGTCCTAGTGGTACTTACACTAATAAAGTAATCCCCGTAGATGTTACAATTCTTTCATGCCTCTTTGATTAACCACATAGAATTCTGTCTTGCTTTTTTTCCCCCTATTTTACACAACTGATGATCTGAACTCCCAGCAGTTATCACACATACATTTCCTGACTCAAATTTTCCTTGACCAAAAACTACTATTTATTGAGTGTCTACTATGAGCTAGGCTCTGTGCCATGTGCTTTGCTTGGTGCCTTTTATGTTTTATGACCCCTTGATAAGTGGGTTTTATCAAGGCTCATAGAGGTTAACTGAATTCCACAAAGGTCATAGGAGTGGCTAAAACATGGCAAAGGAGAAAAGAGCACAAGTCCATTTGCTCCTAAACCCTTTGTCACCACCATTCCTTTCCTAACAGTGTATGGTTACTTGTTGCATTAGGCATACTGCTCGCAGAGTTCTTACCATATCTGTTTCACCATATTGTAATGACTTTGCTTTCATACCTTTCTGATTTATGAGGTCATGAAATATTTTATTCCTAGTTCCTTAAGACTCAGCAGAGTGCCCATAGCAATACCAAATAGTAAATATTTTGTATTTAAGTATTTTAATAAATAATCAATAGTAAATATTTTAATTTTAATAAATAATAAGCAAATATTTTAATAAATACTTTAATACATTTAATAGTAAATATTTTCACTTTTTTATTTTTATTTTTTTAGCACAAATTTATTTACTAACCAAAGGGATGATCCTAATTAAATCAACACTTTGAAATAGATGCATGTAAAATGTTTGTGATAAAGATAATTGAACACAGTAATGAAAAAAAAAGCAGTATGGAGATTTGCTCATTGAACTGAGCTTGTTCATCCTCACAGCTAATTCCTGTCCACAATAATGATGGAATTTTTACTCTACTTTTTCATAGACCTGTGTACAGGTGACATTATTCATGATGCATTCCACCACTAATTTCCCATTTTCCAATTTTCTTGTGATTGTGCTTTCCTTCCCATCCCATTCCTGATGTTGAACCAATGTGCTGTCTGTGAAGCTTCAGACAGTCTGAGTTTTTCTGCCATCAGCTGTAGTTTCTTCAAACTTCTCTCCCAGGTTACATGAAAACTGTGTTATTTTCAAAGTGCTCTCGTTTTTATGGTGAGGTTTTTGCCGTCAGAAGAGATGATACAGGGCGCCTGGGTGGCTGTTGGTTAGGCGACTGCCTTCGGCTCAGGTCATGATCCTGGAGTCCCGGAATCGAGTCCCGCATCGGGCTCCCTGCTCAGCAGGGAGTCTGCTTCTCCATCTGACCCTCCCCCCTCTCTATCTCATTTAATGCTATCTCATTCTCTCTCTCAAATAAATAAATAAAATCTTTAAAAAAAAAAAAAGAAGAGATGATACAATCTGGTTTGGCCATTCCCACTTCTACTTGCTTCATGTATTCGTCAAAGCCTTTGCTTTCCACTAAGCACCATCTTCCTACCAGCTGCTGAATGGTGGCCATGATGGGCGCGGGCCGGTGGGCCTAGTGAGCAGAGCAGAGTGGGCCGTCGGTAGCGTGGCTTCTCAATATTTTCACTTTAGTAGTAAATATTAGTAAAGGTATCCTTGGCAATGAGGTTTTCCTGGCCATTATGCTTCTTTCAACCCCACACAGTGGGAGGCAATATCAGTGACACGAAAATCACTGGAGCTGAAGACAGCATTATGGGCTAAAATTTAGAAGACTAAACTCTAAGGCAGTGATAACAAATGGCTTTGATCCCTGCACTTACTCTTACCTATCACTAATTTATCAGAGTATTGGGTTCAGAAGGATTCTGAGGCTGTACTAGCCCGGTGAGAAGTGCAGGGTCCAAACCTGTGTTGTCTGTCTTTTCCTCGGCAGAACGGGGGAGAGTGGCAGCCTTCCCATGACATGTCTGTCATCCACCCTTGAAAGAATCTAGTTCTATCCATCCTCAGGGCCTCTGCAGTTGCTGTTCCCTCAATTTGGAAAGGTCTTCCTCTAGATATCCTCTCTGTCACTTTATTCAAAACTCTGTTTAAATATCAATTTGTCAGAGAGGCATGCCCGCACCATTCATCCGAAAATAGCACATTTCCCATGCCCTGTCACTCACAGTACCTTTTTCATGCTTTATTATTGTTTCTTGCACTTATGGGCATTTGGCATCATATTGTATATGTTTGTTTATTCACTTATTGTTTGTCTCCCCAATGTGAGCTCCATGAGGGCAGAGACTTTGTTCTTCTCACCCAGGCAGCCAAAGAGAACCCACCACATACTTCATGTTGCATCAGTAACCAATTCTGAGTGCAGGAGCCTCTCTGTCTTTTCCTCTTATGGCAGTGACAGCAGACAGGAAGTATGAGAAAAGACACCTATGTCCTTAAAGAATTTACTATGTTTAAGGTTGATCAATTTTGTAAATACCAGAGTGTTGATATATTCTGCATCTCTAATCCTTTATAATTATTTGTTTCCTTTCTAACCCTTACACTTCTTCTCCACCTCTCTCCTTCCTGGTTTTTACCATTAGAGACATTTTCTGTTGGTTCAACAAGAAAGATTTTCAAAACATATTTAACTATCCATTCTAAAGAACCACATTCTTTATTTCCTTAATGGATGATTTTAATGATTTCAGATGATTAACCCCTACATTGTAAATTGCTCTTTTCCTCAACCATTTCCTCCAGCTTCTCTGAAAAGAGAACACCAAGCAGCCCAGCCTACGGTAACTTGGCTGATTTGCCCATATCTCAAGGTCAGTCTTCTGAGGAGCAGCCCTTATGTTGAATTTTCTTTCCTTCATTGTTGGACGTCCTACAAGATGCAGAGCCAAGTTAGAAAGAGAAGAAAAACGTTAACATCAAATTTAAAAACCATAGGAAAAACAATAGTCCAGTTACCCTGTGTACTCTCCCTATCATAGACTCGATCCCGTCATGGTGTGCGGTTCCAGTAACACATTTAAGGAGTATATTAGTTAGGATATAGTTTCTGTACCTTGGGACAAAAATCCAAAGTAATGGCGGTATACACAAGAGAGAAGTTATTTTGCTTTTTCCTAAAGGAATAAGATTCTGAGGCAGCTGGGAGCCATAGATCTCTCAAGAGCCAGGGCCCCTGTTATCTGACCTTCTCCAACACATCTTTTTTTTTTTTTTTAAAAGATTTTATTTATTTATTTGACAGAGAGATAGCGAGAACAGGAACACAAGCCGGGGGAGTGGAAGAGGGAGAAGCAGGCTTCCTGCCGAACAGGGAGCCCGATGTGGGACTCGATCCCAGGACCCTGGGATCATGACCTGAGCCGAAGGCAGATGCTTAATGACTGAGCCACCCAGGTGCCCTCTCCAACACATCTTTAACAATTCCAGGGATTTGTCTCTGTCTACAAAGCTTCATCTACATTCCAGCCAGCAAGAAAGAGAAAACAGAAATGAAAGGATGCACCGATGTCCTTTAAGAGCACAGACAAGATGTTGGACATGTCATTTCTGCTCCCACCTCATTTGACAGAACTCAGTCACTTGAACACATGTAGGCACAAGAAAGGCTTTGGCACATGGTGTTTCTTCTTGGAAGCCACATGAACATCTAAGTGTGAGAGCTGCTCTTGCTCCAGAAATTGAGAATGGTTATGGGCATACAAGAACAGTTCTGTCATGGGAAGAGGATGGGCTTTTTCCAGAGTCTGTAGTGCCATCCCTTAATAAGGAGCTGGCAGTGGATTATTACAACCAACTGGTCATTTAAGTAGAATCATTACCAATTGTTCTTCAGGTTTATAGTTCCAGAAATATATGGGTATAGATTTATGCCAAACAGACTCTCAAAAGTTTGATATATAAATCAGATAAAGAATGTAAGTTAGAATGAGAAAAATAACTATTGATTGGCACAGGCAGTTTGTGTTGTGATCATCCAGGAAGCTCGTAGAAAAGCCAAAGGATAATTGGGACAATGCTGGCTGAGTATAAAGAACAAAAGGGACCAGCTAGTCCTCACATTCAGTAGTTCATCAAAAAAGAAGAAATTGAGGTGACTTCCTGGAAGCTCTTATGATACATCATCTTAGAACTGGGGAAGTATATAAAGATCACTTGATTCAGTCTGCCATTTTTAGAAATTAGGAACAGAAGTTCAAAGTGGGGAAATGACCTGCTGAAAAAAACCTCGTAGCTCATTAGAGGCAGAACCAGGGCAAAACCAAAACAAACCAAAGTAAAACAAATCTCATTTCCAATACAAGCAAGCATTTTTTCCAGTTTAATTTACACTAAATTTCATTCATTGTTTCATTTATTTAGCCATTCATTAAGCAAGCTTAAACACTAAAAAAAAAAATATTTAAGTAGAGAAAAACACAACCCTACAATTACCACTAGGATTAAGAAGTAGAGGGCCACCAGCCCCTCAGAGGTCTTCCTAATGCTCCTTCCATTCATTGCTCCTCACCCAGAAGTAGCCACTGTCCTTATATATATTACCATAGTTTGCCTGTTTTTACTTATTTTTATTTTTTTAAAAGATTTTATTTATTTATTTATTAGAGAGAGCACAGCCAGGGAGAGGGGCACAGGGAGAGGGAGAAACAGGCTGGGAACTCGATGTGGCTTGATCCCAAGACCCTGAGATCATGACCTGAGCCGAAGGCAGACACTTAACCGACTGCCCCTAGTTTACCTGTTTTTTAAATGTAGTAATATATACTCTTCTGTTCAACATCATGTTAGTGAGATTTATCTGTATTATTACTGCACGCAAGCACAATTCACTGACTTTTATTATTGTAGAGGACACCACTATATGAATGCAGCACAAATTATTTATCCACTCTACTGCTGATGGTGGTTGGAGTTGTTCCAGCTCTTTGTTGCTATTAATATTCTTGTACATACCTCTTCTTACACCTATATTTGCATTTCTATGGGCTTATCCCTGTGTGGAATTGCTGGGTCACAGTTTATATTTTCAAACTTAGTAGAAACTGAAATCATCCAAAGGACTTGTATCAATTTAAATGCCCACCAGTACAGTATGAGAGTTCTGGGGGCTTCACAGCCTCACCAGCACTTGGTGTAGTCAATCTCTCTCCTTCTATCTTGTGGTTGCTGTGTCGTATAATAAAGAAATAAAGAGAACTTCCTCAACTTCAAAGAGTTTCTACTAAAAGCCTACAGCAAACATTATATTTAAGTTTGAAATTGTAGAAGCTCTTCTGTTAAAGTACTTGTTAACATTTTTTCTATTTAATCTTAATACTGGATGTTCTAGTCAGTGTGGTAAAACAAAATGAAATAAAATAAATCAGAGTATTTAAGAAAGTTAGGAAAAGTAATGAAAGAGGATCAGTGCTACTGGCTATTAACATCACAATATAGGGCTCTAATAATTTATATAGCATAGACCTGAAGCATTAAAAGGCACAGACGGATGGAAAATAATATAAAATTAAGAAATAAAGGCGCCTAGTGGCTCAGTGGGTTAAGCAACCGACTCTTTTTTTTTTCAGTCATTTTTTATTATTATGTTATGCTAATCACCATACATTACATCATTAGTTTTCGATGTAGTGTTCCATGATTCATTGTTTGTGCATAACACCCAGTGCTCCATGCAGAACGTGCCCTCTTTGATACCCATCAGCAGGCTAACCCATCCTCCCACCACCCTCCCCTCTAGAACCCTCAGTTTGTTTTTTCAGAGTCCATCATCTCTCATGGTTCATCTCCCCCTCCAATTCTTGATTTCGGCTCAGGTCATGATCTCAGGGTCATGAGATCAAGAGCCCCTGTTGGGCTCAGTGCTCAGCAAGGAGTCTGAAGGAGATTTTCTCTCCCTCCACCCTCCTCCCCTCTCTAAAATAAATAAATAAATAAAATCTTAAAAAATAAGAGAGAGAGAGGGGCTCAAACTCATCCACGTTTAGGGAAATGCAAAAGAAAACAACCATGAGATATCACTTTGCCACTGTCAGAGTGGGAAATTTAGAAAGTTGGATAATGCCAAGTGTTGGTGGAAAGTGTGGATATAGGAACTTGCGTGCTCTGCTAGAGAGTACAGACCAGAGCAATCACTCTGGGAAACAACCAAACAGTGCTTTAGTCCAGTGAGACAGATGTCTGCCTTGAGACCCAGCAGTGTCTCTCTGAGTGTGTATCTCCCACAGATCCATGAGGGGTGTGAACAGGGAAGTTCCTCCCCACACTGTTGTTGTGGTACAGAACTAGAGACAGCTTAGGGGAGTCTACTAGTTAGTAACTAGAGAAGTATAATAGAATAATGCACAGAACAGAATGTCATGCAGCACTCAGGAGTCACAGACTAGATCTACACAGAACAACATGGATAGATCTTAAAAAAAGCATTGGCTGAAAAAAGTAAGACATCATATGAGGTGGATCACACAATGTCATTTGTGTGTATTTAACATATGTGCATACAAAATAAAAATGCATGCTTTGGGGCGCCCTGGGTGGCTCAGTTGGTTAAGCGACTGCCTTCAGCTCAGGTCATGATCCTGGAGTCCCAGGATCGAGTCCCACATCAGGCTCCCAGCTCAGCAGGGAGTCTGCTTCTCCCTCTGACCCTCTCCCCTCTCATGCTCTCTCTCTCTCTCAAATAAATAAAATCTTAAAAAAATGCATGCTTATATAACCACACGCAAATAAAGGAATATATATCAAGCATATTAGATTGGTCTCCTATGGTGAGAGAAGGGGTAAAAAGAATGAAGATGGAAATAAAAGGAAATTAATCAATCAGTAAAGAATGGGAAGTTCCAAGGATCAGTGACGATGATGTTCCATGAACATAGGCATATGATACAGTCATCCTCCATAGCTGAGCACTCTTAATTATTATGTCCTTTAGTGAAATTGTGTGTGTGTGTGTATATATATGTATATATATGTGTGTGTGTGTATCCTGAAATTGTTCATATCCATTTACCTAATAAGTCCTTCTCCAGAAATATATATATATATATATATTTTTTTTTAAAGATTTTATTTATTTGACAGAGAGAGACACAGCGAGAGAGGGAACACAAGCAGGGGGAGTGGGAGAGGGAGAAGCAGGCTTCCCGCGGAGCAGGGAGCCCGATGCGGGGCTCGATCCCAGGACCCCGGGATCATGACCTGAGCCGAAGGCAGACGCCCAACGACTGAGCCACCCAGGCGCCCCTCCAGAAATATATTTTAAGAAATAACTGAAAATATAGAAAACATGTCTACCCAAAGATGTTCATTGCAACATGATTTTTCAGTACTAAACAGTATAAACAATGTAAATATTAACAATAAAGATAATGATTAAATAAACCACGGCATATCCATTTAACATAAGACTTTCCAAGCATTAAACTGATGTTTACATGGAGTTCGTATTGACATTGGTGATGCTTATAGCATACCAAGAAGTAAAATATGTGATATAAAATTTGATTGATATAAATGCAGCTAAAATGGAGACACGCATTGAAATATTATCAGAAGAAAATACATGTAAGTGAATAGTAGCTTTATATGAGTGGTAGGACTACAGACAATGTTTTTCTTTTTTCCTGCATTTTTCAAATGTAATTTAATGAATAGTTATTACTTTCAAAAATGTAAGACAAATTATACCAAAAAAAGAACAAGCATTGTTCCCAGTTTAAATGCAAATTTCCTAAGAAATATGACCAATTATGAGCTGTCAGTACTTTTCCTGAGCACAAGGAAACAACAAATTATGAGGCCACCTGAGCTCCTGGAGCTAGGGAACAGTTCTGGTTTCTTTAAAGTGAATCACAGATGTTAAACTGGATGTTTTGACTAAGTCACAGCTAGAAAAGAGGTTCGATGCTCTAGTGGAGAACTAGAAAAAAATCCACTGTAGATTGTGGAGAACTTGTTTAGATAACTCTAAACCCCACACCAAGGAAGTACTAAGAGAGAGGATCTTTGAGAGGATTCTGGTGGACTATAAGTACCCCCCCCCCCACCGACACCAAGGAGTGGGGTGAAGCAATCCTGCCTTCCCTCAAGCCTAGCAAGAAGGGCTTCAGGGAACCATTGGAGAGCTCCATGTGCGGGGCAGTTAGGATTCCTTCCCAGGACTGGCCCACTTCCAGGGTTTGTACAGAATAAGGACACTTGAATGTCTTCCTAGCACCAGATCTTGCATACATTTCCTGATCTCTTTACCAGCCTTTCTCCACCTTCCTCTCCACATATACCATCCTATCCACATATACCCGTGGCTCCCTACACACACACACACACACACTCCCTACACACACACACACACACACACACACGCTCCAAAGGAATTGGGATCTATAGTTATCAAGGAAGAAAAAAGAGGAGACAGGGCAGGCTGTCTACAGCTGTTCCCATTTGGGAGAGGCAAGGGCTGTCACCTGTAATAAAGTTGGATATTGGCTCTTTCAAGGGTCTGGGTTTTCCAAGTACCAACTGAGACTTTGGCTTGAGTTTAGCATAACAGTAGGACTTTCTGTTACCTAAGAGCGAAGAGAAAAGTTCAGGGACTTGCCTCACTTTATCCAGTGACAGGGGAGAAACTACCCTTCATGAGTACACATAGGATTAAAAAAAAGATGCTTTTGATTTTATTACTTGATGCCAATTACACTTCCTTTCTCCACCTTTCTCCATCTTTTGAAATACACAATGTGTATTTCACTGACAGTTTGGCAGTTTGGCAAATGGCTTTCTTGGGTGTGAATACTGGAAGCAGCTGGGTGGAAGCTACTTGGAAGGCTGTGGGGCAAGATCCAATTGCAGTGGTTCTCAAAGTGGGGCCCTGGACTCTGTGGGGTCCATAAGACCCTTGCAGTGGATGTACAAGGTCAATAATCCTAAGATTTTGGCTTTTCTACTCTAATTCTTTCATGTATGTTTGGCAGAGTTCTGCAGAGCTTACCTGATGTGTGCAGGAACAGATTGAATGCAAAAGCAGACATGAGAATCCAGTTTTCTGCTATTTAGCTAGACATTAAAGAAATTTGCAAAAATGTAAAACAATACTGTTCTTCTCGCTTTTTTTTTGGAAAACAGTTATTTTTATTAAAATTATTGTTTATGTAACATGTAATGTGTTTATTATTGGTATTTTAAATACATAAATATTTTTTTCTGTCATTGTTAATTCTATCGTGGCAAATATTGATAGGCATAACTTACATCAACAAAAGCTGTAGTGGGATCCCCAGTAATTTACGGGAACCCAAAGACTGTTGAAATGTTGAAAACCACTGTGCTAATGAACTAGGCAGGTATTCCAAAGGAGAGAGTCTAAGAAACAGATGCCTCTACAGATCGAGAAATACAATATGTATAAAAGTTTCCTCTTACTTTTAAAAATCTGAGTAAACACCCAAATGAAAACATACTTTTATAATAGTCATTTGTGTAAGATGCCCATCCAATATGCACTGGAGGCAAACCATGTAACAGAGTTTTCAGTTCCAAGGTTAGAGAAGTTAACTCTACGTTTTGGGCCCATTAGAAGCAGGGAATGCAAGTAAGAGTGGAAGGGTTCTCCGTGAAGGGGACATAATACCTGGAGAACTCTCTGGCCACAGAAACACAACCACAGTTCATTTTTATAGGGTTCCAGTGCAGCTCAGATGCAATTACTGAGTAACATGTTGGGAGGGGTATTTGTCCTTCCCCTAATGGAGTAGTTCCTGCTCTCATTTAAAAAACACCCATTTGCCTCGTCCTCAGAGCACCTCTATTTGGATGAAATTTCAGCAGCTCTTTGATTTTTATCAAAATGGTTTTGAACAATTCTTACCTCCTTGAAATTCTGCTAAGGAGAATAGAAAGTGAAAAAGACAAGATCCAAAGATTTACCATCTAAAAATGGAGACAAAGTGAACCTATTCAAGAATTAGGAAAGAACCTATTCAAGAATAAGGAAACCTGTAATCTCAATGGTAAAAGAAAATCCACTTAATAACTTAGATTCATCCGATTCAACTGACTGCCTTTTATTTACAAAGCACTGTGGGGTGGAAATTTTTACCACCATTAACAGTTTTAACTTCATCCTAACCCTGTGAGTGAGTGTTCATGATCTTTTCAAAGGCAAAAGGATGGGAGCCCAGGGCAGTGATTTGCCCAAGATCCCACAGCCAGAAAGTGAGGAGTCAGATTTGTAGCCATGTGGTTTTCAAAATCCAGCATCCTTTCCATTATGCTGTCCTCTGCTAGATGATTTACATAATTTTATTTATTCCGGTCTATTTCAATCTCTAGTGAGTTCATAGTTCATGAGGAATAGCTAATCTCATTCAGAGATGGAAATGCCATCAGTTGAGTCATAAGTACTCTTTCATGAGACTGGCCATGGGTAAACATTGATTCACTGCAGCATCTCATGGTACTGCTCTCCTAGATAAGTTAAACAGGCCTCTTTATATGTATAAATATGTCCTACAGCCAGATCTGTGCAGGGCCTGACTTATGCCATTGCCCTGCTGTTAGAACTGGCCAGCCACTAAAATAGGCATTATTTTGTACAACTGTAGCAGGCTGTTGCCAAAAAAATCTAATTGAGATCTTGTATACATTTTTTTAATCCAGAATTTTAGACTTCTTTAAGGAATTAGAGGCAGAGTATGTATTGATTATTTTTTCCTTCCATTTATTTTGGAGAGATATTTCCTCCCAATACTATAAGCAGCATAATATTTATTGTCCAATAAATGACTCTGAGGACTGCCTTGGACCCCTGGTGATAGAGGCCCCTTAAATGTTAGCTAACAGGTGCATCTCTGTTTCTGAAGTTCAGGATGAAAAACAGAAGAACCTCAACATCGAAGTTTAATTCCATTTTGACTTTGAGACACGCATTTGAGAATTTCATTCCAGGAGACAGAATATCAAGTCTAGGTGATTAGTGTATGTGTTAAACAGTTGGTCC
The DNA here is from genome assembly GCF_054177405.1 of Leptonychotes weddellii. NCBI lineage: Eukaryota > Metazoa > Chordata > Mammalia > Carnivora > Phocidae > Leptonychotes > Leptonychotes weddellii. The sequence continues at coordinate 113,614,016 of NC_138378.1, forward strand.
AGAGTTGGATTGTGTTTGTGTTTTTGAATACCCTAATACCTACTTCTCTTAGGCACATAATTTTGAAAAATTAAGAGTTCTTCTTTTGTTCAGCTGCTGCTACCAGAGGCATAATATAAATACTCCCACATGTTAACTGGAAACATTAAGTGGGGTTTCCCTATGAGAAAACGATGGAAGGAGACATTTGACTATTCCAGGAAAATCTTGTGAGAGACAGAGAAGCATACCGGCTTCAGATCAGAACACCTGAATTAAAGAGCTGGTTCTACTAAATGCAAGAGATATCACGTTGAGCTAGGTATTTACCCCTGTCAAGCCTCCGTGTCCCCATTTGTACAAAAGGGACAGTGAGATCTGACTGACACAGGTTAGTTATAAGGATGACAACTGACTACGTAGGCTGCTCATCTCTGAGTAAATGTCAATAGTTATTCTTCTGATGATGTGGACTTATTTGCCTCCTTAGATTATTTCATCACTGTAGACAAATCTAATATCCAGGACACTATTGTAGGGAATAAAATAGTTTGCAAAGGAAATAAAATCACCCTGGCCCTATAAGGTTGGAGACTTAGGATATTCTGTTAGTATTTGTTACTTAAAATTACTCCCATTAGAGTAATTCTTCTGCTAAGCAGCCTATATTAAATTCCACATGTAATCCTATTGGAAGAACAGAACTACAACATCAGCAGTACTCCTTGAGGGTTCTTGTCATTTTGACAGATTTGACAGGCAGACAAATTTAATTTATTAAAATATTCTGTCTAGCATTTTTAAAAGACAAGGGGTTTTTACACCGTAAATGAGCTGTTTTCATAGCCTTATTAAAATAAATGCATAAAGTCAGCTGTTTTTCTTTGGAATTCATTAACATGAGATTCAAGACATAAAGAATTGCACTCCAGTCACTGACACATATACACCTGACATTTTGACTATTTCTCAGTCTGCATATACTCTGGGATTTCTCCTTTTTTAAGCAAATGAGAATTCCACATGAGAAGGAAAAATTTGCTTATATTATATGCCAAATTTCATGGAGATGTTTATTAAAATTATTAGAAGAATTTAGAAAGCCAGTGCTTTGCAACCAAAGGCCACTGGAAACACCTGAGTGAATTTGGGGTGTCCTTAAACAAGAGGCTTAGATTTGTTTTTCTTCAAAGAAATTCTGTTATTTGCGTTGAAGGAATGTTGTCAAAGTTAATAGATTTCCTGTTTTCGTCAAAGGGCCATTTTTAAATTAAACACAATGCACTTTGAAATTGAAATGTTTGTATAGACTGTGAGGCAGTATCAGTTCTCAAAGTTGTCAGTTTCCTCTCGGCCATATTTCCACCTCCACTACTAATTCTACCTGGCAAAATGGTCTTCATCTTGACACATTTTGTACACTGCCATCTGAGCAGTGTTCCCGCGGCTTCTGACATTTTGATTGTTTTTTCTCTACAACTTACCTTGCCCCTCAGAACTGACCTATATCCTGCCCTCCTGTCTGTGACCTTGACCTCTCTCCTTGAGCGAGATCACCTTCGCAGGTGGCCTAAGATCATCACTGTGCTGGGGCCAGCCCCACTCCAAGAAGTCCCTAACTTGCACAGATTTTCACTAGAGAATTTGTCCTAACACTGCGAGCTAAATCTTAGGCAACCAGTCCACCTATCAATCAGAAATCTTGCCTGCAAAGATGCACTGGGAGGTGAATTAATTGGTAAATTAAATGCTAATAACCTGCCAATCTCAGTAGTTCCACAGCAAAATGGCTTTGATTCAATATATTTAAATCTCACATGTACAGAATTTACTCTAAAAATAGCATTTTACATAAAAATGACAAAAGATAGTCCATTAGATTTAAATAACATGCAAAATTGTCTATTTTCTCATGTTAATAAAGATTCAACAAAAATGTGTAGTTGTCTTAAAAACATCATTCAGATCTTCTATGCCCATGACTCCCTTCTTGAAGTTGATGTCTCCTGCCAAATGCTTCTTCCTTTGACCGTCTATATTTTTTAACTGTACTTTGGCAATGACCAACATTCCAGACTGTAGTGAACTGTGGCTAATAGTGCACCTGTCTCCTTTACCTGATGGAGTTCTTGAAGTATAGACCATGTTTTGTATCCACATGACATAAAACAAAGGCTTGCCTTTAACAGGGACCCAACAAATGTTTAGGGAGTTGATCTCCCATGAGAACATTAATTTTAAAAAAAGCACTTACTGTTTCTATAGCAGGATTGCTGCCTTTTAATTAAGTTAACTGAATCAAATTAAGTCCACTGAATCAAATTAAGTCAGCATTGGTTGCGCATCTAATATGACCAGATACTAGCTACTAAGAAACCAAAGATCAAAATGCCAAGATCCCTACCTCAAGATTAAAACCCAATTCATCAGGCAATCTGGTTCCCATTAACTTAAATAAATTGTGTTTGACATAGTTTAGGGGCTGAAAATTGGAATATTAAGTGTGTAGAGTCAATGTTAAATGCTCAGATAAAGAGCTATAGGAGCTCAGTGAGAAAGGATTAATTTGGCTTATTGTCACTGAAGTAGAGGTATTGTAGGAGAAAGAGAGCCTTCTCAGAAGAGCTGACAAATGAACCGGGTCCTAAAGGATGAGGAGGATTTTGACATGTGGCTAAGGCGGGGAGAAGGATGTTCTATGCGGATGAAACAGCTTGAGCAAAGGCATATAATGATATGGCTTTGGAGAAGGGTAAGTAGTTCAGTACAGAGGACTCATAGGGAGAATGTACTGTGAGGAGTCAGGGGATTGAGCTTCAGAGAGTGGACGTAGGGGACAGAAGGGGCATAACTTGAATGATGCCATGCAGTCTGGATTTTATCTGGCAAGTTATGGAAAACCCTTAAAGGCTCTAAGGAAGTAACATGGGCAGAACAGATCTGGGCTGTCAAACCCTTATTTTGTTGGTAGAGAATGGGTAACTACCTCTGCCCCCATTTCCTTGTGTGGATCCTGTCTTATAAAATTATATGCAAATAAAGCAGATGCACACAAGGGGCACTGATTTCTGAAATGAGGAGGGTGAGGCTGCATAATGAAACATCTCGTCTGCTGTCTCCTCTAGAAATTGCTCTCCAGGCAAAAGCAGTTTTACCATAACCCATATTTACCTAGGTTTCTAATCCCATATTAGTAACATTTCATTCTTTTTTTTTTTAAAGATTTTATTTACTTATTTATTAGAGAGAGAGAGAAACAGCATGAGAGGGGAGAGGGTCAGAGGGAGAAGCAGCCTCCCCGCTGAGCCAGGAGCCCAATGCGGGACTCGATCCCAGGAACTTGGGATCATGACGTGAGCCGAAGGCAGTCGCTTAACCAACTGAGCCACCCAGGCGCCCAGTAATATTTCATTCTAAAGAAGTACTCCATTCTTGAGTTTTGACACTTTTTTCTCAGCAGGATATTATGGTTTAAAATCTCAAATTAAAGTAGCTTTTCTTAAGTACAAATAACCATAACCATGACCAAAACCAGATTAAACAATATTAAATGTCCAGAGGTGCTCAGATAATATTTTGCTGGAAAAACACAGGGTGCTCCTCCTAAGAGTTCTAGGGAAAATATCAAATATAGAAATATATATATTTTATAAGACATTAATGTAGGTACATTTTTAGTGCTCAATTGCACTTCAAATTATTTCCAATTATTCTAGCTATTCAACCACCCTGGGAGTCCAACTGTCATCAATCAAAGGAGGCTGGTTTTCTTCTGCCCCCACTGCTGGAATGTCAGGCAAGGGGTTGTTTTCCTTCTACAGATGCCATAGGTATATTTGCTTATTAGTAAGATTGGGAAAGATTTTACTTTCCCAAAGGTGAAGAGGACTTGGATTTTTAGTAGACCTTCTCTGCCCTGGTGGAACATCTCTGGTCATTGAGGGCCCGTTGACTAAAGTAGCCTATATGGGAAATGTCTTGTCTCGACATTGCAAGTCCTTACTTCTTGCAAGTCAATCCCGAGCTGCCTTCTAAATTTGCAGCTCTCAGAGCTATCTCACCTAGATGGAAATTGAGTTACTAAGAAAAATATGCATTTCCAGCATAATGAAACTCATAAAGTTCATTCATGAAGAAATGCTTGTAGCAATACAACCAGGGCAGACAAACCTTTCCAACTAGATATGGCTAATCTCCCATCATTGGTAGTGTAATATAGACGCCTCAAAATTCCAGCTTATTTTCTAAAAAGAAACTAATTTTATATAGTACGATTCTTAGGGAGAATCATGTAGATGTTGACAGATTCTTTTAGCCCATTCTTACTGTGGTTTGGGCTCAGAGAGGAAACCATGTGCAGTATGTCCCATATACTTATGGAGAAGCCAACTCTTCTCCCTTCCCCCCTTCTTCCATTCATTCAGCAGATTCTCACTGAGCATCTATTGCAAGTGCTAGACTTTGCAGGTGCAAAAATGAGTAAGTCACAGAGCCTTTCCCAGTAGAGCTCAGTCTAGAGAGAGACAGATGTAAACAATATTTATAGCAGAGGAGAGTCTGGGGGAGGAGTAAACAATTCAGTGGGCACACACAGAAGAAAACTACTAAAACCATGCTGGGGGTAGCATGGCACTACTATGAAGGGTGAATGAATAAGGGTTTTCTACTCAGGAATCAAGAAGGGCAATCAAGTAAAGCAGACAATGTAGAAAGTCATGAAAGCATGAATGAAAATGATGTGTTCTGCATACTGTTTTGTGTGGCCTTAGTATAAGCTGGTGGTAGACAGGGGCCAGACCGTGGAGGACCCTGACTGCCTCATAAGGAGCTTAACCTTTATCTCATCAGCATGGGTGTATATTTAAAAAGATCACTATGGCCACACATGTTTGGATTGAGGCACCAGAAGGATAGAGACAGGAGAGGAGCTATGGAAGCTCCGGGTATAACGTGAGGACCTGGAATGGGATAAGTAACAGGTGAGATTAAAAACAGTGATGTAGAGTGTTTCTAATTGTATCTGGGAAAGCATTCATCATACCCTCAGATAAAGGATGGCATGTCCTATAAAATATAATCAAAAGAGTATAAGAATAGACACACAAACACCCATCCCTATCCACACAAACATACAACCAATGATTGGGGTGCATGTGAACTCTTCCCTCTAAAGCTTCTCCTGGATTATGTGCTTGTTCCTGGACCTGAATCTGGTTTTGGCTTAGAATTCACATGAGCAATCTGAGAATACACTTCGATGCTGTGGGTAGGGGACGCATCCTTAATTTGTCCGTTTTAAAAAATCAGAGGTCTCTGGCTTCTTAGAGATGTAAGGTCTGCCCTGAGTAAGGTAGCCAGGTAATGTCCTGGACATGCAGTTACATTTGAATTTCAAATAAAAAGATCATTTTTAGTCTAAGTATGGCCCAAATATTGCATGGGATACACATATACTAAAATGATTATTCCTTGTTTATGTGAAATTGAAATGTAATTGATTGGCCTGTATTTTTATTTGCCAAATTGGGCAACCCTACCCTTGAGTCTTGCCTTTCTCTGGCTCAGAATCTGGGCAGACAATTCCACTGAAAAGCGTAAGGCAGGACCAAACAAAGCATGTGCCGAAGAGCTGGGAGATGTTTACAAAATCATTGTCAGCACAATCCCCCCCAGATTTGCTCATTCCCCAGGAGAATCTGAAAACAAGGGGTTTGGCAGTGAACAAAGAGCTGGCATGCCGCAGAACTATTGGAGGGGAAAATGATTGAATTTAGAATAATAATGTATTTGTTAAAGCAAATATCAGTATACTCGTAACAGAGAAGCCCTCAAGTTTCCCGTTATGGCATAAACAGAACATTAACGTCTCTATCATAGATTGATGGCAAGAATTTTCTTGGAAAGCACATCAGAAGTAGCCTTATATGATCTTCTTCTATTTTTCTGGAACACTGAATATAGTTCAGATCAACTTTTGAGGCATTTATTTTGTGCTTGAAATTTAGGACATGGGCTCTATTCACACCTAATATTTTATAAGCATCTCCCCTTTGGACAAAATTAAGTTCAGAACTCACGTTCACATAAAAAAGTAATTGGATTGTAAAAGCCAATGGGCATAGCCATTATATGGATATTTTCATATATAAATGAATAATGTTTATTTAGAAAAACACCCATGACCAAACTCCATCAAATCTAATTTTCCCAGAGAGTTAAGCTCATATTCTGGTAGGTTTTTCCCTACATAACTGAAGAAAATTCTTAGCAAGAGCTTTAATAATAAAGCTTCTTTCTGAAGGAATAATATTGTGATTTCATGCGAGAAAAACCTGCCCTTGACGTAAATGAGAGATGAAGTTGTGAGAAGGGCTAGTCAGAGTTACTCGTTCACTTTCCCCTTTCTGGCCAAATGACAAGAAACCATTTTATCTTTGGATTCTTTGATAGTTTTTTGTTTTTCTATTAGCAAACAGAATATTCAGAAAACCTTTTTACCTGGTATCAGTCTTCAGCCTCATAAATTACACTTTTATGGGTCTTCTGAGGTAGGAAAAGCCTGCCAATTTCAATTAGAGAAATTTAGGTTCGCTTGTAGAGAAGCCAAGTGGTGGGATTTCTGGCTTTCCCGGTGATCAGGTATAACCGAGAACACCTGAGGTAGAGAGTTGCCTTAGCCTTATATTTACTGAGCATCCATTGTGTGCCTTGCATTGTCAAACAGAGATTGACTGTACCCCACGGCAGGGGGGTCCGTTCATTGGGGTGCCATCAATGAATGCAATAATCACAAACTCACCCCCAGCAACAAAGGCAGAGAAGACTGTTTTTCCTTTTCCCCAACATATTCAAATATCTAAATCTCTTATATTGCAAGTTCAAATGAGGTCAACATACAACACATGAGTGATGAAATCACAGAGGTTTTATAAATTATTAAATGATTGGAAAATAAGATCTCGGCTTTCCTGGCTCCGGTTAGAGAACAGGTGTCCCCCGTTGAAAAGCTCATTCGTTTATTTTATCACGTTCTAACTTTCCCACTTCTTCTTGCGTCTTATTTTATAATTACTTCCTTATCTTCACAGCTTTCCTTTGAAACTTAGGTCTTTTTAGTTAGAGAAACAAGGAACATATCCTTCTAAAATTGAGACTATAACTAACTGCAACTCCTACATTTTGTTTATGCTCAGTTTAAGGCACGGCTGCCTTGCTAGGGGGTTGTTCACTAGCTGTTAGGACCCCGAGAGTGTCTCCTGTTTTATAAGTCTCAAGTCACTCTCCATTTTGTTCTAAATAGTCCGTATATGCGTGCACATCTATAGGTCTCTGAATGAAAACATAATTACCAACTATAGGTAGGAATGTATATGTGGACATAGGTATACATGTATATATATGTGTGTAAATGTGTATATGTAAATGTATGTTTACATAAATGTACATATGTATATGTGTAAATGTATACATATGTGTATGTATATATAAAATTCTGCCAATAGCTCGTAATTGTCAACAAAGTTGAGTGTGAGACAACCATTTTCTAAAAACAGTTCTTAATGTTTCAAGAAATTTGAAAGCCTGGACTTTTCACCTGTAGACCCTTTATGCATGTGGCAAATCATCTCTGAAAGCCAAACCTAACAAGATTCTCTTCGTCTGTTTAAAAACGAAAAAGCAGAAAGCTTTGAGGGTATGTATATAGATAGAAGGAAATAGGGTTGCTCTACTATGTTTGTGTAGTTAGTGTTAATTTCACTGAAATTTCACCGTGCTCCATTTATTAGATAACTAAGACATTGAACTTTGAGAGATGTTGAAAGCACACATGAAGCATTAAGTAATCAATCAATAAGGTATAGTGTTTGAAGACTGTTAGGATATACTGATTATTCAGATACTTCATTTTGTAAACACCAATAGATAGCATGCTTTTCTGAAAAAAATAATCATTATTCAAACAAAAGTGTTCACCATAGAAACATGACACAAAGAGGAAGATAAACATCAAATTTTTTTTTTAAAAGATAGTAAAATCAGAGTACCTGGGTGGCTCAGTTGGTTAAGCAGCTGACTCTTGATTTTGGCTCAGGTCATGATCTCAGGGTTGTGAGATGGAGCCCCGCGTTGTACTCCATGCTTGGTGTGGAATAGGATTCTCTCTCCCTCTCCCTCTGCCCTCTTCACCTCCCACTCCTGCTGTGCTCTCTCTCTCCCCCACCTCTTAAAAAAAGGTAGTAAAATCATGAAAGATCATTGGACTTTCAGCTGCTTCTGTTTTTTTTTTTTTTTAAGATTTTTATTTATTTGTCAGAGAGAGAAACCGCAAGAGAGGGAACACAAGCAGGGGGAGTGGGAGAGGGAGAAGCAGGCTCCGCACGGAGCAGGGAGCCTTATGCAGGGCTCGATCCCAGGACCCTGGGATCATGACCAGAGCCGAAGGCAGATGCCTAATGACTGAGCCACCCAGGCGCCCCCTGCTTCTGTTTGTTCTAATATGGCACAAGTGTTAATAAGTGAAAAGTATGAAGTCTTTTCATAAAATGTGGTCATTACAGGGATTTAAAATTTTAAATACTGAGGAACTTTATATGTATGTATCTATTTGGCTCGTGGATATACTTTAAATTTTTAAAAAATAAATATATTATGTCATTTCTACAGGATTGTTTTTTAATGAAGTAATACATTTTGGTACCTGGTTTTGTTTAAAATATGCGCATCTCTCTCCTCCTCCCTAGCTTTTTTTTTTTAATAACAAAATGTGTAGCAGAGCAATCTTTGGAGTAAAAATGTTCATTTTTTTTTTTTTTAGTACTTTACTTTCAGAGTCAGCCTCTGAAGGTGGAGAAAGAACGGACGCATAGGGTCTTTTCCTCTATACCACATAGCCCAAAGCCCTGACCTCCAGCTGATCCACACTCAGCATCACGAAAGGTCTTATGAAGCTCTGTTCTCTCGAGAAGTACCAAAACTGAAGTCCCGACCTCTATGAAAACATTAGGAGGCTTCTGGTTTTAACTTTTAGAACTGATAAAATACGGAGATATTATATTCACTCAAAATAAAAATCAAGTCCGTCCATGCCATCTCCCAAGGGAACTTCCCCCTTTTTGGTTTCACTGACATTGCTAATAATGCCCTAAAAACACCCTTTTTCGGGATAAAGCTATTAGATAATATCTTGATAATATCCTCTTCCTGATGCACTATGATCTGAATTACTTTGCCATTGGCTGTAACTAACACGGACCAGGAATTCCCTTTGTAACGAGTGTTTTCCTGTTGTGAATTTGTAGAAGTCTTATCATCACCACAATCCTTAATACACCAGTACAGGAATAAATGCTGCTTTGGCTGCCGAACTTTTATTTTTACCACCAGTCTAGTCTCAGCAAGTATAAAGCTGCTAAGCCAGCGCTGTTATAGTGACCCTCTCGGTAAGAGGAAATCAGATTATGTGCCATCAGAGGAAATAAATGTTAGTATTAGGTGTGATCGACCGATTCATTTCTTTTGCTTAAGTCCCACCCTCTGAGTGACAGGTGGAGGACAAAATGTGAAGAAGGAGTCCTGCTGAGTAAGTGCTTAGGATGGTGTTTAATACAGCAGAGAGCCAAGATACAGTAGGAGGGGACACAGTAAAGAATGTGGAGAGGGTAGATACAATAAAGAATTTCGGTTTATGATCTGCCATCTGCTATTTGAAAGAGGAATTAAGTTAGGGAAATAAGTGGCTTTCAGTTCTCCATACATGCAAAGGTAAGTTAGTTATTACAAAAGTTTTGCTGTCGTATGTGCTGAAAGAAAAGCATATGCATTTAAACATCTTTTAAAAAATAAATCACTCAATAGGCTTAAGAAAAATACTCTAGTTCATATTTCATTGATCTGACCTTTTGATTCAAGATCAGGGAATGAATCCAAGATGGAAACCAAAAAACAAAACAGAAATGAATCATTTCACCATGAAAAAGGCATTTCCAGTCTCAGTTAACCTCGACTAGCTTTTATTGCATTATTTTTGAAATGCCAAGAAACTGGCTTTGGCCATATCTGCCGTCCAACTAAATCACAGCCGTCAATATGCAATTGCTTGCAACAATTAGCTAAACACCATTATTGGACAAATCCCCTGGAAAGGGACATAGATGCTCTAGGTGTCTGATACTGAATCAAGTAACAGGCAGGGGCTGCAGCACAGGGAGAGAAGTTGGTACGTCCTTGCCCAAGGAAGGGGTTTCAAACAGCCTTCATTTTTTTTTTGAAAAAGACACGTTTGCCCTGATCCTACTACCAAGTCCTTTCTGGTTTTCAGGAATGGATTGTGGGATTGGCTAAAGGGGGAAGGGGGAAGCCACCAATTCTGGATTCCTTTCTTAAGGACATCAAGGGGAGAGAAAGAAAAATAGAAATACAGATGTGAAATGGTAACGGTATACAACGTGGAGAAATGAAACCTCACGGAACCTGCTAGCAATTTCCACCAAAGCAATAAAACCCCTTAACTGACAAGAAATTCAGTACAATATACACATTTAACAACTTCACCATTACTAGGGCTGCCGTTTCAAGCCAGAAAATTAACTGCAATATTCAAAAACAGAATTCTCATAAGATTTGAGAAAAATAGAGTGAAAAGGCATAATGTTAGCTAAGCTCTTAGCTAAGTCCACTCTTAATGGCCCCCAGTATTTAAACTATCATGGATTAAAGCCATGAAAATAAAAATTTCAATTTGAAATTTTATTAGCATGTTGCTAAAATGGTCAATAAAAACATCAACACGATAGGCTTTGTTGACATAGTTGGAAACCTGCTCTCTCACTCTTAAAAACTTTATTTCCACTTCCCCACCTTCTAAGATTTCTATGTTAGGAAAAGCCAAACTGAATATCCTGGCTATGGTGCTGTAATAATGCTGGTTTCTGGAATGTTGCCATGTCTTCTCCCTCCAACCCTTTAAAAAATACTGTTTTTGAAATGCAGCCCAAGGAGGGAGCAATCTAGGGTTAGAACAACAAGTGACCTTCTCCACAAATTCAAGTTCCCAGACACCAGGTGAACCTTCTCCCCGCCGGGGTTGGCGCCCGCGCTCCTCACCAAATTAGCTGCGCCATTTTCCTCTCGGGACCAGAAAGGCTTCCCTCCTGCCAGCGAGGGAGACTCACAGGCAAATGGGGCGGGGGGTGGCGTTCGCTTCCCTCGGTGGAAAGGACTAGAAGCAAACCCAAGAGCTTTGCCCGGAGCCTGGAATACAATGTCGGGAGACTTGGGGCTGGAGAGCTGGAAGAATGCCGGGCAGCCTCGGGATGACCCGGAGTCCCGAAGTGCTCGCTTGTGGAATTATTCACAAGTGCCTAAGGGACAGGCTCGATTTCTTGGAAATCCTGAAATCTGGGGACACATTCATACAAGAGCTGAACTGTGCCCTGAAAAGATCATTTCTCACCTCCGACTGGTCTGTGTGTGTGCGTTTGGGGGCGGTGATGGTTCCCTTTACAGTAGGTCGGGTGACAGTTACAGACTAGTGACCCGCGGGGAAAGCCACGTCCCTGCTCCCCTCAGCCCTTTCTCCTTCCCCCGTTACAACTCAAGGGGAAAGCGCACGCTGGGTTTCCCAACACCTTCACCACACCGGGGGTCTCCGCCAGGCGCGCACTGCTGCCCTTTGGTCCCGGGGCCAGTTCCTGAGACTTCCTGCCACTTGCCGGAGGGGTGCGAGGGTGCAGCCTGGGCACTGGCCGCCGCAGGAGGGCGCTCGAAGGGGCGGGGGTTGTGGATCGCCGGCCGGGAGGCCCGGGTGCGGGGAAGGGAGCGGGGCGCGGGGAGACAGGAGGAGCGGGAGGCCCCCCCCAAGGCTACTCCTTGTCGTCCACGAAGTCGGCGAGCTCCTGGAGCACTCGCAGGCGACCGCTGGCGTCGATGCGGCGCTTCTCGCGGATGAGGTCTTCCAGGCTGTGAAACCTGGCCGTGTGCACCTTGTTCTCGCCCAGGTGCACCTTGAGATAGTACTGCTGCTGCGGGGGCTGCGTGCCGGCCGGCACCTCCCCTCCCGCCTTGAACTCCCGCTTGCCAAAGCGGCACCAGGCGGCGAAGCTCTCCGAGTTCGTCCAGCAGATCTCCTCGCTCTTGAGGCCCAGGTGGCCGCAGGCGTTCTGCACCACCAGCTCGGCCACCAGCGGGCGGTAGCGGTACCAGCTATTCACCACCCGGCCCACGTTGGCCGCGCCCGCCTCGTACAGGCTGTCCTGGCGGATCTCGCCTTGGTGCAGGTGGATGATCTGCCCGCCACCCACGTAGACGGCCCAGTGCGGCGCGGGCGGCTCCGGCGCCGGCTGCAGCCACAGCAGCTCCAGCAGGTCGCCGGGCTCGCAGAGCGCGGGCAGCGCTGTGACAGCGTAGACGCTCAGGTCGGCGCCCTGAGGGCCGCCGCTCACTTTGGAGAAGATGCATTCCTGGCCCCGGAAGGCGGAGAACTGAGTTTCGTTGAGGACCAGCTGGTGCAGCAGGTGGTGGTGGTGGCGGCTGGGGCTCTCCGGGCAGGGAGTGCAGCCCGGAGGGGCCTTCACGCCAAACTTGTCGGGCTGGCCGCGTTCGTCCAGGTCCTCCTCCTCATCCGAGAAGAAGTAGGCGACCCCGACCCGCAGCTCGTCCTTCTCGATCCCCGACGGGTCCCCTGTGGGCAACTCGCTGTAGTTGAGGTGGGTGATGCGGTCCAGTTGGTTGCCCATCAATGACGCGGCGAAGCGAGGGCCAGGAGCGGGGATCTGCGGAAGCACAGACGAGAGGCAGAGACAACGATCAGAATCGGGCTGCTCCTCCCCAGGACGTGCAGCGCCCCTGGGACCTGCTCGCCCGCCTACGCGCCCGTACTGGAGTCACCCGTTCCGCCCCAGCGGCAGGACGGGTACAGAAGCCAGCAGTCCTTGGGGCGAGAGCAGACGCCACCACCACAGCCTCGGATCCCGTCTGGGAACCCGGTCCAACTCCCACAAGAGAAAAGGCAGGCGGTTGGAAGGCGTGCGGGGTCCCAGTGGGGCGGACAGTACGGGTTGTGGCAGCGTGGGAGACGGACACCCCGAAAAGGACCGAAGGATAGCTTGAAAGGAAGAAGGGGCGCCTAAGGCCTCAGAGCTTGGAGCAAGCTGCGCTCACATTTGTCCCCACCCTCGCCAGCCTCTCAGTTTTGCGCTAGGTCGCACTCCTCCCCTGACAGCGCCTCGCACAATGACAATCAGACACATTCGCACTCACTCACTTGACACCAAGAAAATTTTGTTCACTTAAGAGCCCGGGCACTGACAGGCCGGCTGGTATATCGGTGTGACAATGTCACATATACACAATGACAAACCTTCACGACGACACAGACCCCCACATTCGCACACAGTTCTAACCCCACGCTTGCACGCTCGCCAGTGCACGTACACCCACGCACCCGGGCACACCTGCCCACACAAACAGGTGCACTCTGCCCCTTACTTCTCCTGCCTTCTCCATAGCAGAGCCAATCGGGCTACAGCAGGGCGAGGCCGTTCTGTCTAAAATAACCTAACAAAGAGGAAAGGAAAAGATGGGGGAAGCCAGTGCGGTGTCTGTGTGCGGGTGCGGGTGCGAGCTGTGTAGGAAGGTCCACTTTCAGCCAAAAGACCCCTTTCCCTCCTACCCGGCACAGGGTCCAAACAGTCGGACGAAGAAAAACCGTTCCCAAGGCAAAGAAAGCCGCCTCTCCGTACCCGTGATTTCCCTGCTCCCGAAACCCCAAACTCCTTTAAAGTCTCCTGGTCCCCATGGGTGCTGAGGAGGCGGCGATGGCGAGTGGGTCCTGGGCGGCGCGTGGGGTTGCGGCTCCGCTCTGCCCTGCGCGGAACGGTGCGGTGCGGTCCCCGGCGCGGGGACAGTGCGCCTGCCGGTCCGCGCTGGCTGGGGCGCAGGGTCCACCTGGGCAGTCCCGACTCTGTTCTGCTTTCCTACAACAGAGCCGAAGACTCTAAGTAGCCTCCGCAGCTGGTCCCAGGGCCCGCCCCGGGACGCGCTCATTGGCTGGGGCGGGTGCCCAAGGCCCCGTCAATCTCCGCGGGAGGGGGAGGGGAGCAGGGGCGGGTCTCCAGCGCGCGCTCCGCCCCGGCCCGCCCGGCCCCCGCGCACCAGAACGCGCACAGCCCCCGGGAGTGGAGGTGTGAGCACCCGCGGAGAGCGCGCGAGGGGCGCGGCGCTTTTGCGTGGCGCCGCTGCGAGCTTCCACCCTCGCCCTCCACCCGAGCAGCTTTTCCAAGCGGATCCTGACTGACAGCGGTCCGCCCGGGTTCTGTGTTCAGGGAGTATAGACTCCAGCGATGAAGCTGAGTCTGCGGGTGGAGAAGAACCCCAGTGTACCCAGGCACTGAGGACGGCCCGGGGCGGGGAGCGACATTGTCGGAGGCGGGCACCTGGACCCTGCTAGGCGCCCCGGGGGTGTCGGTTCCCGACGACCCTGAGCTGATTATCTGCCCACAGACTTTCCCTGCAGGCACCCATGCCTTTCACATTGTGCCTCCGACGTTCGGTTCATCTCTGATCCGTGTGAAACTGCTGACCCAGCACTGGCGCCCGGTTTAAAAGGAGCACCTTTGACAAACGGACTGAAAAATCGGAGCCTTGGCCAGCCCTTTCCCTAATTGGGCCTATGATTTGGGGTTGGGATTTTTTATGAAAGAGTGCATCACAAATGCCTACAGCCAAGCCCCAGAGCTGCCTTTGCTTAGGGATTTTTGTTCGGTTTTGTGGCAGAAGGGTGTCCAGCAGTAATTAACGATTGCATTTCCGGATGGAAAGTTAACGCACGAATGAGTTATGGATATTGGATGTTGAAACAGGACTTTCCTACATACGGAATTCTAGATGAGTAGTTAGAAAAAGCTTATCACACTAAGCCTTGAAGTGTTCTTAGACATCTGGTTCTATTCTCAAGAAGGCTCCTGAAGCTTTTTGGTGAAGCTTACTCTTGTTCCCCGGCGAGAATCGGGTGCTTCCTCTTTGTGGCCCCTTTGGCAGCAGGCGCAAAATCTTGGAGCTCTTACCCCTCCCCTTTTTTTTTAAGAATTACAAACCTGTGTTGACTTTCTTGCTCTTTACAAAGTGAGCGCCTGGAGGATTGGCGTGCTACATAACTTTGTATTGTGGATCTCCTTCACAATGCCGAGTGTACGCCGGGTTCCATCAGCAATCATAAAGATGGAAAACAGCCTGACCACTTGTCAGTGGGGAGGCACTATGCTAAGAGGTTTAAGTGAGTGATTTCATCCTCATGCCTCTGGAAAGGATTTTCTTATACCGCCCACTGCCACGGATGAGGAAGCTGGGCCCAAATCCCAATGCCAGCAATCTCTGGAGGGCCTATGGGACTCCAGAGCCAGTCTTTAACCTGACTCTACTGTTCATTGAGTTAATAAAATCTTGTTTCATGAAATGAGAAAACTGGTGTCCCAGAGAAATTACCTGAGGACTGATGGCACATTATAAAAACCCTTACTATTATTTTTTTTGGTAGACAATTCTTAAGGATTGTCAAACTGCTTTCTGAAAGTTTCTATATCCCATAGCCTCCAAATGCAGTGATTTCTCAAAATTATATGCTAAATAAGTATTGCTGGGAGAAATGGTTTTAAAATGACCATCTGCATACATTTGACATACGTAAATCTTTTCAAAAATTTGGCCATGTGCAAGTTATAAGAATACAAGTTACTATCCTTGGAACCAGCCACACATTGCGATGACTTTTTTATACTCTCTATAAATAATAAACAATTCATTTTGTCCCTGAAGTCAAG
This sequence comes from Leptonychotes weddellii, assembly GCF_054177405.1. NCBI lineage: Eukaryota > Metazoa > Chordata > Mammalia > Carnivora > Phocidae > Leptonychotes > Leptonychotes weddellii. The sequence continues at coordinate 113,629,810 of NC_138378.1, forward strand.
GGAATTGAACAAGTGACTTGAGAAATCAGGAAGTGAGCCATTGGTCTGGTTGTAAACTGGATTTAGTGATCTCTGGGAGGGAGTATCTGAAGAGTTCAATACTGGTGTTTGAGACTGGCTCATTGAAAGTAGCTCTGTGCTTGGTATTGAAATACCTCCTCTCTCTCTCTCTCTCAATCTCCTATCCATCCCAAGATCAAATCTTGTACACACTGTATGCTGACTAACTGAACATAATAAAATTTTTTTTGAAAAAATCTTGTACACAAATATTTGTAGCATATTTGCTGGGATGCCGTGTTCTGTCTTATCTGACCTATCGTAGGCTGTTCCAGACTACAGAGGGAAGCAAGTTGTTCCTCTTTGCTTAGCATCCTAACATTCTAAGGGATAATGAACAAAAAAATATATTGTCGGGCTTCAAGATACAGTGTCAAAAGTTTAAAACATCAAGATGCAAGTTTTTGAATCTCCTTTCCACCCCCTCCCCCTGCCAGGGTAAGAAGCTCACAGCATTAGTGATCACAAGGGAAAGTAAATAGCCTGAGAGTCCACCTGGGAATATAAGGCAGAGAACACACTGACTAAGAGGTATGGAAAAGAAGGAGTTCAAGTAAAATATGACAAATGCATCTCCTCTTTGTAGGCTTTTGGCAATGACAAAGATAATAAAGTAAGAAGTAAGCCAGTCAACTCAATGGATTCCAATATCAGAAAACCTAACTTTTATTTTCATCACAAAATATTGTTTGGTAATTGTTTTGTTTGTTATTCGTCACCCCATCCTGCCTTTTTACACTGAAGAAATACAGTTTCCAAAAGAAAAATATAGTCCTCAAAAGCACAAATTCTGGAAGCCAAGTAATTTTGAATTTTCCTTCAACATTTTCCATCTGGGTAACTTAGAGTATGTTATGGAAACTTTCTGGGTGTCAGTTTCTTTTTCTGTAAAATGTGATAAAATAGTATCTATCCCATTAAGTTGTGTGAGACACAGTGCCTGGCACATAGTGACCGTTAATAAATGCTACCTATTATTAATGTTACTGGTGGAAGAGGGGAGGGTCCCATGTCCTACTTGTTATGACATATGTCCAGGTATGTCTGTTTCTTGCCCCAGGGAAAAGCTAACCTAAGATGGAGTGTCCAAGGCTGTCCCCAGCCGGGGAGTGAGAGTGCTTCTTTCGTGAGATGGCAAGAACCCTGTCTATCCTGAGACTAGTTTAACATCTAAAGCTCTGTATTGATTTCTGTGCGCAAGTCCTGGGGCTGATCACATCCTGTGTCCTGCAGTATTTTGAATTGTTTTTACATGAATGTTTTCTTGTGTGAGGAATATGTACAGAAGAGCGGTAGCAGAGGAGTGATTAGGAGTCAGATATAGATAGATAGATAGATGATAGATAGATAGATGATAGATAGATAGAGAGATAGAGAGATAGATATAGATAGATAGATGATAGATATAGATAGATAGATATAGATAGATAGATGATAGATGATAGATATAGATAGATAATAGATAGATGATAGAGAGATATAGATAGATGATAGATAGATATAGATAGATGATAGATAGATGATAGAGAGATAGATATAGATAGATAGATGATAGATAGATATAGATAGATAGATGATAGATAGATAGATATAGATAGATAGATAGATGATAGATAGATATAGATGATAGATAGATATAGATAGATATAGAAAGATAGATATAGATAGATGATAGATAGATGATAGATAGATGATAGATAGATATAGATAAATAGATGATAGATAGATATAGAGAGATAGATAGATATAGATAGATAGATATAGATAGATGATAGATGATAGATAGATAGATATAGATAGATAGATGATAGAGAGATAGATAGATAGATATAGATAGATAGATGATAGATAGATGATAGAGAGATAGATAGATGATAGAGAGATAGATAATAGATATAGATAGATGATAGATAGATAGATGATAGATAGAGAGATAGAGAGATAGATAGAGAGATATAGCATTTCCTATTGGTGCCATATGCTGTATCATCTTCCTTCTTCTCCTCTTGGTTCCTTTAGCACTACATGAAAGACTTTTCCCCAAATTTTACTGACCATGTCCTTGGGTCAAACTGTCATCCTTTAAAATTGGTCCAAGAACAGAAAGAGCGTTTATTCTCTGACATCATTGCTTGCTAAAAATGTTTTTTTCCCCATTTTTAATTGTATGTCCTACTTTAGCATTTAGCCTTTCATGAACTGTCCCTTTCCCGTCCTTGACTACCTTAGGCTCTCAACATACTCACCCTGATCTTGGCTAAAGAACACTCTGTACCTGTCTGGGGTAGAGACAGTACCATGGCCTCACCAAACCCATTTCCTGTTCTCTGGGCCCACAACTAAATTACATGCCCCTGCCTCAAACGCAGATCAGTGAGCACCATCTGGCTGAGTCTGGCCAATGGAATGCGGGTGGAAGTTTAGTAAGCCACATCCAGGCTTGGCGCCTGAAAGTAAAACCGCTACCATGATCTTCCGTGCGCTTGTTTTATCCCATTTGTTCATTATGTGAAGGATCCAGGGTAGAACTCCAAGAATTTAAAAGATGGCAGAGCCACTAGATAAAAGGAGACAGGGCTTCCTGAATAACTAAGTAGAGCAGGAGATTTCTCCTCTCAAACAACCTGCATCAAACTGTGATGTGAGGGAGAAATAAATCTTACTGAGTTAAGCCACCAAAATTTTTATGACTACTTGTTAGAGTAGGAACCTATCCTGATAAGTATAATCTTCTTTATTTTAGAAATCTCTCAGAACAACAAATAGTCTATCCCTCTTCCCTTTTTCTCTTAGTGTCTGTTCTCACCATGAAGTTCTACTTTAGCATGTTTCAGCCATCACCCAGAGTTTAAGGAAATCAGCAATGGATGCATCTGTCTCTCTAGGTACCACCCCATATCTCCCTACTATTTTTTTCCTCTAAATTCACCTCCATGTGACTAACTTACCTGCCTTCTACTTTCTCTCTTGACCACAAAAATGGCAGGGTCACCTCCTTGAAGCTAGGACTAAAGAGAATCCAGCTTCCCCTTAACCCCTCATGCTCTAACTTTCTATTCCTTCTTACGGGCCCTCTTCTAAGTTGGGGTTCCACATTGTCACATTTTCCTAGTTCCTTCCTATAACTGGATATTCTTACCAAAGTTTTTTTCAGTGGCTTCTTATCATTTTGCCTTTAAAGACTCCTAAATTTTCTCTGGACAAAACTTTCAGCATTTGTGGGTTTAATATGCTCTTGGATGTGGATTATACAAAGATGGCTCAGTCCAGTAGTAATAATTTCTTCGTGTTCTTTTCAGACTTTAGGAGAGTACATGCCTTTTGCGTGGGGCCACTTTCATATGATAGTGATGGTAGAACTCTGGGTAGGTCTGGGTCAGTATTACACGCATGCTGCGGCTTTTTCTGCTGTTTGGAATGTCCTTCCCTGCCATCCTCATCTAATTTCTAATCAAAATGTATAACCCATTCAAGCATCAATCCCTCCCATGTGTCTGTCCCCTCGCCCATTCTAATGGAGACCATCCTTTATGCTCCCATTGTACCATGTTAATAAATGGTCATGAGATGTGGCAAATGTGTCAAAACACTTATCAGACTGAACTAGAATCATTGGTTGATCTTCTTTTCTTTCTTCCTTAATAGACTAAGAAGTGTTTGAGGAAAAGCTCCAAATCTAGTTCAAATTTATAATCCCTTTGCTGAGCCTGGGGTTTGTGCAGAGTGAACACTCAGTAGATACGCCTTGCCTGACTCAGTGCATGCATGAGCCGTGGTCACCGTTTTATTGACTGAGCTGTCAGTGTTTGTTTCTGTTTCAGCTTTCACCCATCACAGTGCCCCAACACATTGCGCATGCTCTGGATTACTTGGTGTGTGAGAAGATTTATTACATAATAAGCAGTATCGGGTTTCCAAATGGTTCTCTGGTATCGTCAGGAGCCTGGTACGAGTACCGTTTCACAGGCTCTACCCCAGATTTAGTGCCACTTAATGTGAGGATGTGCTCTGGGAATCTGCATTTTAAACAGTCTCCCCAAGCATTCTAGATGCAGCGTAATCACTGGTCAAAGCTTCTCAAATATAAGAAATGATTCTTACTCTCTTGGGTACAGGGAAGCCCTAGAAGAGTAGGCATTTAATAAATACTTGGAATTAGATTCTCTAGACATTCTGTGGTCCGTCTCTAACAGAAGCAAGGCTCATTTTAGACTTGCATATACTAAACTAGTAAATGTATCCATTTGCATTCAAAGGTGTGTGAAGTCAAGTGGTTTTTAAAAAGTCTTACAGCTGTGTGGCAGAGCTGAACATTTCTCTCTCTTCTGTTGTTTAAACTCACATGCCCCAGCCCACTTTTCTTTTCTTTTCTTTTTTTTTAAGATTTTATTTATTATTTGAGAGAGAGAACAAGGGAGAACACAAGAGCAGGGGGAGAGAGAAGCAGACTCCTCGCTGAGCAGGGAGCCAAATCCGCCTGGATCCCAGGATGCTGGGATCATGACCTGAGCCAAAGGCAGCTGCTTAACCGACTGAGGCACCCAGTCTCCTTGCCTTGCCTTGCCTTGCCTTGCCTTTCCCTCTTTCTTTCCTCTTTCTTTCTCTTTTACTTTTTCTTTTTTTCAGAGAGAGATAAAGAGTTGGCGGGGGGTAAGGAGGGACAGAGGGAGAGGGAGAGAGAGAATCCCAAAGCAGCCTCCACGCCCAGCACAGAGCCCAAAGCAGGGCAATCTCATGACCCTGAGATCATGGCCTGAGCCAAAATCAAGTCAGACTGAGCCACTCAGGTCCCCCACCCCCGCCCAGTCCACTTTTCTAATAGGCTGTGGTTAGAGCAGAAACTTGAGTGAACAAGGAAACTCTGTTCCCAGGTGGTTAATACCCTGTTTGGCTGTTGATTGACTAATGATGGAAATCCTGGGTTGTCTCTGCGAAACACAGCTTCTCAGCCATCCGTATTGCTTCTGAATTCCCTTCTAGCACAGTTCTTTTTCCAGGCCCGTTTCTGTCAAAGACCAGTCCATCCACCTGTGCACTGAAGGACATCTCCTCGTGCCTCCTCGAGAACCTGCCGCTTTCCATTACCTCTTCACTTCACCTGCATTTATAATCCTGCTTATTCTCCTAGCTCCTTCCCAGTTGCATGTAAATGCTTTTAAGTCCCTCACATCTTGAAAACATCCCCTGACTATACATCTGCTCCGAGATACACTCCTGTCTTGAAAGAGTTGACCATACACATATCCCAGCCCACTGCAGCATGTCTCCTGTGCTATCCCTGTCCTGAGCAGCTCCTCCCAGGGGGACTAGAGACCCACTGGCACTGAATCTGAAGGATGCTGGGGGCTTCGTATCTTACTTGCCATCCCAAAGCACGTGGCACAGCAGACTACCTCCTCCTTATTGAGATAAGATTTTTCTTCACCTTCCATTGTCCTTCACTCTCCTGGTTTCCTTTCAACTTCTCTGGCTGTTCTTCTTATGATGTTTTGTGGGCTCTTTTCTTGCAACTTGTCCTTTCAATATTGGTTTTCTCCGGGATTCTGTTCTCCGGTTCTCTTCTAAATTCATTCTCAGTGCATAATCTTGTCTGCTTCTCTGACTTGCATTATATTTCTATGTGATAATTCCCCAGTGGAAATCCCCAGACCCCATCACTCTCCTGAACTACAGACCCAAATTCCAGCAGCCTCGAAGGCCTGTCCTGTGGCTGTTCCACATACACCCAAAGGGCAGGATGTCCCGAGCTGAGCGCTTCTGGAAACCTGTGTTTCCCTTTTGGTCTGTCTTCTGGTGGCAGACACCATTGCCCTCGCCGTTTTGCAAGACAATGCCTGGGCACCGTCACCTTTCTCTCAGCCTCAGGCCCCCATATAACCATGCCCTACTCCTGGTCTTTCTCTCTCCTGCATATCTTTCTCATCTTTCCACATTAGTCCATTCCTGTGCTGCCACCTTGGGCCCAAGCCAGCTGGAACTCCCATCAGAATTGCTGCAGCAAGCCACTCTGGAAAACTGTATGGAGGTTCCTCAAAAAAGTTGAAAATAGAGCTACCATATGATCCAGCAATTGCACTACTGGGTATTTACCCCAAAGATACAAAAGTAGGGATCCGAAGGGGTACGTGCACCCCGATGTTTAT
>NC_138378.1:113636512-113659186 GCF_054177405.1 Leptonychotes weddellii
GGGCACGTTCTGCATGGAGCACTGGGTGTTATGCACAAACAATGAATCATGGAACACTTCATCTAAAACTAATGATGTAATGTATGGGGATTAACATAAGAATAAAAAAAAAAAAAAAAAAGAATTGCTGCAGCAACCTAATTGTTTCCCAGCCTCCAGTGTTGTTCCTTCCATCATCTTCCATACTGTAACCAGAGAGATTTGTAAAACATGCATTTCTTTAGGTCCCTTGCCTGCCCTGCTCTCTATAGGGTCCTCACTCACTCTCCATCGATGCTGGGAAAACATCCAAAGCCCCTGTGCGGCTCCGGGATGCAGCCCTTCATCGTTCCACCTCCTCTTCTCATACCCGCCCTCTTGCTTCTTGCTTAGGCCTTATTGGGTCAGGTGATTTGGTTTCACCTGTTTCTCTGCTTTGTTGCTCTTTCTCATGTTTCTGCTAAGATTCTTTCCTCCATTCTTACCCCTGGCAAGAGAGTTTGTTTTTCAGGTCTCAGTTTAAATTTACTTCCTCCTGGCAGCCTTCCGAGACTTACCAAATCTGCTGTAGGTGCTCTTCACAGCGCTGTCACAGCACCCTGTTCTTTCTCTGTGGTGTTGACATTGCCTTGTTCTTTGTCTATGTGCACTACAAGGCTGTGAGCTCTTTAGGAGCGGGACTGTATCTGGGATGTCCCCCCAACCCCTGCCCCCCCGCAGAATCCCCATCTCTGAGCTCTTTCCTTGCTATCAGGCGGAAGTTTAATGCATATTTGTTGAATACCACTGCATTGTTAGTGAGAGCACCTGTGAGTCAGAGAAATTCTCTGTCTTTCCTGCTCTCCTTCCATTATCCCTGTCTTCCCCTCCCACTTAAATTCCCCATATAAACTGTACCATAGGGCAGGGGATCTATGGTAAACTTGTAATAAATACATGGATAACGTGTAGAGACTCTTCAGAATTTAGTAAAAGAGCGGGGGAGTGCTTATTTTAAAACAGTAAAGAGTAAAGTAGCCACTTAGATTGACATTTCACTTGTTCTGGGCGTTGCCTTCTGGTGTCTTGGTGCATTGTTGTAATGACCAAGGCTGATTCATGATGTTTTCCTTGCCTAGTAATTGTATATCTCTTGATGAAGTATTTTATTTATTTTCATTTTCGTTATCAAAAGTTTGGATCCAACCACGGATATTGCACATAGTTAATAAAGTAGGGTTTCTATTTAAAAGCACATACGTAGCATGGCACTCCTACTAACATGCACTCAGCCTATTTCTAAATTACTGAGGGCAAGCAGCATCAAGTGTGTGTGCTCCCACGCTCCCATTCCATCATCCCTCTGGCTTTCAAGTTGTCCTAGTTGCTCTCTGTGTCATTGCCTTTGATCTTAATATCTGAGCTTGTCCTCTTATCATGGAAGAGTAGCTTTCACGTATGGATCCCATCTTAGAGTGCCTGGATTTATATCCTGGCTCCACTCTTCTTAGCTGTGGGACCCTGAGTGAGATGCTTATTGCCTATATGCCTTCGTTTACTCATGTTTAAAATATGGTTAATAATAGTATTTCTCCTTGGGGGGTTTTGGTGAGTATTAAGTGAGATAATATATTAAAATACTTTGCATAGTGTCTGGCTGAGAATAAGGTCTTAATACCTATTAGGTATAATTAAAGAACTCTGCCCTACTCAATCCAAAGCACTTTATTTCTCTGTATTCCTCCTTTAGAATCCTCTGTATTATTCTATTATTATGCTACTGGAGATCATAGTGTTAAGCCTGAATATTAGGCCCAGAATATATATACCTTAGATACTGTCCATAATACTAAGTTGACATTTGATTTAAAAACATTAATTTTTGGGGCGCCTGGGTGGCTCAGTCGGTTAAGCATCTGCCGTCGGCTAAGGTCATGATCCCAGGGTGCTGGGATCGAGCCCCACATTGGGCTCTTTGCTCAGTGGGGAGTCTGCTTCTCCCTCTCCCACTGCCTGCCGCTCCCCCTGCTTGTGCTCGCTCTCTCACAAATAAATAAATAAATCTTTAAAAAATTTAAAAAACTAAAAACATTTTTTTAAAGATTTATTTATTTATTTGAGAGAGAGAGAAAGAGAGTGAGTGCAAGTGGGGGGGGGCAGAGAGAGGGCGAGAATCTCAAGCAGACTCTGTGCTGAGCATGGAGCCCTGAACCCAACTCAAGGCTCAATCCCACGACCCTGAGATCATGACCTGAGCTGAGATCAAGAGTTGGACGCTTAACTGACTGAGGCACCCAGGTGCCCCCTAAAACTATTTATTGAGCTTGTGCTCTGAACCAGATCTAGGGCTTGGGCCTGGGGAGTCAAGGTGAAGAAGACACATTTCCTGTTCCCAGTGGTGCTCACCCTGGACTCGGAGAGCTGACCAGGATATGAATGAATGCAAACAAATAGAAGCAATAAAAGATTTTAGAAGCTTGTAAAAGCACAGAGGAAGGAATTATTAACCAAGGGAGGGATCAGGAAGAGGCTGTGTAGGACGGACACGATTTTTCCGAGCAGGAAGGAGTGAGGCCTTTTAGTTAATAGGAGCAGCATATGGAAATGCTCAAGAGTTGTGACAAATCTGATGTTTGCAGAAAACCTCAAAGTGGTTTGGTGTTGGAAGAATGTGAAACAGACATGAGCAGGTCAGGAAGGGGCCCTTATGTGATACCATTTTTAGGAATGTTACGGAAGTCCATTCTGGTCCACATCATCAGGTTTATACTGAAGGGGAAAGGGGTCAGAGGTGAGGCGACCATTGACCAGGCTGTGGCCAGAGATGATGTCTTAGCCCCTCAGGACACGATAACAGAGGTCATAGACTGGCTGGCTTCAACACAACAAAGAAATTTATATCTCACAGTTCTGGAGGCTCAAAGTCCAAGATCAAGGGGCCAGCATGGTCAGGTCCTGGTGAGAACCTTCCTGTCCTTCAGACAGTTGCCTCCTTGCTGTGCGGTCCACAGCGGGGAAGAGAGAGAATCAACTCCCCCAGGCTCCATCTCCAAATACCATCACACTGGGGATTAGGATTTCCACAGGAATTCTGGGGTGACACGGACATTCAGTCCATGGCAGTGGGTAAACAATCCCGAGGGCCTGGCATAAGGCAGAGGTAGCAGGGACGTAGAGGAACATGCGGCTCTGAGATAGCCACAGGAAGTAGATCAATTAGTGACTATCTGGATAATTGGGATCATGGGGAGAATTGGACGACTTCCGCTCTCTGGATTGGACATCTGAGTTGTGCCTGGGGTTACCTGGGCAGACTGGCTTCACAGACCACAAGTTGCTTTATGAAAAACTATTTCTACTCCTCGTCCTACAGCTCAGAGCTCTGCAACATATGAGCCACCCCCAGCTGCTTCTGAATAGCTGTTTTCCATTATTAACAATCATTCAGCAGGGCTTGCTTCCTTACTGCTCTTCAAATACATGGCATGACTTCTTGCCTTTAGAGTTTTGATCACACTGTTCCTTCCACATTGCATGTGCTCTGTGTTCCCCACTAATCTATCCTTGAAGGTGACTCTAATCTTACTCTACAAACTCCCAGCCACTCAGAATGGAGCTGCCCTCTGTTCTGATTCTCCAGTACATTTCATTGTTTTTCTGGGGCAGATACAATTCTGTCTCTCTCATCGCCTTCTCTCTTCCTAGGGACACAGGGAGATTATCTTCAGCTTCCCTGCGGTTAGAGTTTTAACCCCACATGCCCTAGTCCTCACCTGTAAGAACGGGAGCTAATGTGATGTGTCCCCTCTGGCTGGCCCCAGGCAGGGAGCAGTGCTGAGAACTCCCCAGGTTTCACCATTCTGTCCTTGCATTTCAAAGGAGGAGCTCTGAATTGGTGTGGTTGAAAACAGGAGGAACTAGGGATGAGAGCTGCCAAAGAGAAATAACTGACTTTCAATTAGATTTTATGTGAGTGACCAAAACCCGCAACAGCAAAAGCTTACTTGTGGTGAACTACAAAGATTTGGGGAATAATTTGTTAACACGGCGAAGCGTGGTCTATCCTGACTAATATGACCACTAGTATTTGGTGTCTTTTATGGTGCAGGAACAAAATCAGGGATCCTTTTTAAAATTTTTTTATTATTATTTTTTTATTTATTTGACAGGGGGAGCACAAGGAGGTGGAATGGGAGGCGGAGGGAGAGGGAGAAGCAGGCTCCCCTCTGAGCAGGGAGCGCAATGTAGGGCTTGATTACAGGACCCTGGGATCATGACCTGAGCCGAAGGCAGAGACTTAACCAACTGAGCCACCCAGGCACACCCCCCCCTTTTTTTTAAATCTCACACTGTGCTACTCTTGGTTCTTAATAAATATTTTTTGAATGGAATTGAAAAGTTTTGGTGACTTGATGAAAAAAGATTTTTCTCAGATGGGAAAGTGATAAACCCAGAGTCAAAGCTCCATCCACTTTTGTTTTCCCCATTTTTCTTTTCTTCCTTCCTTCTTACCCTCCTCCCTCCCTTCCTTCCTTCCTTCCTTTTCTTTTTTCTTTTGTTTTGTTTTGTTTTCTTTTCTTCAATATTTACCTCCTTTCAACTAATGCCTTGTCCTGCGTGTCTGAATTTGTTTTCTCAGGCCAGATAATGAGCAGTGTTCATTGGCCAGAAATTGAGCATCTCTCTTAGTCGTGTTCTACTGAATCATCCTTTGCGTTCACGGATGGAAAAGAGAGAAAGGGAATGACACTTGTCCTTCTGAGTATCAACATTCTTTGGTAGAAGTAAGCATGCACTTGTATTATTATTATTGTTATTGTTGTTATTATTACATTGGAGGGACACAGGGATGCCGACCTCAGCCAGAGTGTTACGTGTTGTTCTACTACTAGTGAGCCTGGCCCCGCCTGTTCCCACTTGTGCACAACACAATCTTTTACTGCATTTTCCCTTAATATCTCTGTTTTGATGTGATGCCATCAATGTGAAATGTGTATATATTGCCTTCTGCCCTTGAGGACCTCAGTGAGAATGAGCTGTTTGAACTAAAATGAGACACCAACAATTTCCTCCTGCCCTGCTATTTATTTTGTCACAAAAACCCTGTGCATCCGTGAGCCTTTGATTTTTCAAGTTTATTACCTCAAAAGTGATTTTAGAAATATTACAAGTAGTAGTACATGATAGAAAAAAGCAAAGGAGAACTTCTATCTGGATGACAGTAGCTCTGTATGAAATCCTCAGGTCAGCTTCTCCCAAGTTGAGATGCTAGTGGGGTCTCTCTCTCAACTAATTCATGGGGCTGCTTTCAATAAAAAATTTGAAACATGGCGCTTTCTATTCTGTTTATGTTTTCTTGTTTTTAAGAGCAAGTTGCCTGTTGAAACTAAATTCTCTCTTTTTTTTTTTCAAAGAAAGTTTAATATGAGACAAAAGGTGTTAATGAAGCAAGGAGAACACACAATGAGATTATAACTCTAATAATCTTTATGCAACAAATAATCATAATACATATGTAATGAAATGTGGGAAAATACAACAAAAAATTAGTAGAAAGCAGATATTAATTTATATCAATAAGGCCATGAAAAATCTAGTAAATAAAATAGAAGACATGTAGCATTTCTAAATATATATACTTATTAATATTTATGTGTTTTTATGTTTATGTTATATATTATTTAATTATAGATTTATTTTATTTGTATAAATGTAGGTTAACATCCAGATCAAACTTAAACCTCCCAAATAGAAGTATGCATTCTTTTCTAGAATCCATAGAATATTTTTTAAATTAACCTTATTTTTGGGCATAATGGAAACATTTATATATTTCTCAAAGTGTATGTAGTACAGACAGTGTACTTATACTTCAATGTAAAAATTCTTTTTTTTAGGGGCGCCTGAGTGGCTCAGTTGGTTAAGCGTTTGTCTTCGGCTCAGGTCCTGATCCTGGGATTGAGTCCCACATAGGGCTCAGGGGGGCAGTCTCCCTCTCCCCAGCTCATGCGCCTCTCTCTCTCTCTCTCAAATAAAATAAATAAGATCTTTTAAAAATTATTTTAATTATATAAGTTTCAGGTGTACGCCATTATAATTCAACATCTGTATGCACTACAAAGTGATTGTTCCCAAAAGTATAGTTACCACCCAGCAGAGAAATTCTCTTTTGATTATGGAAAGTGTATGCTTATTATGCTTTGGAATATTCTTTTTTTTTCTTTTTCCCACTGAACCCTCTTTCCGGAATGAAGGGAGAAGGACTAGGAGAGTTAGTTTTCTTCCTTTTGTCTACTCTGTGGTGCTAACCAGGGGAACTTGGACCTTCAGTGAGAACCTGGAGCCTTGGGTTAACCCTGACATCTCTGTTAACCCTGACATCTCTGGGTGGCTTTGCATCAGCATATGCCTTTTTATGGGACCGCTCTCCAGTTAATGAATTACCTAGGCTCTGACTCTATTATGGATGTCAACCAGGAGTACCTATGAGAACCAATCAGAGAACATCCTCAAAACCCACAGTCCTGGTCTTCAGAACTACTGAATCAGAATGGGGCCGGAGCGGGGGTGGGGGCAAGTTACCGGTAGTTTTCAGGAGCTTTTCAGGAGACCACGTTGGCATGGATTCATCAGTTGGCATCCTGTGGATGGATGCAGATGGTGGGTATGTGTGCATCTGTTTGCAGTGGTCATGATTGTTTTTAAAATAGTCTTTTTCTTTTTCTTGTTTTTACCCCCGCCCCCCAACCACTGCAGTTTCCCAGCTGCTCTGGGGGGTAAGGGAAGACCCTTGTCCTGACCACCCCCTTTACACAACCCGGCCTTCCTCCTTAATGAACTAATCTAAGAGCAAGACATTACTTTCTTGACTTTCCTGGAATGCTTGTGTGTACCCTTTTGGAGTCATTCTATTTTATTGCCATGGCTGTCAATTTGCCTGGTAACTATCTTCTTCTTGAAGCAGGGACTGGGTCTGCTGCTTCTTCCTTGTACTTCCTCTCCTCATTGTGCTGTGCACACAGTAGGTGCAACATGAATGTGAGTTGAATAAATAAATGTAGTTTGACAGAATAGTAATGATTAATTGATGAGAACATTGGTAATTAGAATGCATTTAATTTGCAAGAGATTAGGTGATGTTAATACCTGCACATGTCTTTCTAGCATTGCTTCAGACTAGATCCTGGAGACTGGGATCTCCCCTTTACAGATAGAAAAACTGAGGCACAGAGAGTCTAGTGCTTGCTCCGATTGCGTAGAATGCAAATCTGAGGAAAAAAACTGGTAACTAGCCTCTCCCACTTGCATATCTGCTTATTGTTCACAACAGTGTGAGCTAGGGGCCACAAGGGTTATTTGCATTTTGGGGTTGAGGACCTCAGGCTCCGAGAGGGGAGGTGTCAGGCAGGAGGTTACTGAAGGAGATGGTCCCAGCAAGGTAATGTTACAATAAACAAGACAGACTCATCAGTCCTGACAAAATGCTAAGTACAAATCGCTTCAGAACACGTTAAGCTGGGGGAGTGCTCTGATGGAAGACAAGGGGATTGTGGCAGGTTGGTGAGTGAACATGGAAATGGAGCTCAGGAGATTTGGGGTTTCTCCTGGCTCTCCCATAAATTTCTCATGTCAGCTGGAGAAGGTTAATTCCTTTGTTTTGGTTTCAGTTCCCCCCCCCCCCCCCAGAATGAGAGAAATGCATCAGGTTATTTGTAAAGTTACTTGTAGCTCAACTGTATTGACTCAAATATATAGAGATGCCATATTAGAGGCTGAGCAGTCTTAGAATAATGGCATACTTTACAGATTTTCATGATTCCAAAAATTTTTTATGGGTAAAAAGGTGTTTAAATCAGATTATCCCCCGAGGTCCTTCAATGTTGGGGACATAGAAATCATCTGCTTCGGACCGGCGTGAACCGATCACGCTTAACTGAAACCACGGAAAGCAGAACCATGGGGGAGGAGGGGCTACTGTGAGATTTTCAGTGTCACAAGATCCTGAAGCAAATCATGAAGCATGTGTCACCCTCTCTCAGGCTCTCTTCTCTCCTGTCACCGAGGGCCGGGATGCAATAGGAATCTGTCACCCCGGCTCCACTAGTCTTATGATCTTGGATAAAAACTCAGTTTCTTCCTTGAAAATTAGGAATAAAATGATCAGCCTTGCCCCTTCCCAGGGGCTCGCGTGAGGGTGTGTTAGGTATCGTGCGAGAGCATTCTATGAACCGGACAAGGCTCCACAAAGTGTCCTGCGAGTGTGAGGGATTCTTGATGATGACGCCAGTGGCCTCTGGTCTTCGTGTAGCTGTGCGGACGGTGACCAGCTCCCCTTGCCTGGATCACTCAACTCTGGCCTCAAAGTTGGACTCAGGGAAAAACGTGGGACCATTCCGCTTCGCTTTGTCTAAATCCCTCCAGGTAGCTGGCTTGTTTCCCAGAACCTCATCAAAATGGCGTCTGAGGCAACTGGGTTGGGCAGCTCAGAACAGAAAGTAAAACCATTAGGACCTCACCTCTGCTGGGTGCTTTCTTTACTTGCCCTCATTACTGGCCACTGGGCCTTATAACGCACGGTGTGCGACCTTGAACAAGTCCGTTCCCTCCCTGGGCCTGGGTTTCTTGCTTTTTCAAATGTTAGAGGGTTTGACAAGGTGATTTCTGGACTCCGTTCAACCTCTTGATTTAACCAGGTTTTTAAATGAAGAGTTTGCTCATATATAAGACAGCATCAGGGACCCTCCAGTGTTAAGTAAGCTTCAAGCTAGCACATCACAGGCCGGCAAGGGAGGGGCACGCCGGGTGGCCTCCCACAGACTTTTTCCTTTTTCTGTTTTTTGCCCCCAGCTGAGTCAAATGGGCTTGATTGGGCTGGTCATTGCACCCCCTACCAGTTAAGGAACTTTTATAATTAGATGAGACAATGCATGGGATAGAAGGTAAAACTGAAAGCAAAACAAGAATATTATTGTTGTAATGATAGCACAGTGATTCCTACAGGGTAGGAGGGAGGAAAGGGACATGCTTCTCTCTGGTTCTGGTTCTGAGAGTGTTCCTTACATTTTCATGTGGGCAGCATGTATGTGACAGATCACTTTCTGAGAATTTCTTGAACATTTACTCTTTTATGCACCTTTCTGTGTCCATAATTACTCTGCAGTTTTCACATTAAAAAATATATTAAATGGGGGCATTGCAAAGCTTGTAAAACAGGTGGCAAAAAGTAAGCATTTAGTTTCTATTGGGATAGTTATCCCCAGCTGACTGAAGCTACTCAGGAACGCTACCCCTCGTTTCACAATCAGACCCCACAGGCTGGAGGAGCTCACAGGTGCAAAGAAGTACCTTTATAGGTAGCTTTGTGGTCAGGCCACAGTTCCCACCCTATCCCTGATCTCTGCTGTCAGTATGGTCAGCTTGTTTCTATCTGAGTCTCATTCTTTCTCTCGCTCTCTTTAACGGACATTATCAGGTCCTTGCTATTTGGCCGACACCACTGGGTGTAAAACCAAAGATGAGATAATGAGGGACTGCCCCCTTATGAGGGATTAGAAGCCCACCAAGGGTAACGTGGGTACCGCGGATAACAGATCAGTATACCGTAATGTTTTCGAAGGGTCAGGCTTCAGTGTTCTCATCCATAGGTCTGAAGGTGTGTTTATAGGCACATGACCCATCCTCGGAAATGGTCGCTGTTGGCTTAGTTGTCATTGCTGTTATAAAAGAGCGTGGTCAGTGGGTCCCAGCTGGCAAGTTTGTGGGGCTTGGGATCTCTAAACTGGCTTCTGAAGGGCGGATGTGGTGTCAATGGACAAAGCAAAGCTGGGAGGGTATTTCAAATGCAATTTTTACAATACAAGCAGAGTGATTTATTCCCCCCTGGAAATGCCGGCAGAAGGGCCAGTGCTTAGGTTGAGCTGCCAGGGAAATGCTAGCCTGTGTGGGAAGAGATGTGGTGTGCACACCCACTGGGGTCCACCATGACCCCCTGAAACCCTGCTTGAACCCTGTCGCTTTATAAAGAAACTCCTGGGATTTCAGCATAAACCAATTTCTCGTTTTTAGAATGCAAAAAGTAAAACTATTTCAGCCTCCCCAAAACACTGTAGTATTAGTAATTAGTTGTGGGTTTCTACCTTTTGTAGGGTAGTATTTTGTTTTAACATAATTTCTTCTTTAAATGTTTAATGTAGTTTGCTACGTACATCGTGCATTCTTTCTGCCTTAGAGGTTCACCCTTTCATCTTCCTACCCATAAAGGGCAGTTCTACCTTTCACACAATAAGACTGTAGGGGATGATTTCTTTAGAGTTAATATGTGAGTCAACATGCTAAATAAATCACAGGACTGATTTAAAAACCTTCGGTGTATATACCAATCCCTTGTTCCAGAAAATTCAGTTAATGTGTCTGGATGCCCACAGCCAAACCTCTTCTCACCAGGAACTCCATATAATGTAAGCCGTGGTGGCAAAACCTCCTTATCCAGGGGTGGGCAAGGTGATTTTTCCCAGCCCTTTGCAAAGCACACAAATGTTTGTCTTCTAGATATTCTCACTCTCCGTTTGTGCCCCCATTCTGCTTCCTGGCTCCTTCCCTCTAAGTCATTAATGCCCTCCTGCTGGACCTGTGGGCCAGATCCCATTCCTCCAATTGCTGACCCCCATGTATGCATTTTCTCTAGCAGGACCCCTATTCCCTCCCAACTTCTTTTCTAAAATTCCTTCGTCGGCAATCTGTTCTGTCCACTTGGCTGTGCCAGGCATTTGATAGATGCTCTGGAAGATCAAAAGATCATTCGGGCAGTCTCAGCCTCCGAGGACTTGATAGACCAATAGAGGGAAATCTTTGAGAACCTGCTACAAAGTATGGGCCCTCTTCATAGGAAAAATGACACACACATTGCCATAGAAGGCCCTTGTAATCTCTGAATCATGGCATCCAGATTGAGAAGCCCTGTGAGAAACTGACATAATGGAAATACACATGTGGTGGAGTTGAGGCACTTCCCAGCTAAGGTCCTACTCACATGGGGTTTTTTCTCTGAGTGACATGATACAAGAAAACATGATAGAATATAGTAGAGATCAAACAAGATAGAGTAAAAACACATGAGAGAAGTCAATAGAAAATTCTTTGGAAATTAGCATTCATCCTATCAGAGTAAGGTATTATTACCAATAACCATTAAGTAGTTGAAGTAAAGAAGAGTGCACTTAATCTTCTTTGATGACAAGACATTAACAGTCTTATTTATCATTATCTGCTTCCCTTTCTCTTCTGGACACCTAAGAGACCGTACGTCTTTGTCTCCTTGCAGTCGAATAGGATTAGACAACTAGTTTTGGAAGTGACATCTGTCACCCCAGGCTGACACTGTGGAAAGCCCACTTGCAATTCCCCAGCCTGCATTTCTCTTTCCTTCTCAGGTAGGAGGCTTTGTGTCGAGATGACGGAGTCACACGGTTGACACAGATTGCGCTGTGGGGTGACACAAGAGTGTCACTCAGACCCGCACTAGCATCTGCATGAGTGGACACATCAACCTTTCTGGGCCAGCACGGAGTTTTGGGAGTTGTTTTTCTTGCAGTCTATACTGCAGGAAATACTAGCACATCGACTAACACATCTCCCAAGGGCACTGGTCCTGAACGAGAAGGGAGTGCTGATTTCCACAGATCTCTGATTTGTGGAACCGATAGTTTTGAGCAGGAGGTTCTTCCTTGTGTCTACCTCTTGTTGTCTTCCTCTACAAAGAGCAGAATAAAAATGTCAGCCATATCTGTAGGTTAAAATAAAAATAGCCACATTTTGACCTCTCTTGTCTGAAATGTTGGTGACTCCAATTTAAAGGAAAAATTGGTTGCAGAGTGCCTCGCAGCCATTGCTAGAAGTGTGTGTTCTAGTTGGTTCTTTCCCCAGGAAACTGTGTGAATGGCATGTGGGAGAGAAGAGAGGATCAACACATGACCACTAATGTGATTAATTAAAGGGCTTAGTATAAATGGCCAGGGGTATTTAGTGGTACCTTGGAGGGATTAATGCTGGTTAAATACATGGGTGGAAGGGGCAGATTAATGAATAATTCAGTGGCTGTGAAAGGGCTGGAACGTTTTTCGATGGAGCAATTAATAAACATCTCTACCTCCATAGTACATGTGAGGAATCTCTCTGTAATCCTTTAAATGCTTTCACCCTCTGTAATTAGGTAATTAGTTTAGGAGACAATGTAATAAATACACAAGGAGAATGAGAAACAACAAATGCATGTGAATAAATAAGAACTTTATATTTTATACCAAATTGGTCCTTTCCATTTCTTTTCTTGTTCAGGTGTAGCAATCTTCCCAAAGATCTTACTGCCTCTCCACAAGGGTGGGGGGCCAGTTGTTGCCCCTAAACAAAAACACTGCAGAGAGCATGGAACTAGGAACTGACTCGTACTCAATGAAGTGACTTTTAGCTAATTTTTGAGCAGCCGTCAAAGGAGAACTCAAGGCCAGACCCAGGGAGGCTGTCTATGAGGTGGACACACCAGAACCAGCCTTGACTGATGCTCATTGATAAGAGAATGCCTCAATATATTTTTGTATTGTTCCGTTTTTGATTCTTGTCCCTTCTCCCTTCCTTCCTTCAGCTACCTTTTTAATAATGTTCGTTCTCTTTCTGTGACCTTTTCCTGTCTTCACAGCAGGGCTAGTTGCTGTGGGATGTTCAAGACCTCGTCTTTGAGAAGTTCACAATTGACCTGGAGATGAGGAATGAGACATAGACCTAAGAGAGATTAACAATTATGAGACAGCACACACTTCGTACAAATTAGGGGGGCATGTGATGAGGCCTCCAGAGCATTGGCTTCAGACTTATCTTTTCTCCTTTCCTCTTCTGATCTTCCCCAACACATGCCTTCATTCTCTGCTCCAGTTCCATGACCTGCGCCTGTCCTAGGGGAAATTTGATCTTTGGTGATCATGAGACTATGGGTTATTTCTTAAATACATCATTTTGTCTATGTAATTAGTGACAGAAGGACAGCAGCTATTAACCCAAAATGATAATTTTGACAGATTAAGTATGATGAGAGAATGGCTGATTGTTCTTTGTTCCTTGAGTTGCAGAGATGGGACATCTTTGGGAGTGTGAACAGAAGGGCCAAGAGAACCTCCAAAATAAAGCGATTAGAAGACTTAGAAAAGCAAAGACCATGGTGAGAGGTTTGGGGTTTACCCCACTGGGGTGCTATGGCTTCAGGCAGAGACCAGCTTCATTTTTTAGGTCCTTCAAGTCTCTTATTTTGTTATTTGCTTCCCAAGCAACTCTGAGAACCTTTGCTGTTTTCTTCCTTTTTGGGGTAGGAGATGAATTATAAATGTTAACGTTTCCTGGTGCTTACTATGTGCTAGGAATTGTTTCAAGAACTTTACTTTTCCTTTTTTCTTCCTTCCTTTTATTAACTTTCTTCTGGTTTTAATTATGGTAAGAACATTTAATATGAGATCTATCCTCTTAACAAAATTTTAAGTGCACAATACAGTATTGTTAACTAGGGCACTATGCTGTAGAGAAGCTCTCTAGAACTTATCTGTTGACCAAAGAACAGAGAAATAAAATGTGGCATATATATACAATAGAATATTATTCAGCCTTAAAAAAAGAAGGAAATCCTACCATTTGACACAACATGGGTGGATCTTGAGGACATTACACTAAGTGAACTAAGCCAGTCACAGAAGGACAGATGCCACATGATTGCACTTACATTAGGTATCTAAGATAGTCAAGTTCATAGAGGCAGAGAGTGGAATGGTGGTTACCAGTGGCTGGGGAGTGGGGAAATCGGGAGTTGCTCCTCAAGGGATATAAAGGTTTCTTTGTATCCCAGCAGCAGCCTCTTGCTGAGGGCTTGGCCTGGTTCCGCAGCTCCATCTCTTCCCGGAGAGGCCAGTGCCCCTTGGAAACATAGTGGATACCTCTGTGACCTGCCCCCTCTTTGAGAGCTTTCAATTCCCATGTGTAGTTCTCATGGCTCTTCTCCCAGTGGTTTTTGTTTCCTTCACCCTGGAAGCCTCTGCTCTCTGGAAGAATCCACTTCACACTTCAGCCTCCTGCTCTGTGCTCCTTTGGATGTTAGTATATCTCTTGATGGTGAAAACTGACTCTTTGAGACCATGTGATACCCACTTTTGCCAATGCAGTCTTTTGCATGGAGATAACTCTGCTGGGTTCTGTCTCTCAGCCAAGACCCGGTTCTCAGACTTCACCCATGATTGGCAAATGCCTCCTGAAAAGCCGGAAATCCTCAGTACACCTCTGCAGGAGCTTCCTTCTCTGGAGTTTTAGAGTCTTATTTTTCATGGCTTCTCTGATTCTTTGAAATGTGCATTTGTTTGTTTTAGTTTATTTTGTTTTTCTGATGGTTTTTGGGGAAATAATTGCTGTGCTTTGAAGATCTCCCTCTTCCTCAGAAGCAAAAGTTTTCACAATGTATTACCCAATTTACTGGAAGTGGAAAGCCAATGTTACTACCTCAAAACCATTATTAGACAGTTGGGCAGAAACACCCAATCAACCAACAAGTAAATAACTTTGGGTGGAGGTGTCAAGATTTTACAGCCAGTTACTATGCAGCTAACTGGAAATTTCTCAAAAAACAAACAACATATAACACTCTCTATATAGTGCTGAACTCCTTACTGGATCCAGTGACAGAGATGTTACTAATCTCCACTTTAGAAAGATTTAAATGTCTCCCTGCTTTGTTTTTCAGTAGGAAAAGATGGGACACCAAAACCACCTGTTTGGTTATTTAAAAACATCCAAAGGAAACAAAGGAAGAAAAATTCAGCTACTAAAAACTTCTGGAAGGAAAACAGTCTTTCTTATTTTTCTGATTCCTTTATAACACCCACTTCTGAATTATAATACTGCTCAACTTTGCTACAGATGGTTAGCATCATTTTGTGAAGAAAGGCAATTTCCCTTTCCCAGTCTGAGCCTCAGTGTACCGATCCCCAAAATGAAGGGGTTGGATTAAATGATAGCTGAAGTGTCTTTTCTTTGGTTCTCTTAATGACATGAGATTTACATTTGAGATTCCCACTTTTTACCCCAGTACATTCCTCAATAAATCAATTTGTAAAACCACAGTTATTCTTCAAAAAATTCCATATCGGTGAGTATAACGCTTCCTCCTTGCCCCAGGCTTATCCATTATCCAGAACATCTCTAACTTAGTAAAACTTTATAGTGCAGTCCTAATACAGAAAATCTGCATCATTATCTTTTATTCTGCTCTGTATGGCAGAATCTGTTTCAGAAACTTTGAGGCTATTCTAACTAGGAGTCATGATTGAACAAAACTTCATGCATCCAAAGCTAAGCCCAAGTTGAGTTAGACTTCAGGGTTAAGTTGATGCAGTCCCCCCTCCCCAAAGTTCCCAAAGTCCCTTTGCCCACCCCCCTCCATAGCATCCTTGCCCTCTTGCATTCCCCTCCACCACACCCCGTGTTGCCAGTGTGATTTTAGCACTCAGAGTCCTGTCTGAAACATCATCCTGTGTGGTTCTTTCTGTCCATGTTTATGCCTCAAACCCTCCCCCCAGGTTTATCTTCCTTCAAAGGTTTTATCTTAAAAGTTTAGGAGTAGAAGGCCACTCTGAAGTAATCTGAAACCACCACTTCCTTTTACACATTAGACCAGTGCTGTTGATAGAAATACAAAGCCAGTCCCACATGTAATTTTTAAATTTCCTAGTAGCCACGTTAACACAATAAAGTAAAAATAAATAGGTGAAATTAATAATATATTTTTACCAACCTAGTACAACTGGAATAGTATCATTTCAATATGAATTCACTATAAAATTTCTTAATGAGATATTCATACTCTTATTCTCAGGTTAAATATCTGAAATTCTGTATGTGTTTTATACTTAAAGCATACTTCAGACCGGGCCAGGTGCATTTCAAGTGCTTAATAGCCACCAAAGGCTAATGGCTACTGTGGGGAATAGCACAGGATTAGAGTAACGGTGTTTAGGGGAGCAAATGCCTTGCCTAAGGTTGTACAAGTGGTTGACAACACAGCCAAGTCTCCAAATCTCTGCTCAAGTGCTTTTCCTGAAATAGTGCCTGTTTCTGACAGTGATAATGCTTGGATGGCCTTGAAGAACTTGGAAAACAGATCATATGAATCTATAGTGATTTGGTGGTGAAAAAGTATGCATAATGCTAAAAAGGAGGTTATACTTTCAAGTAATTTTGGTTTTATGGAATTACTGTTATATGAGGAATATTATAAGCAGATGATTTCATTTCCAATGATACATATTTTTTAAGATTTTATTTATTTACTTGAGAGAGAGAGAGTGAGCGCAAGTTGGGGGAGGAGCAGAGGGAAAGGGAGAAGCAGACTCCCCACAGGACTCCATCCCAGGACCCTGGGATCATGACCTGAGCCAAAGGCGGACAATTACCTGACTGAGCCACCCAGGCGCCTCCATTTCCAGTGATACTGATGGCCAAAAGGAGTTCATTTAAATTGCAGTGTGAGTATCTTTCTTCTTTCAGATCTATTTTGTGTGTTACTCCAATAATATCATCTATGCTAGTATCTGGCTTCTAGGAAATTACTGTGCATTTCCATTTAAATCTATAAAAATGTATATTTTGACAAGAGCTCTTATGTGGGGAGAGGTCATGTCAGCACATGGACGTGTCATTTTCCATCTGTGTGTCATTGTCTAGTCTTGCAGCCCAGCCTGAGGACTTGGCTCTGGCTTTAAAACTCCTGTTATATTAGACCCATTTGTACACTGTACACAACCCAGTTGTACACAACCCAGTTGTACACTGTAGGTACACTCTAGATAAGGACTCTAGATACAAAGCCTTGGGGGTCTAAAAGTCCCACACCTTACCCTGAAGTATGAAACTTGATTCAGGCCATAGTAAACATTTCCAAGATTTAAGTTGCATTATATTCAAGGCAATGAGGAATCCCGTGAATAAGGCGAAGAGTAATCCCATGAACAATGGCTTTGAAATCCTCGCTCTTACTCACAATATGCCCTTGGGAATATCATATCTTTAGCATCAGTGCCCTTCTTTATAAACAGGGAAGGGGTGATCTCTACCTACTTAGTAGGCAGGACTTGATTTTCTAAGATGTATTTGAAGGAGCACTAGTCACAGGGGATGTATTGGGATTCTCTGGGCCACTGAGTTAGGGAAATTCTGCATACTCTCAGACATTCAAAATGTGTAACAGAATTTTTAAAGCCTAGGTAGTATTGCAGAAAAACATTTTTTTTTTTTAAACTTAATGCTTCCTAATTTTTTTGAGCAGGGAATCATTTGATCTCTTTCTCTCCCACTACTTATTCGATGGAACAAGCTTAAAGAAATGTTGTCATAGGGGCGCGCCTGGGTGGCTCAGTCATTTAAGTGTCTTGATTTCGACTCAGGTCAAAATCTCAGGGTTGTGAGATCTAGCCCCACATAGTGCGTGGCTCTGAGCATGGAGTCTGCTTAAGATTCTCTCTTTCCCTCTCCCTCCGACCCTCCCTACCCAAGCTCATGCTCTCTCACTCTCTCTCTAAAAACAAAACGAAAAAATTGTTGTCATAGAGTATTTTGGAGGCCGAGTGGACAAAAATATGTGAAAGATATTTAGATATCTAATGATATTTTCTCAAATGCTCTTTTCACCGTACTTTTAAGAGTGTGTTGCTGTCCCAATATCAGCCTACAGATCCCCCAACACTGAACTTACTCCTAGAAACACACAGTTTTCATATTGCTGTCCTATTTGCTCATCTATTTTTGATATCAGTTAGACAACAGATGTAATACAAGAGGGAAATTTTGGCCACAACAATCAGAGTCTAAGATCCAGAAACCATCACACTTGAGCATTTCACCTGACACTCCCCTCTTTCTCCTGTCCCACCCCTCCCACTCTCTCCATCTTTCCTTCCTCCCCCTACTTCCCCTTTCCCTTCACTAGTTCTGATGACCTGACATACTCTTCATCCAGGTCAACTAAGTTTTATGAGTCCTTATGTTTGAGAAGAGCACTGTGGTAATTCTGGAATCAAAAAGAAATTACAGTCTAGACATCACTCTCAAAAATCTTGCTTTCTGGTGGAGAGGAGGTACATGTGACAAATTATTCAGCTCGAGTATGACTCATGTAATAACAGGATTCTCTCTAACAGGATTCTGTGTAGCGTAGACAATGGATTGGTTGACCTTACTGGGGAAGGTGGAAAGGGCTATGCTCATTGAATGCTTCACAAAGTGAAAGAAGTCTGAGTGGGTGTGTCAGCACTTCCTAGGCTAGTCGAGGATAGGAAGGTGGTTCCAGTAGAGAGGGCATAATATGAAAAGCCATTGAGAAATGAAAGAAGAGCAAGGTGTATATTGAGACATGAACATCACCCAAGTAAGCAGCAGGAAATATGGAGAGAGGAAAGCTGAAGCTAAGGCATGAGGGACCTTGAATCCCCACCGCCCTTTGGACAGTGGCTTTCTAACATTTTTAAGCCTTGCAACTCCTTGACATTTTACATGGAAGCTGAGAATTTACTTGGTAGCTTGTCTAGCTGAAACAGGGCAAAGGAATTTCTAGTAGCAATAGGACAGGTTGATATTTGTGTTTTCTAGTAGCTATTCAATAAATTTTTGTTAGCGACTGAAAGTTTCCTCAAATAGGGAAAGGGGCAAATGAAAACATTCACTTTATTGGATGCTATTTTCGATGAAAGGCCAGGATCCATCTTTTTATTCAGTAACACATGGAAGCAGCTTTTAAGAAAATGCAGCACTGACATACATTAGCTCGCTCTGCCATTAAACGTGCTAGAACGTTTTTAAAAACAGTTTAGAATTAAATTTATATCCATTTATGTCTTCCAGTCTATTTGAGGCCTTTTAGTGATAGACAAGTCCGAGCTGTATTTATTCACATGGGAGCAGAATTATCTTTGATTGCCAAGTGCTCTCTGCTTGCATGGAAGCTATAATAAGCTGCTGCTGGGACCAGTGAGGCAGGTGTGCTCTTGTGAAATCAAAAATGGGTAAGGCTTGGGTGAAAGGAACTTTTTTACAAACACTATAAAAATTAGGTTGGCTTCCATCTCCCTGAGTAGCCATGGCTTTAAATTTGAGCTTCAAAGCAGTAGAGAGAAAAAGGTTTGGGTTACTTTTATGGACACTCCTAGCTTGGCATGCCTCAAGGGACAGCTCCATACTTACCTGGATGTCTTCCATCAACCCCCACCTGACGTGAAAGATTTTTAAATCTTTAGCCCTGCCCATGGCAATGGCACAGACAGACACGGTAGAATGTTCTGACCTGGCTTATCAGCGTTTTTATCCATATCTTGGGTATGGACAGAAATGCAAAACTGAGACAGGTATGTTTTGCCTGTTTTGTTTTTAAATTCCTTTTTCTTTTTCATAGAGTAATATATCTTCACTATAGATATGTTTTTAAACACACATATATTCAAACAGAAGTTAAAAGCTACTGGTAATACTTTAGTCTTAAGAATAACTACTATTAACATTTTAGGGTATATCCTTATATCCTTCTATATTTTTCTTACAAATACATATTACACTGTTTATTTAAGAAATGAGATCATGTTATGCAAATTGTTTTACAACCCAATTTTCTCATTTTAAATACATTAGAAACAAAAATAATTTTGAAGTAAATAAATACAGTTTATAATATAATGCAACTTTTACACGAATGCATGCTATTTCATTATGAGGATGGATCTCAATTTATTTAAACAAACTCTTATTTTTGGA
Organism: Leptonychotes weddellii; assembly: GCF_054177405.1. NCBI lineage: Eukaryota > Metazoa > Chordata > Mammalia > Carnivora > Phocidae > Leptonychotes > Leptonychotes weddellii. The sequence goes on from NC_138378.1 coordinate 113,656,292, forward strand.
CATTTGGTTTCCAGTCTTGCCCTATTGTAAACAGTACTAGGAAACATCCTAGTAGCTAAATTTTGCCCTCATTTATACTTGTTCCTTAAAATAATCTACTCAAGTGGAATTTCTGGGTCAAAGGCTCAGAATGCTGTTGGCGTGCTTTGTAAAACCATCTTCAAGAATGAAGATTTTTTTTTTTTAAAGATTTTATTTATTTGAGAGAGAGAGAATGAGAGACAGAGAGCACGAGAGGGAAGAGGGTCAGAGGGAGAAGCAGACCCCCACTGAGCAGGGAGCCTGATGCGGGACTCGATCCCGGGACTCCAGGATCATGACCTGAGCTGAAGGCAGTCGCTTAACCAACTGAGCCACCCAGGCACCCCAGAAGATTTTTTTTTTTAACAATGAAGGTTATTCTTACTTATACTCCAAATATGAGTGTGTGAGGGCACTTATTTCCAATTGACATTACCAGTTTCAGTAAATATTGTTTTGGTCAGTTTAATATCATTTAAAATTCCTGGGTATCGAGTATCCTCCCCTGCATGTTGGGTGGAATAGAACATCCACCAAAGGGATGTGATGCAGATTCAAGGAAATAGGTGAGACAGATAGGGGCTGCATAGGAGAAGCTCAGGAAGGTGTTCACAGTGGCTTGAAGATCATGTTGAGAACCTGCGTCATAGAAATAGCTCAGTGATGGGCTTTGCATTTGAGCTGTGGAAGCTGCAGGATAAGGATGAGCTTATTTATAAACCAAGACCATTCTCTGCATCCTTGGGGAGGTCCCTCATCTGGTGGGGAGAAAGAGGTGCCTCAAAAACTGTGTGTTTTTTTTTCTTTAAAGGTTTATTTATTTATTTGAGAGAGAGCACGATCACGCAGCAGAGGGGCAGGGGCAGAGGGAGAGGAAGGGAGAAAAATCTTAAGCAGACTCTGCACTCAGCGTGGAATCTGGTGTGGGGACTCCATCTCATGACCCCCGAGATCATGACCTGTGCCAAAACCAGGAGTCAGATGCTTAACCAACTCAGCCCCCACCCCATGGAGATGCCTCAAGAACTCTTCAAATCAACTGAAAGTAGTGTGAGCGAGGTGGTCTTGAGGGCAGTGCAGGGAATCCAAAATGGTGGATAATGTGAAAGTCAACATCATCATTGGCCAAAGCTCAGAAATACTGAAAATTACAATGAAAAAAATGATCTCCCCCAGGGCCGTTTTCTCTGAACTGAATTCTGGCATTGGGCCACTGGCCTGTATGGAGCACTGTTTTTTCCCCTGGCTTGGTAAGCAATAGAACCTCCTGGTGAAACGTGTCAGGCACATGGAGAGAGCCCTGGCCCTGCCATTTGCTGGCTAACTGAATTTGAGCTATTCTCTTAACTGGTTTCCAGGATACCTTATAGGGGATATGTGAAGATCAGATGAGACAGTGTGACCACCACTTAGCGCCGAGCCTGGGACTAGGAACCATCCCTACATGGCGGCTCTTACTCTTTCTTGTGGTTTGGCTCCCCAGTCCTCAGCTTACACAGAGGCTACTGGGAGCATCTATAGGCGACTCACTGGGTCATGGCGCGCAACACACATTGCCCCACTACTCACCACCTTCCACACTCCCCTGGAGCAGAGAACCATGGGAGAACTTTCTTTCCTGGTTACTTAAGCAGAATCATTTTGCTTTATTTTCCTGTTCATGCTTCATCCCGTGCTCATGGGTTAAATGTTTTCCTGTGTCCCTCTCCCACCACCCCCACCAGTTGGTGCCCAGAAAGCTTAGGGGTGAATTTGCAGTCGATCTCTATCGAATGTGTGGGGCTTCATGGAATGCCTTCTACCTACCAGCCACCCCGCTGGCTACATCTTATCTTTCCCATATTTATTCCTCACTTGCTTACATTTTTCCAAATTTAATTTTATCTTGTATGTGTGTTGTAAACAACTTTAAATTGATTTTAGAACAAGGCAGGGTAAAACTAAAGAAACAAAAATGAAAGAGAAAATAAAATTCAAGCATGGTACAGCCACTTGGAGGTAAATCCTATTTATAGATTGCTATAATTTTCTTCCCTCTCACTGTCTTTCTCCATCTATCCCCCTGTCCATCCATCCATCTAGCTTACCTGCAGGCATACCATGTATGATTCCCATGTAGCAGTAATCACATTTCCTTTCATCATAAAAAGTTTTTCATAAAATGACTTCTAGTGGCCATCCGGCCTTCTATCATATAGATAAGCCATCGTTTATTTAACTATTCTTCTGTTAAAATTTAGGTTTTGTTTTCCTTTGCTGCATAAAATTTATCTTTGTGACCATGATCACTATCATTCCTTATACATTTGTATAATCTTTACTTCTGTTTGTTACAAAGCACTTTCATATGCATTATTGGCAATAATCTTCCTCCAATTAAATGAAATTAAAGCCTGTGATAATTTGTGCTCATCCAGCCATGTTGGCAGGCAGGAGAATGGTATCCCCTGAGTCAGCTCTCCACGAGTCAAGCAAGTCTATAAAACATGGAAAGGAAATCTCTTCTCCCTTCAGGGCAGTGGAGATCTTCACTAGAGAGGTCTATGAGGAATAAAGTGAGGGTTAGGGATGAGTCCCTGCTGTGGGGCCTTCCCCTTTCCCAAACTCCCCAAGGCTGTCTCTGACTCCCTCCAGGGAGGGGAGAGAATCCTCACTGGGCACCGCTCCTGTGAGCCTGGCCTTCATAGACTTCAGCAAACCTTCCTTAGAGATCTGGTCCCTCATTACTTGGTTTTCAGCAAAAATACTAGATTCTGACATCCCTGGATATTTCCAGGGTTTTGAATTGGAGATATATATATATATATATATAATTTTTTTTTTTTCCACTCAGTTGGGCAAAACCTGAAGGACATTTTTAAATAGAGGCTCTTT
>NC_138378.1:113659286-113682168 GCF_054177405.1 Leptonychotes weddellii
GGGAAGCCTGCTTCTCCCTCTCCCACTCCCCCTGCTTGTGTTCCCTCTCTCGCTGTGTCTCTCTCTGTCAAATAAATAAATAAAATCTTAAAAAAAAAAAAAAAATAAATAAATAAATAAATAAATAAATAAATAAATAGAGGCTCTTTGAGCTTTGAGCTTTCATCAAAGATTAGGAGCAGCATTTTAAATTCCTCTGCCTAAGAACTCCAGGCCTATAGCTTCCACGCTTGGCGGCCAAGGCTGAGGCGTTTTTATAAGCCTCTGTGGTGATGGCAGCCTGTTCCATGCCCATCTACTGATTGTGTGTGATTAAATGAGATACTGCTTGTGAACATACCTCGCTCTTGACCAACACCTGTCCCCTGACAATTACTGGATTTTGATTCAAGTGTTTGACCTGGGCATCCCTGGACAGAGCTATGAGCACAAGCAATTGCCAAACGCTTGGCACGTGGCTGTTACCATTCTCAGGCCCTTCTCAATAGGCTGGCAAGCAAGGTGGGTGCTATTACTGTGCCCAAGTCTCTTGAGAAGTTAAGTGACCTATTTAGGTCTAGAGTCAAAAGAAACAAGGCCTAAAGCCTAACAAATGGTTACAGACCTGTTTCCCTTTAAAGAATAACTGAAGATGTGAGTGCAGCTGTCGTGGTACCCCTGGCCTCCTGGAGCATTCCACTACCAGCACCCACCTCCCTTCCTTCCCCTCCCAGTAGGGCACAGTCCCTTCCTGGATCTCATTCCTGCACCACCAGCTTTGTTGACTCCTGACGCAGTGGGAACAGGGGATCTGTGAGCATGCTGTGCAACCAGGATGTTTACTCCTCAGTAAAACCAAAGAAATCATCCCCTCATGTTCCAAGGAAGGGGGACTGTGAGCCAGGGGATGGGCCATCTAATCTGGGTCTTGTTCCATACAGGAAAATCCTGTGTGGATTCTTCCAGAAGAGACTGTCAGATTTTTTTACTGAACTTCAAATTGTGGCATTGAGGGGCTAACTCTTATGCTACAGAACTCTTAAACTTATGCGGCAGCGTGTGGTTCACAAAACATTTTCACTGCTTTCTCCCTGGAGGTCAGCATGGTTAGTTTATGAGGGAAGCCTTTCCCTCTATCCCTGGCTCTCTCTTCCCTCCTCTTTGCTTGGCTGAGCTCCTACACTGGGCTAAGGTTTGAGAATGAAAACTCAAAAGACAAGTCTCCTCCACTTCCTGTTGAGTAGGAAATGGGGTTGTGCTTTAGAACCTGGGTCTCTTGCTGGCCAGCCAGGATGTGTTCCCCATTCAACATGCTCTTTCCAAATGGTCGCCAAATTCGACGTTCAGCACTGAGTCCCAGCATTGGTAATACAAGACGGGCTTGTGAGAGCCTCTCACAGGGACAGTGGGCGGCAGGCCTGACCTTCTGCCTCCCTAGGGAATGGCCCAGATCAAAGCGGCTGGCATCTGATCAAACTCTTCTGAGGTTGTAGCTAAGGCAGAGATAATAGCTGGTAGTACTAAAGTTACTTCTTGCAGAAAAAGGAGTGGCTAAAGGCCACTGTGTCCTGATAGTGCCTTTAAAGCAGGACAAATCTCCTATAAACATAATTAATCCATTCATCCATTAATTAATCTGTTCGTTCTGAAACAGGTATGTCCCCTACATGGTAATGGAGCATATCTACTGGGCTCATTCTCTCTCTAGAATACAAATGTTCAACCTCTCCCCCTCCCCTCCCATCAACAATAAGTAGAAGCTCTGACAATTAGTAGGTCCCCTCATAGAGTGTCTTTCTCCTCGCTGTAGTGAGTCTTGGCGGGAGGGTAGGGGAAGTAGGGGATTCATTTCCGCTTGGCAAAGAACCATTGGTGGCTGCGAAGGAGGTGACCTTGGTGAGTTGTATCCAAGCACAATAACTGGTCCAGGTCCTCTCCTATAGTAGCTGCAGATCTAGGACATCATCCTTTTCTGCGACGAGTCTTCAGTGTGGGGCTACCTGCTCCACGGTGTTGTACCTAGGGGAGAAGTGACAGCCAAACTGGCAAGGACATTTGACTTCAAGGTCACTCAGCAGAGATTTGGGTTGAGGCATGCCAGTGGTGATGCGACCACTTTTTCCCATGGGATGTTAGGGTTGCTGGAAGGTGTGAAGAGGGTGGTGAGCAGGTGTCTCCAATAGAAGGTGTGTGCTATCAGGAGGAAGGTGCCGAAGGCTGACCCAGGTCAGGGTGCTGTTGCACACTGGTCCATCGTGCTCTCAGGTCAGAATACAAACATTTTTAACACTATCAGTTAACTTATAGTTTCTAAACATAGCTACCTTCCAAATGTTGGAACTAAGACGTGTTCAGGCATCTGTACTCCAGGAACCCAAATCTTTCCTCTACTTTCCCTTCCTGGGGATGGGCTTTTCTTTCTCAAATGTTAAAGCCCAAAGGGTCCCATCAGATATTCTTTCTCAAGAGAATGAGTATAATGATCTCCCTTCTGAGTAGGTCACCCCATGGGTTCCACAGTGATTCCTGTTCCTACCAATATTGTGACACACTTTGTCATACCGTCATGAAAAAGAAAAAAAAAAGGAACACTATTCTCACAATCTGCCATCATCCATCTATCCATTCATTCATGTGGCGAACCCCAAAGACCAGGAGGTCGTAAATAAACCTTGTATATTCTAGTCATGGGCCTAGTGATGAACTTGATTTTTTCACGCTTCTCACGTTCCTGAGGATCTACTTGGCTTTCAGCCTCTCGACTCTATCTATTACTGGCTGGAGCACAGCCTTCACACACACACAGTTCATGGCTGAAGTGAGTTTCTTTGGCTTGAGGCTGGGCACCCCTAGGACACAGCTCGCACTTGATTCCATTGCCCTTTGCACTTCTAGTCTCTCTGAGCAGCTCCTCCGCACACTCTGGGCTCTGGAACTTCACTCTGGGGCCGGCCAAGCATCCCTCAGCGTTCCAGAAGGGGCATTCCTTACTGTGCCTTGTCCTGTTACAAATTGTTCAGAGCCCAGGAAACTCTGGGCAACACATTTTTGACTTAATTTATTTCTCAAGTGTGCCTTTATATCATCTGCTCATGAGGCACGGGGTTGGGGTTTAGCGTGACTTGTTGGTAGACTGTGAGACATAAATAAATTGCATTTGAGTAAATCTGAAAAACAAGGAATCTCCCTCTTCTTTGTCCTTACCCCCCACTGCCCAATGTCAAAAATGCCCTTGATCCCAAATTGCTCAATAAACCAGGAACGATAAAATGGAAATAGTTTCTCTTAATACAAATGAATCCTTTCAATGACTAATTTGAAAGAGCACTAATCTACAATGAGAGCTTCTTTGAGACCCATCTTTGTCACCAACTAGCAGTGAGGTCTGCCGCAGTCATTAACCTCTGGGACCCTCTTGTCCGCTCTTTGTAAACAGAGGGCACTGCAGGAATATTGTGTAATCCTAAAAGGATGGCGCATCGTTAACGATATAACATGAACAAATAGTGAGGCCTTCGTTTATACATAATTTTGTTTTTGCTGTATGGATAAACCTTGATATTTAGAAAGTAACAGAATTATGTTACTCTCTGTATAGCCATTTGAAGTTAATTAGGCAGTGAATCTTAATTACCTACATTAGTTGAGCCTGGTAAAGTAAAACAAAACAGTTTCCGCACATTGTCTTCTAATCTGCCATTAACAGCAGAAACAGAGGGTCAAATATTCATACACTTGGTCAGTGACCACTGACTCTGGGGTGTTTTAATTCATGACCACATTTTCATCCCACCTAACACGGTTGCCAGCTCAGGGAGAAGCATCCATCTTCTCTCTTGAAAGGAGAATGAGAGAAGCAGAGGACCGTGTACTCCCCCACTCCCACACAACGTGAAATGGCAATTCTTCAAAACCTTTGCTCAGGCTATTAAATAGCTGATTCCATGACACGGCTTTCCCTTAACGATTAAATTGTTCATCAGCCAATATCTCAACCTGAAATTGTTGTCAAAGTAGTGAAATATCTCGGAGTAAGGCCATCCTCATTATGACAGAATGTCTCAGGCAACCTGGATGTGGATGTGGCGTTTCAGAGTCCCTTTCTCTACTAAGAGCAAAGGGACTTAGAGAGCCACCCACTTGTCTCATCATGTGGCCCATTTTGCTGATAGGAAAACTGAGTCTCAGAGGGGTCAAATGTTTTACCCAAAGTCATGCAGCAGCTGATAGCAAACCTAGCACGAGAATCCAGGCTTCTGACTCCCAGTCCATTACCAAAAAGTGTATACTCGGTTTGATGAAGTGGAATTTAAAATAGCTGGGAGTGGAAAGGAAAGACTTTCAAAAGAAGATGAACTAAAAAATAAAAATTCCCCAATGGGCTCTAAGACCTTTGATGCAGGCAAAACACTGGAAATGGATCCCGGTTAAGCTTCCTTTTGCAACTGTGCAGACTTAGACTTCTCCTTTGTACCTGGGAACATGGTGCATTATTCATGCAAACAGAATCTATTTGTTCTGAGACTCTACAGAGAAGAAAAAAAAGTTAATGGCAAAATTAAGGGAACAAGCGATCTTGGCTGCGCTTTGGCACAGAAACCTTCAACAACCATCTAAAGTTAGATGTGGAAACCCTCCTTGGGAAAGGAGATTGAATGAAGACATTAATGAGAGCAGATCTATCAATGCAACTGGAATCCTCCCGACTGTTCCTTACGTACAGCACTATGGTGGTTCTGGTGTCCCTGCCTTTCAAGTTTTCAGGTATTTAAGTACTAGACACCTCAGTCAAAATGATGTGGAACGTATTTGTTCTCAAGGTGTGTTTTAAATGTGCAAAATAGGGGCGCCTGGGTGGCTCAGTCAGTTAAGCATCTGCCTTCGGGCTCAGGTCCTGATCCCGGGGTCCTGGATGGAGCCCTGTGTTGGGCTGTGTGCTCAGCGGGGAGCCTGCTTCTCCCTCTCCCTCTGCCCCTCTCCACTCCTTGTGCGCCCTCTCTGTCATATAAATAAATAAAATCATAAATAAATAAATAAATACATACATACACGCATGCATACTATTTGCATGTTGTGAGATGTTAGAATGGTTTGAGGAGGGAGGTCAGAGGAGTTTATAAAGTGGAACTGAGAATGGAAACCATCAAGGCAGCACCACTCAGGAGTTAATAGGCACTTGCTTAAATTACAGGCACCTGCCAGGCAGCTGGCACACTCTGGCTCGTGGAGCAGAATTTCTCAGGTGATCTGCACACACCAGTAGCTGCCTCGCCGGAGGCCCTGGACAAATGCAGATGTACAGGCCCTGTTCCAGGGCTCTGGGAGCCGAGTCTCTGGGGATGTGGCTGGGCATTTGCGTGGCTAACCTGCTTCCTGGGGGCGCCTGATCCGGGAGACAGCTGTACGGGAGGGAAGTTCTTTCTTCCATTGCTTTATTCGAAGCTACTCCATTTGATGTAGAGAGCTGAATATAAGCTTAAATTAGGTTGGAGAGATGGCTTGAGGCCAGTTTGTGACTGGCCTTGTTTTCTGAGCCAGGCAGTTTAGGCTTTACCCCCCAGGAATTAGGTAACTGACCGCCATCTTTGAGAGCACTAGGGTAGAGCACTAGACCTGGTTGTTAGGAAAGTAACTCTCGTCACAGCAGGGAGCCCAGACAGCAGTGAGACCAGTTCAGTCATGCAGAATTAGTTCTTAGTGACGATTTCTCATCAATTTATGTTGCTGCAAAGTCATCTAAGAGGAAAGGGTATTTATGATATCTCCTGTGCAATAGAAGCTTCCCCTCTCCATGAAGAGAAAGGCTTGGAGGGGGCTCCTTTCTCTGCTTGTCTGCTCCTTTCCACCTGTGGAGAAGTAGCTAGCCTGATCAGTGCAGTTATGACTTTGTGTAGTCCAGGGCTTCTCAAATTTTGGTGTGCAGCAGACCCACTTGAGGGAGTGGGAAACTGAGGACTGTTGCCCTCCTTCTCCCCCACTCCTCCCTCCCCGGAATTTCTGATTCGGTGGGTCTGGGATGGGGCGAATAAGCTTGAGCTTCTAGCAGGTTCCCAGGTGATGCTGATGCTGCTCAACCAGGAAACCCTCTTGGAGAACCACTCCTTTCTCTGGCAGCCTTCAGGAAACAGTAAGTTTTGTTTTTCTGTTGAGTTTTTAAATAAAATAACTTCATACAGCAGAAAAGGAGAGAGCAAGGGGTAGGGGAGGATGGGCTCTGCTCAGGGCTGGAGGGTTCTGTGGGCTGTTAGGCAGACTCTCAGCTCTAAAACCGGCTCCCGGCTTCGAGATGGGGTTCCACAAGTTTGGGCCTGTGCTTGAGGATGGGGAGCTCGGCACCTCCAGTGGCTGTTCTTCGTTCCTATGGCCTAAGTGATGATCCTCCAGGAGATCCGGCCTGTCTGAAGCAGGGCTGGCTTTCCCTGGCTTGGGCTGGGGAAAGGGAAGGGGGTTCGGATCATCCTGTTGGCCCCTACCGTGACCCCTGAGCTCTGCATCCAATTGCTGTCCCAGTGTCTTCCACGTTGAGGAGTCAGTGGGTTGTTCTTGCTTTTTTTTTTTTTTTAATGAATTAAACTCCTTTGTACTGGCTTTATTCTCATTGTGGGAAGGCCCCTACTCCAGCTCTTCAGTCTAAGACCACCTACATAAGCCAGGGTGGAGCTGCCTGAGGGCCCAGTTGCTTCACTTAGGTGGGGATAGACTAGGAGGCTCTTTTACGGCCCAGAGCAACAAGTAGGAACCTCCAGTTTATATTTATCATTTGATACCTCTATTCCCGGGCTTTCTAGACAGGAAGAGAGTAAGGGGGGCCAATAGTATGATTTGGGCATCAAACATCTCCTCATACACTCTGTGCCATTTAGAAGGAAGGCTACCTTCTGGAGTATCTGAGTACTTGCTCACATGAGCACACATGCCGGCTTTGACCGAGAAGGTTACAGTGTGTGACGTTGCAGTGACAGGCTGATGTGATATTACTGGGACTTCAAGTCACAAAAAAGTGGAATTGTGCATCCAGAACATTAACATGTGCTATTTGGTCTTTAGATTGTCAGCACTGGGATTTTGACAGAGAGTGCTAGATCGGCTCTCCCAAATTCTGTCTCCGTTTCATTTTGGATTTCCTCCAGGGAAAGCCTTGGCTTCATTCAGTTTCCAGGGGCTGTGGAGTCATTCCTCTCCACAGGGTCTCAAGTTGGTTCTAGATTGTTCTCTTTGTAAGCCTGAGCACGGGTATGGGTTTTAGAGACAACGCTGAGACCGATTACAGAGAAATGGTGCATTTTATTTTTTTTTTTTATTATTATTATGTTAATCACCATACATTACCTCATTAGTTTTTGATGCAGTGTTCCATGATTCATTGTTTATGTATAACACCCAGTGCTCCATGCAGAACTTGCCCTCCTTAATACCCATCACCAGGCTAACCCATCCCCCCACCCCCCTCCCCTCTAGAACCCTCAGTTTGAGAAATGGTGCATTTTAAGTCAATGAACAGATAAAAAGGAGTACGATTTCTTCCTTTATCAGCAGCATGTCATCTTGGTGGATGGAGACAGAAAAGCCTATGAAATGGAGAGAGCATTACTGACTGTTTTTAGGAATGGAGTTTGCTCAGTTTTGTTGGAGTGGAATTCGTTCTTAAAAAAACAAGTTTTTATTGTCAAGTCAGGGAAGAGCAGTAGAAAAGTGAAGGAGAAACTGTAGGAAGATGTGCCCATTGAGATAGAAGAAGAGGAAAGGCGTTGTCTTAACCCAGAGGCTGAGGACTCCGGGAACGCAGATGTGAATGGGAGAAGGGCGCGCACCCAGATCTAACTGCTTCTAAAGGAAGAACTAAAACATGAAGGGGTGATTTGATAGTTGCCACATCAGAGACTGGATTTCTCCCTAAAATTTTCACCCCATGAAGCTGTACATTCTGCATGGACCAGAATGTTTCCCAGAGCAAGACTGCAGCATTATTGAGAAACCTCTTAGCAGCATGGCAATGGGGTGGGTCAATCATAAAAGCAAATGGGAGCCACTGTAAAATCTGGGACAGCACGGGAGGGGCCTACATGGTATCTGTTCAGATTGCTAAGAGAATAACAACATAACGTATTTATTTAGTTTTCAAGATAACACAGCATCTCATGCAGACAGATACGATGTGTGCTGTGAGGGGAGCACGGCAAGGACATTGATGGTGTCGAGAGATTTAGGGCACATAACAGAGTTTTAGCCAGAGAGGGCAACATGACTGAAATTAGGCCTGAATTTGCTGTAGACGGCCAGGGAGAGATCTCCTGGGTGGTGGGCTGCATTTATTTTCAGCAGGCCTAGAACTGACTGAATTCAACCCTCTCAGGCAGGCGACAGCACAAGATAAAATCTAGAAGGAAGAGTGCTTGGCCCGAGAGCAAAGAAAAAGGAAGGAGAGCACAGTGATCCAGCAAAACAGGCTTAGCTCCACAGTTTAGAAGAAAGAGAATCTACTTAGAAAGTAGGTTATCATTTCTTTAAACTTCACTTGGCCCGCTGAGAAGGAGGGGGAGAAAGGAACCAGAGCACTCAGAGACTTACTCTTATGTGATAGAAAAATGAGGAAAGAAAGAAATTTTGCTGCTAGGAAAATAGAACAGGTGAGTCAAAGTCTGGAAAATTCAAAAGTGGAGGGATGTGGAAGATTTGCAGGGAGAACATTCAGTCTAAGGGCATACTGATTCTTTCCGGCCCCCAGAGGTGCCCGTGCATTGGGAAATTCATGAATTTGCTGAAGGTAATGTTAAACTGAGATAAATGTAGAGAAGCAGCAGACATCCCCTAAGAGATAAGCTTCCCAAGCCCCTGGAAACTCAAGAGCCAGAGGTAGAAGGAGTAGCCACTAATACATAGGAATGAAGTATTCCTTGGCCTCTTGCTGGGGGTGCATTAGCAGTGCAGAGAAGGCCAGGCCTGTTACAAACATCACAAGCGATGATGGCACTAGACAGAGTCTACATGGTTCGGTGTTGAGGCCAAAGCACCTATGGTTCAAAAGAGATGGAATTTCGGAGGGCCAGATCCTAAAAGCAGATGTCTAACTGTGATTGCGTAAGTCTTTCAAGAAGTTAGGTTAGTTCCAGGAAAGGGGAGGCTGTGTGATGGCATTTTTTTCCCTCCAAGAAATTGGAAGGTCACAATGAACCTGTCCATACAAGATCTTTCCTAGGATCTAGACACACAGTTCTGTGCGGGCTAGCCACTCTGAGGCTGTGGTTTGTTGTGTGGTCTCTAAATTTTGTTGGCATGAGTGTGGTGCTGTGATATTCTTTGTCCTTCTGACTGGCTAGAAAAATAGCCCTCCCGAGAACCTTGGAGCTGCACTACCTCTGTTTTGGAGGTGCTCGAAGCTCTACCCATTCCAGCAGAGGGTTGCTGTGGATGCAACTTCTTCCCAAGAACCCAAACTGCCTCTGAGTGACATGATCTGGCTGAGGGAGAGTAGAATAGGCAATTAGGGGACCTATTAGTCTCTAGAATCTTGTAAGAGATTACAAATGCAGGGGCTTAAAACGACACGGATTTGTTATCTTACAGTTCTGTCAGTGCAAAATGAATACTAAAGTAATCAATTAACTTCCCTGGGCTGAAATGAAGGTCTTGGCAGGTGTGTGTTTCTTTCTTGAGGTTCTAGGAGAGCGTCTGGTCCCTTACCTGTTGCAGCTTCAAGAGGCTGGCCACATTCCTTGGCTCATGGCCCCTGCCACCATCAAAGCCAGGAACGGGACGGGGAGTCCTTGTCATGCTGTGCCCTCTCTGGTTCTGACCTCCTCTTCCACCTCCCTTTTCCCCTTTTATGGCCCCTTATTATTATATTGGGCCCACCCAGATAATCCAGGATAATCTCTCCATTTTAAAGTAAACTGATCACCAACCTTAGTTTTATCCATAACTTGAGTACCTCTTTGCCATGTAAGGTAATGTATGCACAACTTCCTGGGATTAGGACGTGGACATGTTGGGAGTATGTGCGGGATATTTTGCCTAACACAGGGAGCAAGGAACTTTGGGGTTAGTTCTCTAAAGTTTAATTGACAAGGCAGAGATTATTTTATGTCCTTATTTTACTTCCTCTTGGAATGCAATAAACAGAAGGTCCGTATTCAAGTTTGAGGCATTTTTATGCTACTGTTCATTGTGTATCTTGTTAGGTAATATTTGGATGATATGGCTGGGCACACAATGAGATAAGGCATAGAATAGATGATGTATTTGTGGCCTAAGATGCAGCATGTCTGTGATGCTGATTTCATGAATGTCCTATTCTGATTCTTTTCGGGTGCTTCTAGGGACAAGTGGCCTGCCCAGGTCATAGAAGGAATTGTAGGTCTATGCTCATAGGCAGAAGGAGGACCTCTCAGTGTACTGACGATCTTCTCCCCATTAGCTGAAGTGTGTGTGTGTGTGTGTGCGCGGGGGGGGGGGGTATCCCATTTGTCCTTAGGCTTGAGTACTATTTTCCAAACCAACTTTATTAAGAAACCCTACATGGGTGGTTCTTACAACTTCTAAGACTAATAAAGCTGTTACATTGATTCCCATTGACTGTCAGTTTTTGGAAATTACCTTCAAGGGTTAAACCCTGTGGAATAGAGGGAGAGTCATTGGCATCCAAACCTCCAGCACATCTAGCAGGGAAAAAGAAATCTTTACAGGAAGAAGCATAACGATGATGTTACAACACTTCTCTCATCTGACCAAAGCTGTGACCTAAATTAATATCCACAGCTTTGTAAACACATATGCATTTTTATGGAGTCTTAACCCACAATGCTGTGATCTTCATCATTATCATCTTCATTAGAAGCGGATGGCAGCAGAGTGTTGCCTACACACTTAGATAATGCTTAAATAATTCCTGGAAAAACAGCCAGGCAGCCTAATCAATTCTTTGAGGAGCTACAATGGGAGCTGGAGGGGCAGGGGTATAGTTAGTAAACAGTTGCTCCGAGAAATTAATTTGTGGGCCAAAGAGATGGAAAGTCTTTGAAATTGAAAAATGGAGCCCCTTATCCTCCAATCTCATCAATATCATTGGGATACATTTTTGAAATCTCATTTATTTGCCATTTCTCTATTACAAAACTTAGGGCTGATTATAGATTTGGAAAATACAGAAAAGCAAATACACACACAAATGTATTCCAATTCCCAACTACTCCGGAAAAATACACTGTTGAGAATTTCGGTGAACATGCTTTTATTAGATACAGTCCAAACAACCCTTGCACTCAGATGCCTGTCCTCGAACCTTGCCTCCATGGACATTCTGGGGCCTGGGGGATTAGCTCCCAGGAATTCCTGCATTGGTGTCTTTCCCTGATACAGGCTGCACACACCAGCCAAGCTTTGTTTCCTGCTGCCCTTCTTTCAAAATTGCAAATCTCAGTATCCTGAAACATTTGTTATACTTTTGTTGCATCCCTTGGGCCAGGCAACCTTGAAGGCAGAAGCCATTGTGTGCTCTGAAGATAGACTATGGAGGAGAGCTCAACTCTGTTGATCTGCTGCATATTTATGTTATTTTTTTGAATTCAGCATATTTTTCAGGTGTTTTTTTTCTTTTGATAAAATAGATGTTTTGAACTCTCTCCGTGATTTATTTACTTATTTTTTAAAGAGACAAACAGATTAATAGGAACGGCCTCTGCTTATAATCTCTTTTTTGAAGAAGCTGAGTCAGAATAAATGGACTTCCTTCTTCCCTCCCATCACTATTATTTTTTTTCTTCACTACAGGTTAAAAAATGAGCAGAAAGATGTTTTGCATATTGTTTTGGGGCCCAAATACAAAAAAAGTTAGCTGCTGTGACAGCTCAATTTTGAAATGATATTCCTAAGAAAGTATTCTGAAATGAAATACATTTTAAAAACTTTTTCTCAATTTATTAGTTTTTTTTTTTTTCAGTCTGCTTCTTTACAGGTTGTCTAGGTATTTTAATCTCTGTTCAACAGTTTTAAAAATTCTTTTTTTTTTTTTAAAGATTTTATTTATTTATTTGAGAGAGAGAATGAGAGAGAGAGAGCATGAGAGGGGGAGGGTCAGAGGGAGAAGCAGACTCCCTGCCGAGCAGAGAGCCCAATGCGGGACTCGATCCTGAGACTCCAGGATCATGACCTGAGCCGAAGGCAGTCGCTTAACCAACTGAGCCACCCAGGCGCCCAGTTTTAAAAATTCTTTATGGCAAACTGTCTATAACTATTTTCCTAGACAAAAATATTTTGTCTAATAATCATTTTCAAATGCTGTTTGATTTTTTTCAGGAATCTTGTGATCTAGACAAATCAGAGCTTATATACTATTTACTGGGGAGGAAACCTACCAGAATGTTTCCTAATTTTATTTCCCTTTCTTGTTGAATTTATTTCTGACTTATATGTAAGCCCTTGAGTTATACTGGTGAGTGGTTACTGCGGAAGCTCAAGGCCACACCACTAGTGAATAGCAGACCCGAGACCAGAGCCAAACATCCTGTCTCTGAGTTCTTAGCTCTTGGCACTCACATTGCTTTCTATCCAAAAGGGCTAAAATCATTTCCATTAGGGTGACTAAGGAAACATAAGAGATTCTTGACTGGAGAGCTTTTACTGCAAAGGAAATTCTTTTTCATGTTTGAAAAGCTTCAAGCTGCAGTGTTGGCTTTTACTCCACAACCATGACCAAACTCATCAATTCCTCAGTGGAGAGCATGCTGGGAAGAGGGAGGAGAAAAATGGACACCATAATGTTTTCCCGGGGCTAAAGGGTCTTCCGTTGAAATGTAATTTCCTAGAGCTTGTTACTAGTTAATTCAACCAGTATTTATTAAGCACTTGTTCTGTCTCAGAGACTGTTCTAGTTCAGGAGGTAAAACAGTGAACAAAACA
This sequence comes from Leptonychotes weddellii, assembly GCF_054177405.1. Classification (NCBI taxonomy): domain Eukaryota; kingdom Metazoa; phylum Chordata; class Mammalia; order Carnivora; family Phocidae; genus Leptonychotes; species Leptonychotes weddellii. Next base: position 113,672,160 of record NC_138378.1, read on the forward strand.
GACAAACAGCTCTCCCTCCTGGAGCTCGTATTTTAACCATTGTCTCAGTATTTTTTATTTTTGTTAATATTCCTATTTAAGGCTGCCTTTAGCACCACTTACCTGAATGCTATCATTGTATTAGTGATATTTGCTGGCGAAGCAATCATTACTACTTGCTGGCTTCTTACAACATGCCAGGCACCGCACTAAGCGAATCACACCGAATCTCATCTGATCCTCATAACCACCCGTATTAGCAGGCTGGCATTCTAATTTTCATTCTGTATCATGAGTACGTAGTGGATCCAGGATTTTAACAAAATAGGTCTGTCCTCCTAAAGCTGTGGTCTTCAGCACTGTCCACCTTGGCTTATCTTAAAAATTGTTGTCTTAGACTGCAGGTCCAAGAAACTAGTTCAAAGTGAAAATTAAAATTGTTTTAGTTTTGTATCAGGTAAATTCAAAATATATTAGCTTTCAAATCATAGGGATGCATTTGTCCTTTAAGTCCCATCGTGAAGTGGTAACTTAGAAGTGCAAACTTCAGGGTAGATCATGAGATACATCTCCTGACTTTTCTAGTTTATCATGCAGATCTCTGTTACTGTTGAAAACTAGACAGACAACAGTTATCAGCAGTTGTCTTCAGTCCTTTGTGGTTGATCGAGAGCAAGAGTTGAAAATGGAGTCCAGTCCTCATGATTCTGACCACGTTTTTACATAGCTTTGGAAATAACAGCGGGCTCCAGATGGCAGAGGAGGTTAAGATCACCACAGATGTGCAAACAGGTGGGATGAGTGGGGAAATTAGTAAAACATGTCAGGGGATATTAATAGCTGTTAATTATTGAGAGATCCTACTATGGTAGGCACTCCCACTCAGGGGATGACCTACATCATCTCATTTAATCCTCCTGGCAGCCCAATCTAGGATGTGATTGATGCTGAGAGCAAAGACCTTGCTTGTGGTTGTGCTGCTTGAGGGTATCAGGATTGGACTCCAGGTAATTTTAATTCTTCTCCACTCTGTGACATTGTCCTGAGGATTCAGAAGGGGACAGATTAAGCCAGGCTGGAGAGATGGGGAGGAAGGCTACTTGGGGGTAATCCCTCTAAATTTGAGTAAAAATTCCTGCTAACGTTTTTATCCCACTTACATCCCTTGAGCATTTCAGGTGTGATTCGACAGTTTTGACCATGGACTTCCTTATATTGGGTGGAGCTGTCCCATATTGCATTGGTAATTTTAATTAGATACTTAATCAGTTGTAATGATCACACTTTTCTCTCTCTACCGCTTGTCTTTGCCCCATTCATATTTATGCACACTTTATTATTCTCTTCATTTTCCTTGCTGAAGCCACAGAATGCCGAAGCTTGCTTTCAAAGCTGTCTTGTGCTTCTTGTATTTTGTCTCAGATTCTAATATTGAAGCAAAAAGAAATTATATAAGGCAAGATTTCATGATATTCTCAATTAGAAAAAAAAATACGTTGCAAACAGAATGCACAGGTATTCAGAAAAAGACATTAGGTACCTTGGCCTTTGTCATGAAAGCTTTTATTATGAAGTCAGTTAGAAACCATAATCTATTTGGCCCTACAATGTACCCAACCTACACCCAGAGATATGGCTAATCTTTACTGCTCTGTTATATGAATCAGATAAAAGTGCCCCCTCTATATGTGTACACTTCCAGGCAAGAGGGAGGTGCCCTGCTGAGGAGAAGCAGGTATCCTTTCATCCAGGTGGATAGCTCTGAGCCAGGACACAAGCTTGGCGGGTGGGAGGAGCGGTGGATGGCGGCCAATATACCGGGAAACTTGGTGAAGCACGTGAACGGCACAGTCAGGCACTGGGGGCTTGTCTGTGGCTGTCACCATTAAGGCTATATAGGTTATGTGCCTTTTTTCCTCCTTTGGAGGAAATAACAGGTAGAATGCTGAGTATTTTGCATTCAATCCTCATAGGCTTAAAATCACCTGTTAAGGAGGTAATAAGGAAATGGACCAGAAGTTAAGAGCACACAGCTATTGAGTGTGGGAGCCAGGATTCAGACTGAGTTCTGATTAATTCTAAAGTCTGGCTCATTCTTGCTGATAAACTACTACCTTATCTCTGCACCGAAAAAAATTTTCAAACTTGTTGGGTGGCACAATTAGCATTTATGGAAAAAAAGTAGCAAACAGAATCCTATGTTACTTGAGCACATCAGACATTTCCCCATCTCTTTGCCTTTGTTGAATTTTTTTTACTGTGAGTTCCTTTTTCTTCTTATTTCTATGTGTTCAAATCCTAGCTATTCTTTTTTTTTTTTTTTTTTATTTGAGAGAGAGAGAATGAGAGACAGAGAGCATGAGAAGGAGGAAGGTCAGAGGGAGAAGCAGACTCCCCGCTGAGCAGGGAGCCCGATGCGGGACTCGATCCCGGGACTCCAGGATCATGACCTGAGCCGAAGGCAGTCGCTTAACCAACTGAGCCACCCAGGCGCCCAAATCCTAGCTATTCTTGTAGATTTTGATCTCATGCTACTCTCTCCACATAGCTTTTCTTGATTCACTTCAATATGGAAATAATCTCACTTTTCCAAATCACCAAAGCACATTCTTTTCCTACACTTACGGGTCTGATCTTGTTCCAAATTCCATTATGCCTATATACTTATATGCGTTCCCCCCTCGTGTATTGGGCTATAAATTCTTGGATGCTGGGACTATGTATAATTTGTCTTTTTAGTACCACTGCCTGGCATAATATGGGACCTTTGGTTTCTAAATGACTGAATTAATTATTACTCAACACTAATCAAGGCTTATTTTGCAAAGAATGGTATTCAAACCACACATACAATTGGAAATAATGGCAAAATTTGGTTAAGATATTTTAAAGGAAACCTTTAAGTATCAAAGAGCTGACATGGCAAATGTTATGGGTTGAAATGTATCTGCCCCATATTCAAATGTTGAAGTGCTAGTCGCCAATAACTCAGAATGTGACTGTATTTGAAGACAGGGTCACCAGTTAGTTGTGAAGAGACTAGAGAGAAACAGTGCATTACCTAGAGGGGAACAACAGTTTGAACAGCAGATTTTTCATCTGAAACCATGGAAGCCAGAAGAAGTGACACAAAATATTTCAAGTGCTGAAAGAAAAGAACTTTCAATTCTGGATTTTACAGGCAGCAAAAATATCCTTCAGGAATGAAGGGAAAATGCAAATGTTTTCAGAGGAAGGAAACCTAAGAAAATTTGTTGTTAGCAGAACTACCTTTGAAGAATGACTAAAAGGAGTTTTCCAAAGAGAAAAATGACAGAAGAAGGAGGCTGGTCTATAGAAGAAGGAAGAACAATAAAATGTGTAAACCTAGAGATAATATAATAGGCTTTTGTACATGAATGTTTAAAAATTATGGTTGAAGCAAAAATTCTAACATCTGATCTGGGGCTCAGTGTATGTAGAGAAATAAGTCATTTATATTTTATTTTTTTAAAGATTTTATTTATTTGAGAGGGGGAGAGAGAGAGCGAGCGAGCACATGATCCCTGGGGGAGGGGCAGAGGGAGAGGCAGACTCCCCGCTGAGCAGGGAGCCAGATGCGGGACTAGATCCCAAGACCCCGGGATCATGACCTGAGCCGAAGGCAGACGCTTAACCAACTGAACCACTCAGGTGCCCCAGTAATTTATATTTTAAAGGCAGAATGAGTAAAGGGGCCTATACAGAACTAAGATTTCTATATTTTACTTAAGTGGGAGAATGTCCATATAGAGATATACAGGCTCTAATATGTTATATATGTGTGTATATATATATATATGTGTGTGTATATATATATATATAGTAATTCTTAGACTAACCATGAAAAATACTATTCAAAGTTATATTTAAAAACAATAAATCAAATGAGAATAACAAAATATTCCAGTGACCTATTGGAAGGCAAGAAAAAGGAGACATGGAAATGAAAAGGAAACAAGCAGAAAGCAAATAAAAGGGCAAACTTAAGTCCTAATGAATCGATATTTAATTTAAACATTAATGGTCTAAATACAGATTAAAAGACAGATTGGTAGATTGGATAAAAAACAGGACCCAACTTTATACGTCTACAAGAAATTCACTTAAAACAGCCACATAGGGGCGCCTGGGTGGCTCCGTGGATTAAGTGTCTTCCTTCGGCTCTGGTCATGATACAGGGTCCTGGGATGGAGCCCCGAGTGGGCTCCCTGCTCAGTGGGGAGTCTGCTTCCCCCTCTCTCTCTGCCCCTCCCCCCACTTGTGCTCTCTCTCACACATGCATTCTCTCCCTCTCTCTCAAATAAATAAATAAAATCTTTAAAAAGCCCACATAATCATATAGGTAGATTTAAAGTGAAAGGATGGAAAAAGGTGTCGTGCAAATAAAAGTAAAAAGGTATTCAGCAATGCTCTGTAAGGCACCCCTTTCATGGCACGCAGGGCAGGAGGGTTCTTGAACCTCTGAGAGGGTGGTACACATAGTGATTAATTTTACCCTTTGGTAATTTAGGTATGCAAAATGTAATTTTTAGGAAAATGACTAAACTAATTATAATGGAGTATGTAACCTCTAAACCAGCTGAAGAAAAAAAATACAATGAAATAAGCAGCCAACATAAAAGAAGTGAGAAGGGGAGAACAAATGTAACATAGGACAGGTGGGAGAAATAGAAAGGTGGGGGTGGAGATGGACGACGAAGACGAAGACGGTGGGCCCTAACGGATGTTTCTAAGGGACTGGCAATGTGGTGGTACCACAAGGACCCCCTTTAATGTATGCTTTATATGCTCTTCACACAAAAAAATTTAAAGGGGGTGAAGGGCCCAAGTTCTGCTTTACTTGATGGGTTATCCCTGGGAAAGTAGTTTCTTCTGTTCATCCAAAAAGTAGGGATTCAGCCAATTTTCAACCTGTTCTTGTTTCTCTGATGTCCTGAAAGCTCTGTTCTGGGCTCCCCTCTCAGGTTAGTGTTTCCTCATGACCTCACCCCTGAAGGGAGGGGTCTAACCCATAAACATTTCTCTTTCCAGAACCTTCTCCTCAACTCTTACACATGCTCAAGCCTTTCTGTACTCAGTTCACCTTCTAACCTGGCTGCTGCCAGTGCTTCTCAGAACTTCTCCAGCCAACCGTCTTGGCAGAATTTTCTAGAGTCACTCTCCTCCACTTTCCCACCCATGCCTGCATGAAGCCATCAGACTAACAGAAACTATTCTTACCTAAGTAGTCAGTCATCTTCTTGGAATAAAATGTACGTGTGTATTCCTCATAACTTTTGCTGTTTGATCTCTTAGCTGCATTTGGCAGAGAAGACCACTTTCTTGCTTTGGAAATTCTTCGATTCCTTTGCCTTGAATTTACATTCTTGTTTTCTTCTTTTCCTTTGATCCCTTTTAATCAGTATCTTATTCTGGATACTCTTTCTATGTTTCTGTTTGTTTTTTCTTCAAGACCCCTTTGCCTTCATATTCTACATACCCTTTGGAGTTAATCTTATAAAGTTCTTTGGCTTATTTTTGTTTGGTTGTGTGTGTGTGTGTGTGTGTGTGTGTGTTCTTGTTTTGGCTTCTACCTGGTGATACTCTCAGATCTTTATTCTCAATACCATCCTATCTTCTAAACTCCTGCTTTATGTATCCAATTAGCCACTTGGTAGATCTCTCACTTGAATATCTTGTAGTCATCATAACCCAACATGTTTAGAATGGAATTTCTTAGTACCTCCCCAACCTGCTCTGCCTCCTGTTTCCAGCACCAGCATCTACCCAGCTGTCCTAAAAACAGATCTGGGTATCATTCTAGATTCTTCAATGGATACAGATTCATAAGGTCCTATTTCTCTGTTATCTGGCCAGTATTTTACATCTCTACAGCTACTGCCCCCCGCCCCCGCACCCCCCCACATAGATTTTGCTGCTGTCACCTTTTATTTGGATTACTGCAATGACTTTAAGACAAGTCTTCCGGCTGCTAGCTTTACCACCCCCAGTCATTCTCCTCAATGCTGCCCATTCTGCCTATAATTTACTCAGAATGTGCATGTTCTCATCTACTGAAAATCTCTACCTTGGCTTTACATCTCCATTAGGATTTATTCCAAACTCCTTAATATGGGAAACATGAGTGCCAACATGTGGGGGTCCCAAGGCATCTAACATTTTCAAATCATACTGTCAATTTAATATTTAAACAGCATGACTGTAACCCCCATTCCACAAGAAAACTATCTTTCTCCTTGTATCTCAGAGTTCCTGTGGGGAGAATAGTTAGGGTTTTTTTCTTATTCCCTTTCCCCATTGAATTCCTGATGGTTCTATCTCACACCTCATAGGACTGCTGAATACTTCCTAAATATTAGGGTTCATTCTGGAGGGCTGCTTCTGTTTTTATTTTCTTCCAAAGAACTTGAATACAAGGTCATAACTGACGTTTACTGAAGCTGGGGTGGGTGGCAGTTAGAGATTCCCACATAGTACTTGGAATACGTTGAAACTGCTCATTAGTTTTGCTGTCATAGAAGTTACTTGGCCTCACTCCCCACTTATCTGTCTCTTTCTCTAGTAGAAGACTCTCCTCACCTCTTGCTATCTTAATCTGTGTTTTAATAGTCCTCCTCGTGCTTTTGTCTGGGCTGTCCATGGAAGTTGAAAGTTGCATCTCTTGTAGAGGGCAATTCATCTTTCTTTGCTCCCCCTCCCTTCCCACATCAGGCTACCACTGAGTTTCCTCTCCTTTCTCAAGCAATAGATCCATCATGGTTCTAAAAAAAAAAAAAATCAATTGCTCCAGGGGTGAATTGTGTTATTCCTCTAGAATAAAGAAGAGTAACCGTAGTGATGTCTTATTTACTAAATAGCATTCTTCATTCCTGCTACACGTGGCCATGTGTATGTGGCCCCGACCCCTCTCTTATTTTCTACTGTGGACCTTCTGCATGGCACTTAGCACTTGCATGACCAGGCTCCTCTCTGCCTTAGCATTGCCTTCTTCTCTGCTTCTTGGAACACCCTACCACCAAACTCTTTTGTAGCTAAAACTTTCTAAAAATCACATTTTAGGTTAAGTCCTTCAGTGAGGGTCACTCAATGCTCTGGATTAGGTTAGATGCTCCTGACATGTGCCTTTAACCAATGCTGTTCCCTTCCTGTGGTAAGTGTCCTGTTTCACTGTAATGATCTGCCTGCTCTCTGAGGGCAGGGGCTGTTGTCATCTTTGCCATGGTGAATTGTGTCAAGTACAGTCTCTGATATGTTATAAAAATTCAAACACATATGCCATATAAATGAAAAACAAGTTCATGACTCTCTTCTGAGAAGCTCAGAGGAATCTTCATTGTCCTTCTCTACCAATTTGGGACCAGGACTGCCAGTCATTCGGATAGACCATATTTGCCTTCCAAACGGGTCAATTTCTAAGATTCTTACCCATCTCTGCTGTACTGATATTCTGTGATCTTAGGTCATTTTTTTTTTTCTTTTTACAAAAGTAAAACAAACAAAAAACACTATTATTTCTTATAGTTTTCAAGCAGAGTCAAAACAGACTTAGGCTTCCCAGTTAGATTGCATCATGTTTCTAGGACATCTTTATTTAAGGTAGGCACTAAGGAATAGCTAGATTATTAGAATGGTTATTTAGTAAATCCCTGTAGCATGAATCCTTTGTCACATTTGCCTATTGTATGGTTCATTTATATCCTATTTTACTTTGACTCATTTGATTTACTTATCTTGAAATATTCTACATTCTCCTATAAACTTGATCTTCAGAGTATTCCTCTCGTGTAACAAAGTTATTTTTTACCAACTTAAGGATAAAAGAACTACATCCCCATTTGTCCTTCCAAAAACCTTTGATGAGTTATTTTAAAATTGATTCAGTTAAATTTATAAACTATTATAATATCATAGGGACATACATTCTTTTCAACTAATGATAGCAAAGTTACCTATGATTTTAAGCATTTTTTGCATAATGAAGATAATTTAAAACTCTTTAGATCACAAAAATATTTCAGATGACTATCTCATGTGAGCCTCACAGCTACCTCAAGCAAAGGGGAGGACGGTACTTTTTTCCCTATTTTACAGAGGACAGCATGGGAATATGGACCTTTAATGCAAGGCAGACATTTGTAATTTTATTTTTTTTTTAAAGATTTTATTTATTTGAAAGAGAGAGTGAGAGACAGCACAAGAGGGAAGGGGGTCAGAGGGAGAAGCAGACCCCCTGCTGAGCAGGGAGCCCGATGCGGGACTCGATCCCGGGACTCCAGGATCATGACCTGAGCCGAAGGCAGTCGCTTAACCAACTGAGCCACCTAGGCGCCCTGTAATTTTCTTTTTTGACTTTGAGAAAATACGTGACATTTCACAGTTTGATAATATATTGTGTTTCCATACAAATATCACATGAAAAATAAAAAACTAAAGTAAACTTAAGAAATATATTTGTGTCAAGCACATTTTCATAAGAACAAAAACTTTGGGGCATAATAGCCAAGTACATGCAGTGCAAATGTACTGAAGACTTTTAAGTTGCTTTATCAAGTTAATCTTGACTTGACTTTAATCATTTGACTAAAGTGGTAAAAATACGAAGTGAACTTCCCATTTAAAGCTGATGGTATTAACCTTTTGTAAACAGACGATTCAGTTAAGGAAATCCATTTTTAAAACACTATAAATATGGGTTTGCAGCATCTCAAACTCTAGAATTCCACAGAATTTTAGAATAGAAAGAGATCTTTCAGATCTGCTAGTATTATGAAATGTCAAAGAACTGCAGTATTCGAATGGCGTTTGGAGATGCTCTAGACTAGGAGTCATATTTGGGTCCTGATGCATGAAGAAATTTTCATCAATCCTTAATATATGGAAAAAAAAACTAGTAATTTTTTCATGAACTCAATTATATGACATTAAAGCATTGTTTTTTTTTCTAATATTTCGGTTGCTCCGTGTTTTTAAAATTGATACTTTTTGTTTTTATTTGGAGAATTAAAAATTGGCTTATCTCGGCTTTCCCTTCTCCTTTGGGTGTGTGTTAGGGAATTTTATGAGTCTGTGGTATCAAGCAATTTGAGTCTAAGGGATATTTGCCATTGCTGATGCCTCCTGAATACAGATGGGTAAGCTCTGGGCCAGAGGTGGTAGATGACTTGCTCTAGGTCATTATTTGGAACCACATCCCCTGATTCCCAGGCCAGGTCTGCCCCAGCTCCCTGTGCCACCTCGGAAAGCATGGGCTAGCTGCTTTTCTTCTGTGCCAAATCCAACATCCCATTAAAATTCTACTCACTAATTCATAGGCATTAAAAAATTAAAAATCTAGGGGGCGCCTGGGTGGCTCAGATGGTTAAGCGTCTGCCTTCAGCTCAGGTCATGATCTCAGGGTCCTGGGATCGAGTCCCGTGTCAGGCTCCTTGCTCAGCGGGAAGCCTGCTTCTTCCTCTCCCTCTACTGCTTCTCCTGCTTGTACTCTGTCACTCTCTCTGTTGAATAAGTAAATAAAATCTTTAAAAATAAAAAAAAAATTAAAAATCTATCCCTTTTGTCAAGTACTTTTCCTTTTATTAATTATCGAATCACAACAGACTCAATTGATTAATAACCCTTGTTACATGTATTTCCAGCTTATTGATAAGGTCCATCCAGGTACTACAGTGTACATGAAGGAAAGTTTATTTAAAAATTATTAGGGCATTTAAAATGAAGGTAACTAAAGCTAAGCCAGTCACAACAGGAGAATGGTGGGAAATTCATGAGGGAGGAAATTACTTTCAATGGTTATTTTAAGTAGATTCACTCTCCAGCATTGAGCCTACAGAAGACAGCATCTTAAATACAAATTTTATCCTCAGATGGCAGAAAAACTGTTAAACAGCTGGAGTCCTGGAAGGAGAATGGCCTTGAGTCGGGTGGAATTCCAAAGCATGGTATAAAAACAAGCGACTGATATTTTATTTATATCATTTATCTTCAAGAGGAGGCAAGCAAATATTTTTTT
>NC_138378.1:113682668-113737236 GCF_054177405.1 Leptonychotes weddellii
AAGAAGGTAGCAGGAGGGGAAGAATGAAGGGGGGGAAATCAGAGAGGTAGACGAACCATGAGAGATGATGGACTCTGAAAAACAAAGTGAGGGTTCTAGAGGGGAGGGGGGTGGGAGGATGGGTTAGCCTGGTGGTGGGTATTGAGGAGGGCACATTCTGCATGGAGCACTGGGTATTATGCACAATGAATCATGGAACACTACATCTAAAACTAATGATGTAATGTATGGGGATTAACATAAGAATAAAAAAAAAAAAAAGAGTCCTGGATCCATCAGTCACCATGCACTATGATGATGGCAAGGAATCCACCCGGGCCCCATTGTTGTGTCTCTGATGCTGTTTACTGGCCCATCTCTCTGTCTACATCTTGCACTCTGGTTCCAGCCATCTTTAGGAACCAGTGGCATCCCCATTGCTGTTTCTTTCATTTTTTTCTTCTCTTCCCTCTTCTTCACTTTTTGCTTCTTCATAACAGTAATAAGGATTATTAGTATAGTCATTTGTTACTGTGATCAGTAAGACCAGGCTCCTGTGTGGACGGAACTCACAGATCAATGCCAATACAAAGAAACAATATCACACATGCTGTGGTGGGCTAAAGAAGGGCTTCCAGAGCCGGCCTGAACAATCAGGTCAGGAAAGCCTTCAGTGTGGGGTGGCTATGGTGGAAGTTAATCAGGCAGACTGGCGAAGACGATGGCGAATGTGATGACAAAGATATCCTGATAGAGAAAAGCACATATGCAGTCAGTGGTGGTAAAGTCGGGGGATGTATTTGTTTATTTAATGGCTTCCCCTTTGCAGACTCTGTGCCTTACTGGATGGGAGTAGATTCAGGCTATAGCTGGAGACTGAGGAGAGCCAAGTTACTCTGGGAGGATGAGGAAAGGAGAAGCAAGTGCTGAAAATGGTTTCCTCGAGACCATGAATGTCTCCTTAACAAACCTAGACCTCAAGCTCTGAGACCGAGTTCTCACTAGCTGGGCCTGTGCCACTCCGACCAAATCATGAGTGACAGATGAAAGGAAGACCTGAGATGCAAACCACATACCAGTTTAGCAAAAGAGCCCTCTCAGGATTTCCTCTAAGATCCTGCATGCAGAGAAATGACACCATTTCCTGGCTTAATAACGCAAGTTTGAGAATGTTTCCAATGACCTATTCCATTTGTGTTGCTTGACTTAACTGTGCAGGGGAATTACCTTTGGTGGGGATGGGGGTGGTTTTAGGGAGACCATGGAAGTCTTCATACTTTTGTCCCTCGTTTTCCCACTCTGGGATACAAAGCCTTGCCTTTCAGAGGATGAGATGACGTTCAGGAAACCAAGCCCCGGAAGACTTGACACAGGAGCTTCCATGGCAGGCTGTGCTGGGCGGTCAGGGGCCTTGCCTCTCCCTCACAAGCTGGGCTCTCTGGAGCATAGGAAAATGAGAATATTAAGCCATATGATCACTAAAACTTTTCTGAGATTGTGCATTCTGCTTTACTTTGAGGTATAACTGTTCATCTTCCCAGGGCAACTTTTGGTAGATAGTAGGGTAGCAATGGGCATCTGAGCAGGACCAGGCTATGCCTAGAGGGGAAGAACAGACAAAAACAGGAGAACTACCATGAATGGCTGGTTGTCCTGTGAGAGGTATCTTCTTTTTGGATGCTTAGTGTTCAGCTTGACCTATCTAAGCAATCCAGGGTCAGGTGTAGATGTCTGTCATCATAAACTCCCCTGTAAGTCTATACCCTTTGGAATCGGCCAGTTCCATGCCTGGGTATGCTTGCAGAGTTCAGCTCTTGCAGTAAGTTAATTTTTCCTGTGTGTGTCCCACCCAAGTGGGCAGCTTCCATGACAAGCTTTGGCTTTCTTACTTTTCCTCTCTTAAAAAATTCACATGCTTGGTCCTGCCCAGAATAGGCCAACATGGCATCTTATGAGGGTGCCAGATCAGAAAACAGAGGACACACAGTTTGAAAGGAAAACTCCTCATTTATATATGGCAGAAGCAGTTTCATGGTGGAAGCTACGTGTATTTTCATTGTCTACAAATAGCCAACTCAAACCTCAAAATTAGATCATGTAAAGAGAAGAACTCAAGAAAAGTCAAAACCTTGAAACTTACCTGGAATGTGTAATCTTAGGAATAGTCATCTTCTGGATTAATTGTGAAATTATTATTCATATGTAACCAATGAAAGGACCTTATAATGTTTTGATGCTATTCCCCCTTCTCAAAATAGAGAATAAAAGGTAAAATGAATATTTATTCCAGGAAAACTCCCTAGTTTTAAAGAACAGTCTGCTGTCTGCTGATACTTCCCAGGTGGATGCTCAGGCTCTCTCTGACATGCTTGAACATTATGCATGAGCAATTTGGGTTGTAAAACCAGTTTGCAAATAAATGAATTTCAGAGATCTGTTTGACAAGAAGGCAAAGTAGTGATCAAAGTGTTCAGCTGATTAGAAGGGGAATAGAAAAAATTAGAAGATAAGAAGGAACAGGAATGCAGGGAAGGATGTATGATGTGTGTACATATGATCAAACCTGCAACCAGACAGTGCTGAGGCCTCCGGAAGACAGATCCGCTCCCACCTTGTCTTTTGGGAGCCTGCAGACTAAGAGGGCTGATGGAGGCTGTACTGTGCCCCTCTCCTACAAAGTTCCTTCACTTCTATTTCTTCCTTTCATCTCCTCAGCCATCTGCCAGGGAAAAAGGAGCAGGACTGTAATTCCCATTTCACAGACGAGACAGAAGGAAAGGGACTACTCCCCTTACAGTTCTCATCTGGGCTCTACCTTCCCCATAAGTGAAGTCCTTGTTCTGATGTCATCAGATCACTGGGGAAGTATCTTACTCATGTATGTGTGGCCTTTAGTGGTCCCCGTTCCTGGACCAGACTTCCTCAGAAATCTCTCTCCAGAAATTTGATTCTGCATTTCCAGTGTTTTCTTGGAAAAGGCAAATATTGCTTGAAAGATTAATTTCTTACAGGAAGGAAGGTGGGATAGTGGAAAGGACAGATGGAAGCTGCAGTGGGCACAGGTTACCTGGACTATCACTCAGCATCGAATGTACAATTACGCCACCATATGTCAGCTTGGCACTGGATGGCCTTTGCTTCACCATGTTTATGCTCCAGCTTCAGTGATGGCCTCATCAAGGCACATGTGTCATCTGCTGCTTGTCAGATACACCCTGCACTTTTCTCATCATTTCTCCATAGTCAGCGGGTGTCAACTTAGTTGTCTCTCTGCTCTCCTCTTCCTTCTTTTTGGAACTTTATCCTGGAGTAATTGTGATAACAGCCAACATTAATTTCAGTGGATGTGTTAGTCTTCTATTGCTATTGTAATACATTTCCATAAACCTAGTGACTTAAAACAATGCAAATTTATTATCTTCCAATTCTGTTGGTCAGAAGTGTGAAATGGGTCTATGCTGGACTCAAATTGTGATTTGGCTAGGGCTGTGTTCCTCTGGGAGGCTCTAGGGAAGAATCTGTTTTCTTATCCCTTCTAGCTTTTAGAGGCCATCACATTCCTCAACTTGTGGTCTTCCTCCATATTCAAAGCCAGCAGTAGGGAGCCAAGCTTCTTCTCATGCTTCTTAAGTTTCTTCTCATCTCTCTGTTCACTCTCTCCTGCCGTGCTTTCCAACTGTAAGGACCCTGAGTCTTCCACACTGGAAGCAAGGCCCTCACCAGCTTGTTCACCATTATAACCTCAGAGACTAAACATAATGAGCAGAGGCTCAGTGCACACCCATCCTCCCCATGCCACTTCTTTGCCTTTCCCCTCCTGGAGTTCCTCTCCATGCTCTTGGCGAGGTTATCAACTCCTCGAAGGCTATCTTGGGGTCTCACTCCCATAAGTGTGCCTCCCGGCACCCACAGAAGAGTGTACTCCCCAACCATGTGTGGGGAGCATGGGAGGCCTCCCAGCCTCTAGCACAATGTGAGTTACTTTCCCTACTTTCTAGCAGGGTACAGATCCAAACACACACTCTTCAGGATGCCCTTTCTGGCTCTCTTCTCTTCCATGTCTGAGTGGTGTTACTAAATGAGAGAATTCTCATCAGCATCTCTAATTCTTTTCATCATCCCCCTGATCCCTCATCAAAAATGACTCCTGAACTCAGAACTGAGGGATGCCAAACACAGCAGGCTGATGCGCCACTGAAATGCCTGGTTGATTCCTCCCTAAAATTCACAGGCTCCTATGTATTGCTTGGCAGCTGCCCCACTTGGGAGTCCTAGGCTGAATGCGAATTTTCTTCTGGAAAACTTTGAAGACAGACCCTAAGGAAAAGCAACTATAAAAAAATTCCCCTGTCCCCCAACTTCCTTTCTGCTCTTTTTAAGATGAAGTTTTAGTATCTTAGGGAAGATCTCATATAAGGGCCTTAGAGTCAGACCTTGGGTTCAGATTGCAGGACAGCTGTTTCCTAAGTGTATTCTCAAGAGCAGGTTACTTAGTCTCTTGAGCAGGGCCTCTGGGTGCCACTCTGCTGGCTGTTCAGTGCCCCACCTCAGTGGATGCTGTAGACATAGAACACAATGAGAATATCACCCCCTAGAGCTGTGCACTGCAGCATCCCCATCTGTGCTTCCCTAAACTCTAAAATGTGGATTTGACCCACTGCCACAAACGTGGGTTATGGAGGCGGAGTGACAGTATTGTGTATTTCAAGTGCTTGGCATATATTAGGGTCACAGTAAGTAGAAGTTCATGTCCTGGTTGGAGGCTAGTTCCTGGGATGTTCTCCTGCACGCTGGGCTGAGGGTGTTTCACACAACCACTTGCGAGAGGGTGCTTTAGGCCCTTTCAGTGCACACAAACATGTAATTTGGCTCCTGATGGATTGGGGTTGATTATTGTTTACGATTGAGTGTTGTGCTTTCATCTGAACGAACTCATTAGGCACAGAGAATGAGACAGGTGCTGCTCCCTGGAGTGTCAGCACCATACACAGCTTGTCTGCCCTGTCACTCTGACTTCGGCACAGGGAAAGAGTGTTCCAGGGCAAATACCACTGCCTGGAGTTTCTCCCTGAATCTGGACTCGGAGCACATTGCCTACCCATTGTGCTCATTTACTGGAGCAAAAAACCAGAGTCTGACTCCATTTTTGATGTATACTCACTGAGAGCTTTCAAGCTCTACTCCCCACCCCTTGCCCCAAATCTGGACAAAAGGAAAAGAAAGCCTGGTACACCATCCATCTGTACCAGTGGGATATTCAAACCATGTGGCCCCTGGGCCTTGTGCACAAGGGCCTTCACTCTGACCCCAGCCCCTAACCATGATATAAACCAAGCCACTTTCTCCTCTCTTCCCTTGAGCTATTTCTCAGCAGCTTGGGTACCTGTCCTGCTTGTCCAGAAAGTTCCATTATGTGAGTAATATATCTTTTCTTACCATCTTGGTACAAGTATAACATCATCCGTCTCAATATCAGAACGAATTTTGAGTGGAAGCTTGGTTACATCTTCCACTGGGCAACCACAAAATATTAATTTTGCCTTTAATGACTGAATTTGGAGACAGCAAGTGTAGAAAGAAAAGAATATTGATCATGAGTTTGGAAAATCCGACGGTCTTGTTTCAGCCAGTCATCAGCTGTATGGTATTCGTGAAATGGTTTACATGCTTTCACTTTTTTGAAATGGGCATTGTGATTAGTCAATGGATAAAGACTCGGAAGTGCTTAACACGTTAGGGTGCCTGGGTGGTGCAGTCGGTTAAGCATCCAACTCTTGATTTCTGCTCAGGCCATGATCTCAGGGTGGTGGGATCGAGCCCCACGTCGGGCTGCCTGCGCTGGCATGGAGCCTGCTTAAGATTCTCTCTCTCCCTCTCCCTCTGCCCTCCCCTCCCCTAAAAAAAAAGTAAATAAATAAAGTTCTTAACACTGTGTTCACATGTGGTGGTGGCTGGGTTCTTATGCTGATTCAATGGTCAGTGCCGGGCACAGAATAGGTATCTTCTTTCCTTTTTACCTTCTCTTCTCTTGCTACTCCTTCATCACTACTAAGAAATTCTGCAATAGATCTTTGCTTCTTGCTCAGCTCCTCTCTCAGTGTCCTGTGCAAACCTGGCGCTAGGTTACCTGCCTGAGAGTTAAAGGCAGGCCCAGAGAAGGCACTGGATTCCATGATGCTGAACAGCCCACTCGGGTTGGAGAGCAGGGAGGGAGTCGGAGAACTCACCCGGAGCTGTTAGCATGTGGGCTGGACAAAAAGGCCTTGGAATGATCATCGGCAAAGGCCATGTGAAAAGAGGAAACCAGATTTTTGGCTTTGAGGGAAAGAGTGTCTGTCTTGTGGCAGAGTAGAAGTGTATTGGCAGACTTGCTAAAATACAGATTGTGGACGCAGACTTTTCTGAAAGGGCATTTTGGAAAGAGGGGGATGAGCATCAAAGAGAGGAGAAATCACACTTTGGGGCAGACATGGGTGGGGAGCTCAGAGTCTTAAATGAAAAGGCAATGGTCAAGAAAGGAACCTTGTGATATGTGGGACGGCGGGGGGGGGGTGTGTGGTTATGAAACACTCCGCAGTTGAGGGTATTGTCTTCTGGAAGACTGCGTTACAAGGAATGATAGTTAACATGATCTGCTTTTGCTATGAGACCACAAAGCCACAAGTAAGGTCTTTTTTTCTTCAGCTCAGTCTTGTTCTATACGTATGCCCAATTCATTGTTGTGGTTTTCAGAGAAAGATTTGATCATCCTTGTTGTTGCCTGAAATTTAGGGTGACCTTTCTTCAACATCGTGGAGAACTTTTTTCTTTCAGGGGAACGGTTCTGTTTTCTGGCCAACTCCCCTTCATGGAATAATAGGACTCTAGATCACCAGAGCTAGAGCAACTTTTCAGGCGATCCTGAAGGGTCTGACCTCACTCGCTACTGGTGAGGAGAACAACGTCTAATTAGGGTAACTCCCCAAGATCATACAACCAGTTAAGAATGGGCCCTCCTGCATTTTTCCTGTGTTAGACCGCCCGTGACCATCTCTCAGTATCATGAGGAACGTTATTATTTTTTTAAAGATTTTATTTATTTATTTGACAGAGACAGAGACAGCGAGAGCAGGAACACAAGCAGGGGGAGTGGGAGAGGGAGAAGCAGGCTTCCCGCAGAGCAGGGAGCCTGATGTGGGACTCGATCCCAGGACCCTAGGATCATGACCTGAGCCAAAGGCAGACGCTTAACGAGTGAGCCACCCAGGAGCCCCATGAGGAACATTATTAATCCACTCATACATTTAATGTGAACTTGAGTTTTTTTCTAAACTTTATCTGGGTCTCTGATGATGTGTTTTGAAATTGATCCCACCTGACTTTGTGGCCTTCCATCGAATCTTAAAATCACAGGACAAGGTAATGGTGATAAGCCTTCACATCCTGTACAGTGCAGACGTACTCTTTCCAACATTTCTGATCAGGAAACATCTAGTTTTCTGTAACAATTCCAGTGACAAGAACCAATACAGACTCTGAGTCACTCTGCTTTCTCTTATTCATTTTTTTTTTTTTTTTTTTTTTAGCATAGTACCCTCTGCCTGAGCCGGCCTATTTGTTCTTCATTTTTATCTTCTTCCAAAACTTAAATCCTTTATTCTTTGGCCAGAAACATTTTTCTCAAAAAAAAAAAAGAAAAGAAAAGAAAAGAAAACGTTTTCTCAGTTCCTCAGCTTTCTTGACCCTGTTCTATTGGTTTGTTTGGCTTTGTCATCCACTGTTCGAGTCTTTTTAAAATTGAAGCTTATTGCAGAGCTTGGTGAACTGATTGTAAGAACGAACAGTCTCACCTATTTTTTGCTTTCATTTGGATGATGAGTGATTGTGTATTATGTCTTCCGTGCCACAGTCACCTCGCGGAAGAGACACGGTGCAGGTGGTATCGCTCTGGATGAGGAAACCATTGGCTGAGTGAGGCCCCTTCATTCCCAGGCATCCACACGATTGGCAAGAGACAGATTTAGGGCTGGCACATTGATCTATATCATTCGAGCTCAGTTTTGTTTTTGACAACACTCTGTGTGTTCTTCCCATTAAGGCAATGTCTTGGTGACGAGAGGGATGGCAGGGCGTTTGGGGGAATGTGGGATAGTTCTCTGTGTCCCTAAAATCAGCCCTATGCTATCATTTCCTCCCCCATACCTCGTTTCTGATAGCCCCCTGTGTCATATGTGATTTTATTTTTTACATTTTGCCCAGTTTGAGTACTCATTCCCTTCCTCTCGCCCTGCCTTCCTGTCTGGCCTAGATCTCTTGGGAGGGAAGCACAGTTTTTCCCAGATTGTGCATAGCTTCCCAAATTCACGACAGCCATTCGCCTTTGATTTCCACACTGGAATCTTGCCTATGAAATGTGTCCAACTGTTCCTAGGTAATTTCTCAGTTTCAGACTAATTCCAATCATGTTGAAACAAAACAGACTTGTGAGACATAAGCTCAATTTTTAGGTTCTGACAACTGGCATTTTTTCATCTTGTTCTAGAATTAGCAGTGATTTGAGGGGGGGGGAAGAGTAGGCAGCTCTTGGCATCTGGTATGTCGGGGGGCAGGGAATGGGGAGGAAAGCCAGGTACATCGCTCTCTGACCCTCAACATCATTGCTGGTGAGCCAGGCGTACCCCCGTTGACCTGCCGCTCTGCTATGCATCCATTAGAGCACCTGTGAAGTGCCCTTCACGGTTCCGGAAACAGTGGAGGTCGGCAACAAATGATGATTTCTTCTCTTACAACAAATGAGATCAGGCTTGAAAAATGCTGTGTAAACTTCTAAAGGTCTCATTATTATTGTTAGTTACTTCTTTCTTGGGTGCCTAGAGTTTCACTCCTTAATTAGGGGCCACTCCCTTTGCCTTTTTGGAATAACATTCAATCACAAAAGTGGCCTTTGAGCTCCCAGAATAGGTCACACCCAGGGTTTTAAATACAGTTATAATCTCCAACTAATCGTAGTATAAATGCTGACAGTTTGCAACCTAGAAGGGGTGAGTATAAGCCAGTATCCTGACCCACCACTTCAGTGTCTTCATTCCTGGATGAGCCAGATTAAGTGTGAGAAAGAACTCTGACTTTCCCGCTTTGGGAGTCTTTCTGCAAAACCAGCGACGCTGGTCTAAGGAGCTATGCTGTCCTACCTAATCCCCAGGGGGTAGGCAAAGCACAGACAATAGGAGTCAGCATAGTATTCAAAAGTGGGAGCCTTGGAATCAGACAGATGGGCTGATTCAAGTCCAAGATCAGCCATTCTGCTGCTGTCAGTGACATGTTAACTTCATCACTGTATGTCCCGCTTCCTTCATTTATAAAAGGGAGGCCATACTACCTGCTCATTGGGTTGTGTGAGATGGAAAGAGATAATGTGTGTGATGCACTTGTCACAGAGTGTGTGATGCTAATGGAATGTTCGTTTCCTTTCCAGGCTTTCTGTTGACGCAATGATGTCGGCTTTTCCTTCCGAAGGCAGGGAATTTCTCCCTCCCCAGCCCCAATGAGTATTTCCACTTAGATGGTTTCACAGCCTGCCTTAAAGGCCAAAAAGAAGAACATATTCCTCATCCGCTTATTCATTCACTTGTGATACAATAAGAAAGCTTCTATAATGGTCTAGCAAACATAAAATGAGAAATCATCTCCGTTCAACTGTGTTCCCTCATGTTTGTCCATTTAATCCAGGTTCCTCTTTATGAGTTTCTGCTCTAGCTCAGAGAATTCTTTCTGCTGCACTTTGTTCTGCGTATAGATGTATCTTGTTGAGTCTCCAAAATGAGAGAGAGAAAAAAAAAAAAACAAAGACAAAAACCATTTACATGTTATGATTTATTGTCAAAATGGTTATGATGGTAAGTGGGGATTCACTCTAGTTTATGAATAATATATTTACACTATTATGTCTCCTGCTGAATTTATAAGATTGATGTTCAAAAGAGAGACTCTAAGTATGATGAATCGCTACCACATAATGGTAGTCAATCTTTACCAGCTTCCATCCGAAATGAGCTGGAATGGGAGCAGGGTTGCTCTGAGAGGTTTTCAACTGGGGCTTTCTGTTATGTTCTTACAATTCCTTTGGAAAAAAAGATATTGAGTGCCAAACCCAGTTGTGATAACTTGGGTGGGCACAGCAGAAGGGTGTGCTGGAGCTTATCAATACAGGAGGGGAGGCGATATCTACGACTCAGTCAGAATCAGGGCGGGACGCCTGGTGGGTCAGTCGGTTAAGTGGTTGCCTTCGGCCTGGGTCATGATGCCAGGGTCCTGGGATCGAGTCCCGCATCGGGCTCCTTGCTCAGCAGGGAGCTTGCTTCTCCCTCTCTCTCACTCTGCTTCTGCTCTCTCTCTCAAATAAATAAAATCTTTAAAAAAAAAAAAAAAGAATCAGGGCTCTTGGAGTGGCTGAAGCATTGAAGTGTCCGCACTAGAACATTGTTTTGTCTTCAAATAGGCAGTGAATCTCATGCAGATTCAAGCTGGTGTTAGAGAAACATATGTAGATGGAGTCAGACAATGACTTTCTGTAGCTAGAAGTAGTACAGCTTTCTGGTTTCTTCACTCAGCTTATGTTTATTTAGTGCCTACTCTGACCTAAGCCTTGCTATAGGCATTTGGATACATCAGAGAACAAAGGAGAGGAATCCTTGCCCTCTGGAAACTTATATGCTAGTGAGCCGGAGACAGAAATAAATCGCTAAACCTGTAAATGTGCAGGAAGTTGGGTAATGAAAATGGCTCTGTTGAAAAATAAAGCAGGGTTAGAGGGATGGAGAGAGAGTTAGGGTGGATACAGGGGGACTTGCCTTTTCGTTTTAATTGATTAGGGATATTTGGGGACCAAAATAAAGGAAGTGAAGGAGCAGGCCATGAGGATAGCTGGTGAGAGCATTGCAGGTAATAAAGGCTTCGGGGTGGAAGTGGACTTGGCAGGTGTGAGCTGATGGGGAAGTGGGGGCAGCATCAGAAATGGATGCAGAGTTGGACGGCAGCACATGTGTCTGTTGGGAGCGCCAGTGGAGAGTGAAGGGAAGGACAGTAGGAAGAAGCTGAGGCCATGCATGCACTGAATGAAACACTGAAAGCTGCTTATGTTGGGCTTTTGGGGACTCGGAGCATCTAGACCCTTACATATCCCATAAAGATCTGTCTTGCTCCAACTCTGAGCTAAATATCTCAGAAACAACATCAAAGAAATGCCACCACATACCCATTTTCTATGGGTTTCGATCTGGGGCCCCCTGGCCCCACCAGCCACCCAACTCCCGCCAGCCTTGTCTTCCTAGGACTTCCCCTGCCCCCAAAGTGGTTATGCCTCTGAGCCTCCCTGCAGCTGACACAAGATCTGCTCTCTGTCAGCTTTCCACCTGGCTCCACCTTTTTTTTTTCCTTTTTTGTAAGATTTATTTATTTCAGAGAGAGAGAGTATGAGTGAGAAGCGGCAGGGGAGGGGCAGGGGAGAGGGACAAGCAGACTTCCTGCTGAGCACAGATCTTGACACAGGACTCGATCCCAGGACCCTGAGATCATGACCTGAGCCGAAGGCAGACGCTCAACTGCCTGAGCCACCCAGGGGCCCCCCACCTGGCTCCAACTTTTATCTTCTTTCTTCGGCTTGGTTAGTTGGTTAGGGGTTTTTGTTATCAATGTCCTTCCTGTTCCAACACATCTTTGGGTCCTTCTCCTAACCACTGGTGACAGGGTCATCTCTCATCTTCTCTCCTCCTGGCCTAGGAGGTGATCACAGGGCATGAGTAAGACAGACTCTCTCAAGAATCAGGAACATCTACCCAACCCATTGACCCAGGCTGAGTTAGACTGAGATGCCTGCACTGTTGGGGGAGCAAATAAAGTGACATATGAGTTTGCAGGAGGAGGAGAACTTCTTTCTGCCAAGAGAAAGTAATGGAAGCTCACGAAGAGAGTGACCTCTGGCTTGGGCCTTGGAGGGTGGATGCTATAGCAAGAGGCAGAAGGGGTGCGGGCTGGGAAAATGCATTCCACACAGAAGGAACCACTCGTACAAATAGATGCATATGTAAGAGTGCATGGTGTGTTTCAAGAGCTCGAGCCAGCCGCTATGTATGAAGGGAAGCAGTAGACCATAGAACCAGGGAGAGTGAACTTTATCTCAAAAGCCATGAAGAGCCACTGAAAGATTTTTAACATGACTGGAGGGGGATAATGTGTAGGATCGAATAGTCTTAAAGGGATTGTTCCTCCTAACACACTATAGATTGGTAGAGATGTACACTATGGTAATGATGAGCCTGTGGGCTGTGCCTCATGCAGGGAATCAGGGGAAGTGAAAAACCTACAGATTTATCATTTATTGTCATTGAAAATGATGCAGACTGAACATCTCTGGGTGCTTGCTGTGTGCCAGGAACTTATCTAAGCCCTTTTTATGGGGATTATCTTGTTTAATAGGAGGCCATAAGCCGTGTACATTTATTATTTTCATACCACAAATAAGGGAAATTTCCCAAATGAGGGAAGGATGAGGGAAGAGCTAGAATCATATAGGCAGACCACAAGGGGCGTTTGAGGCCATGCACAGCTTTCTTACCCAGCGAGGAGAAAACTTGGAAGCCCAGCAAGGGGGAGTGCTCGGTCCACAGTCACCCAGCCGTTAGCTGTGGAGCAAGGACTGGAGTCTGGGTTTCGAGGCTCCTGGATCTGAACTAATCTTCCACCATGAATCACTGTGTTGTGCACAAACCCCCACCTCCCAGTGGTTCGCCACGTCCTCTGTCAACTTATTCACAGATGACAGGTTACAGGGCTCCTCCTCTCTGAGGTGAGAGGCCCACTCTCTCTTCGATGACTGACGTATCAACATTAGTGATGAATTCATCTGGGCTAATCATACCTCCCTCCCCTTCGGATCTTTGAAAATTGGAAAGGCCCACAGGGGAGAGTATTTTAAGTCCGCACTCCCTCTGCCCCATAGGAAGAAAATGCTGGGTTGCGTGGGTGCCAGGAACTAAGGGGGTGAGGGGGCTCTGAGGGCAGGATGTGTGCACACACCAGAGGACTTTTGGTTTCGTTTTAAATTTGGAGCTGGCCCTAGCTTCCTTCTCTTTTACACATTCTAATTTCTGCTGTTTCCCTTTTTAGGACTCTTCAGTGGCCAGACTTACCTGCATGTCTAGCCCTGCACAAATATTTTAGCGATGATTTTCTGTAAGAACCGAAACACATGCCATCCTGTACTTCGGTGGTTTTCCTTCCTTGCTTTTTTTTTTTTTTTTCTTTTTTGATTTGCTTGCTTTTGAGCCTGCTCTTTCCAGAAATCCTTCCTGAATCTACCCAGTCAGCTCTGAGCACACCTTTGTTCTGTGATTCCTTCAGTTTGGTACCCGGTGATGCATTTGCTGTCACTCCCTGCAGACCCTTTCATCCACGTGTGCTGCTGAGGAAAGCAAAGCGAGGTGACAAAAAAAAAAAAACAGGTTTCTGGTTCCGGCTCCGTCACTCACTGACCTATGACAAGTCCCTCCTCGGTAAAGTAGTTCACCTGCCAAGACGTGGGAGATTGTCTCAAATGTCCTTTCCCAATCTAAAAAGCAAGAGCCTCTGGTTTCAATAGATTGCAGTCATCTTGGAGTGGGAGCATGAGTTCAGCATTCCTGGTGGGATCTTGCTCTACACCTAAATTAGGGGCACATGGCACCGTGGAAAGAACATTCAACACACAATGTTTCCTGTACACATTTCAACTCTGCCCTTAACTTTCTGCCTGACCTTGGAAGTCTGCTCAACACCTGTAGCTTTAGGTTCCTCCTCTACAAATTAGTGATCAGAATATCTACCTCATAATCCTTTGGGAATGATTAAATGTGATAAAATATAAAGGTGCCACATACGTGATAACTTAAAAAAAAAAAGATGTTTGAGTTACAGCCCCCCAAAGGAGAGGCTCAGCACTTGTTAAAACTGAGGTTTGATCTGGTTGGATTTGGATTTCACATCATTGTAACTATCAGCCGACCCTCTATTGTCTGAAATGAGGAGTTCTCTGCTACAGAGATAGATCATAACACATTTTAACTCCAAGGTTGCTTCTGAGCTTGCAATCAAGGACATCCTAGAGAATCCATCATTAACTCAGTATTCAGTAGACTCTCATTCATACTTTGGAATATTTAGCACAAAGACATGTATAGCTAGACGTGCAGTTCCAAGATTTAAAAAAAAATCAATGACTTCACAAGCCTATCTATAATCATTAAGAAGATGTTTTCAATAAACCATAATGAAATTTATTATTTCACCTATAAGACTTAACAGATTTGCAGATGGGTAAGGATCAGGTCAGCTCATCTCCTCCTGTGAAATTGCCCATTCAGATCTGCCCGCTGTAATAGATTTTAGCAGTGATTTGCAGCAAATTAGCTCAAGTGATTTCACATTACAACCTTCTGCTAAAGACACTTTCCTAATGGATCCTACTTCTTGCTGGGTCTTCAAAGCCTCTTGTTTTTGTTCTTGAATTTCAGAAGAGTTTAGGACAGTTTAGAGTAGTCCAATAAAATGTAATAAAATTGATTAAGGAATGTAAAGAAAATGAGCTTCAAGGCCAGAAAATTAAACCTCGAGTATGCTTAAAGGCAGGCAGAAAAGGCAGTGAAGAGCATGGGGAAAGGCATAGTCATTCAACTTACATCAACCTGCATTTTTCACTGAGCATGTGCAGTGTGCTAGAGACCAGAAGAGGAGTAAAACCTGGCACTTGGCTTTAAGCTGTTCTTGGTCCAGCCCACAGAACAGGAATTAGCCTTGTGCCTGCGTGGGGTGGGGTGGGGAATTTGAAGCTCGGGAGGTGTATTCATTTTCTGTGGTTGCTGTGAGAAATCACCCCTGTCTTTGCGACTCAAAACCAATTTATTATCATGAAGGTCCGTAGGTCAGAAGTCTAACATGAGTCTCGTGGGCTGAAAGCAAGGTGTCGGCAGGGGTGGGTTCCTTTCGGAGGCTCCAGGGAAGAATGCTTTTCTTTGCCTTTTCCAGCTTCTAGAGACTGTCCCCGTTCCTTGGCTCATGGCCCCTTACTCCATCTTCAGTCCTCTCCTGCCTCCCTCGTTCACTTTTAACAACATGTATGAATTTACCAGGGCTGCAGGAACAAAGTACAAAGCCCCAAATCCAGTGGCTCAAATCGCAGACATTTATTTATTTATTGTTTTTACAGTTCTGGAGGCTAGAAGTCCTAGCTCAAGGTGTTGGCCGGGTTCGTTCCTTCTGAAGGCCTTTCTGACCTCTTACCTAGCTTCTGGCTGTTTGGTGGCAATCTTTGGGGCTCCTTGGCTTAGGGAAGTGTCACTCTGACTTCTCACATGACCTCTGACCTTCATCTCACATGACATTCTCCCTGTGTATGCTCGTTCATGTCCAAATTTCTCCTTTTTATAAGGCACAGGTCATATTGGATTAAGGGGCCACCATACTTCAGTATGACCTTATCTTCACTGACTATATCTGCAATCACCCTAGTTCCAAGTAAGGTCCTATTCTGAGGTACTTGGATTAGGATTTTCATGCATGAATTCTGAGAGACACAATTCAGCCTATGACAGGACCCTGGTGATTACATAAGGCCCATCCAGGGCTAATTTCCCCATCACAAGATCCTAATTCAGGCATATCTGCAAGGTGACAGTGCACATATTTGCAGGTGACAGGGACTAGCACAGGGACATCTTTGGGGGTCTGTTATTCTGTCTCCCACAGAAGGCTTCCGGGCTCAGGTAGTATTGGAAACCTAGAGGTTTCCAAGGCGGCGGGGGGCGGGGGCGGAGTTGTCAGAAGGAGATTTTTGGTGGAGGACCCTGGAGAAGGAAGGAGCTGTATCCCCAGGAGATTATAGGAAACAACCACGCATTCAGCAAACCACATAGTCCTATAGAGTTGGGAGGCTTTATGTTCAGGCTTCTTTTCATTCTGTTATACATGATGAACTGTTGTTTCCATCTTAAGGCACCTTCTCCAGGTTTCTGTGACACCATGATCTATTTGCTTGCTTTCAACCACCAGCACGATTCCTTCCGGTCTACCCACACCAGTGGTGGCAAATCACAGCTGCTGGCCAAAGTCCGCTTGCTGCCTCCTTTTGTAAATAAAGTTTTCTTGGAACACAGCCATGCCCACTTGTTTGTACCCTGTCTGTGGCTGCTTTCAGGATCCAGTGGCAGAGCTGAGTATGAGTAGCCACAGGTGGGGTGTGGTATAGCCTTCAGAGGTGAAAATGGACTATTGCCTGGCATTTTATAGGAACAGTTTCCTGCCTCTGTTCTACTTTCTCTTCTCCTCCTCCAAGTTTTAGAGGGCTCCAGAATCCAATTTTTTATCCATCTTCTCTTTTCCATCCACATTCTTTAAGTGGTCTTAGCCAATCTCCTGTCTTGAGCCGCCACCTCCCTACTGATGGCACTCTAATGGAGATGACCAGTTCTAACCCATCACCTGTGAGTTTCGGGTACAAATATCAAACAGCCTCACAACATCTTCACCTGAGTAAGTAATCGGAATCCCAAAGTTAGTGTCCAGGAAAGAACTCTTGAATTCCCCCAAATACCCTGATCTGTTCCTTCCCTCATCAGTGATGTCATCATTCCCTTGTTCCAGCCAAAGACCTAAGCAGAAAGCATTGACTGTCCTCTTTCCTGCACCCCCACATCCCATCCATCAGCAATGCAGTGAGCACGACTTCTAAAATGTCCCTCGAATCTGAACCCTTCTCGCTGCCTTACTGTGTCTCCAGCTGCTAGTGCCATCCATGACAGTGTCTGTCATCTTTGCTACTATAATGACACCTACTGTTCTTGCTTCTAATCTGCCCACCCCCTCCCTCCAGTAAATTCACTACCCAGCAGCACTAACCATTTATCTTGAAGTAAATTTGATGTTTCTTCCTCTTCGAGGGATTCACATCTCACTTTAAAAAAAAATCAAATTTCTATGCCACTCCTGACAAGACACCCATGGGTCTGTGCAGTTTGGGCTCTGTCTGCTCCTTCTGCCAGCTCCCCCTGGCTCATAGCATCCCCACTTCCCTGGCCTTCATTCTGTGGCTTGAACACACCAACCACATCTTCATCTCTGGAACTTCGTATTGTTGTTGTTCTCCCTGCATGAACTCTCTGTTCCATACTTTCACATATCTGGCTCTTTCTTATCACGGTGACCACTATTTAACTGTCACCTCCTCAGAGAGTTCTACCCTGACCGTTCTCACGAAATAGTCCTCCCTCTCCCATGTCACTCTTGTAAATTTTATTCGTAGAACTTTTCATTTTCTGAACTGATCCTTTTATTGTTGCTTACCCTTGCCACAAAACTCACCCTTCTCTCTCCCCTTTCCGTCACACTGGGATGCAAGCTATGTGATGGTGAGAACTTGGTCTGGGTTAGCAAGGACTTCACGGAGGAGTGACCCGGGAGCCTCCCAGGTGATATTTCTTTATTTATGCACACAGGCATATGTGCATGAGTACTTTTAAACTGTGATACTTTTATTCTCCACCTTGTTAAATAATTTCTTCTTTCAGGATTATATCACAGATACGTTTGCCTGTTTAATGAATATATATTTTCAAATTACATATTATGGCCACAGACTATCATATTTTCTGAATGTACCTGATTTTCTTAACTAGTGCCCTAAAGTTGAACGCTTACTCTTCTGGCATTATAAACACACTGGGATAATCTCTACTGCATGTATATTCAACACTTGTATTTTTATAGGGCCAGCTTTCAGTCTGTATTCATAATAGGCCAGACTAATTGTTGAAATATATAACATCTGTACCACATTGCACACAACTGACCAGTTTGTACTGTGTAGTAAGGACCACCATATGTCTCAAATCTCAGCGCCTGGCTGTCCAGGTTTCTGTCCCAGGACCCTGTAGACCTTCCTCAGAGCCTGGAACCAAAGGTCGATGCCTGACTCCACAGGGTCCCTCTAGGACACTGTGGAAGGCCACTTGCATGTCATGCACTGCAGGAACAGTTTGGAATGTTTGTTTATAAATCCCAGGCTACCATGGCCTTAAAGTTAGATAAAAGTTATGGATATCACACATTTTGAGACGTAGCGCAAACATTATTTCTAGAAAATTTGTTTCAGCTGAGCATATGTAAGTCTTGAGGTTGGAAAGGTTATTTAATTATAACTTCACCAACACTGGGTATTGCCAGTCTTTAATTTTTATGGATCTTATTGGGGAAAATGTATCTTGTTTTTGTTTTATTTGTATTAGCTTGATAATTGATAAACTGAGCAACCTTTTATATGGTTATTGGTCATTTATATGTATTCCTTTATTTTTTTATTTTTTTATTTTTTTAGATTTTATTTATTTATTTGAGAGAGAGAATGAGAGAGACAGAGAGCACATGAGAGGGGGGAGGGTCAGAGGGAGAAGCAGGCTCCCTGCCGAGCGGGGAGCCCGATGCGGGACTCGATCCCGGGACTCCAGGATCATGACCTGAGCCGAAGGCAGTCGCTTAACCAACTGAGCCACCCAGGCGCCCTATATGTATTCCTTTTTAAGTGAGACTTGACGTTTATGTGTTTTGCCTTCTTTTCTTTGGACTGTGGAAGTTTAAAATTTTCTTTCTCTTTTGAGTCAGATTTGAGGTACAATTTTTAAGAGTTTTATTGATATAAAATTCACATACCATGCGACTCACCATTTAGTGTGCAACTGTATGGATTTCAGTACATTCACAGATTTGTGCAGTCACCACCACAAGCTAATTTGAGCACATTTTCATTGCTCCAAAAGGAAACTTTGTCTTTGTTAGCAGTTATTCCTTATTACCTCCTCTACCCCAGTCCCTGGTGAGCATTAATCTACTTTCTGTCTCTATAAATTTGTCAACTATGAGTATTTTCTATCAATAGAATCATACAATCTGTGATCTTTTGTGTCTGATTACTTTAACATAGCATAATGTTGTCAAGATTTATCCATGTTGTAGCACGTATCAATACTTCATTCTATTGTATTGTGGAGTAATATTCCATTGTATGGATATACCACATTTTATCCATTTATCAGTTGATAAACATTTAGATTATTTCCACTTTTGGCTTATGTACATAACACTGCTATAAATATTCATTTACATGATCCAGCAATTCCATTTTTGTATAAATACCCCAAAGAATTAAAAGCAGAGTCCTAAAGAGAGATTTGTGTACTCGTGTTTATAGTAACATTATTCACAATAACCAAAATGTGGGGGCAACTCAAGTGCCCATGGAGGGATGGGTGGATAAGCAAAATGTGGTATATATATATATATATACAGTGGAATATTCAGTCTTAGAAAGGAAAGAAATTCTGACATATGCTACAACGTGAATAAACTTTTAGGACACTGTGCTAAGTGAAGTATGTCAGTCACAAAAAGACAAATACTGTATGATTGCACTTATATGAGATATATAGAGTACTCAGAATCATAGAGATACAAAGCAGAATGTGGTTGCCAGGGACTGGGAAGAGGGGGAAATGGTATTGTTTAATAGGTATAGAGTTCCAATTTTATAAGATTAAAAAGAGTTCTGGAGATAGATGATGGTGATGGTCACACAACATTATGAATGTATTTTAGACCATGGAAGAGGGCACTTAAAAATGGTTAAGATGGAGGTGCCTGGGTGGCTCAGTCAGTTAAGTGGCTGCCTTTGGCTCGGGTCATGATGCCAGGGTCCTGGCATCAAGCCCCGTGTCGGGCTCCCTGCTCGGCGGAGAGCCTGCTTCTCCCTTTCCCTCTGTCTGCCGCTCTGCCTACTTACGTGCTCTATCTCTGTTAAATAAATTTAAAAAATCTTTAAAAAAATGGTTAAGATGGTAAGTTTTATATTATGTGTATATTACCTCAATAAAAAATTAGAAAAAAAAATTATGTACAAGGTTTTATGTGTATGCATATTTCTACTTCTCTTGGGTATATAACTCAGGAGGGGAACTGGTGAGTCATATGGAAACTCTGTGTTTAAATTTTGAGAATTGAGAAACTTTTTCAAAGTATTGGCTATTATCGTTTTATGTTCCTATCAGCAATGCACAAAGGTTACAATTTCTCCACATCCTTGTCAAAACATGTTTTCTCTCTCTCTCTCTTTTTTTAAAATATAGATGTACTAGTGGGTATAAGTACTGTCTCATTGGCTTGAAATGCATTTCTCCATGTCTAATGATGGTGATTATCTTTTTACTACATTACTAATACTTTTTATCTTACTAGCCATTTGTATATCTTTGTAGAAATGTCTAATCATGTACTTTCTCCATTTATTAATTTTTTATCTTATTGATTAACCTGTGCTCTTTATGTATTCAAGATACAGTCCAACATCAGATTATTTGCAAGTATTTTCTTTCATTCTGTGAGCGTGTCTTCACTTTCTGAATAGTGTCGTTTGCAGCACAAATTTTTTAATTTTGATGAAATCAATATTATATATTTTCTATAAACAAAACAATGCCATCTGACAGGTATAATTTACATGCAGTAAAATTCACCTTTTTTTTAGTGTAAACATAAGTTTTGACAAATACATATTATCATTTATCTACTACGTAATCAAGATATAGAACAGTTCCATTACTCCAACAAATTCCCTTGCGCTACCACTGATCTCTTTTCTGCTAATTTATTTTGCTTGTCCAAGAATATTGTAAATGAAATCATAGGCAATAAAATATCAGATGTGTTTCTGTTTAGTGAATGGAAAGCTATCAAGCAGTTCTTTGTATTCAAACTTATAACTTATTTTTTTTAAACCTCTGCTCCAGGTTTTCATTTGAAGATTTCCTACTCATTTCATTTTAGGCATGACTCCTCTATACTACATATATAGCATATCAAAATTTTAGTGTTCTAATTAGATATGCAAATTTTCTGGCTTTAAAGTTCCAAGTCAAGTTTGTAAAAAGGTGAGATAAAACTTAAGAATGAAGAAATTACAAATGGGTTAAGGTGGTAGTTTTCCAACTTTTTAAAAAATAGGACAGTACTTTCTTCAAATGAAATTTGCATAGAAGCTCAATATGTAAACACATAAAATAAAAGCAGAGCTTCTGTTTTGATTTCTGAAGAGACACCATGCCCATGTCCCCCCTCTTCTCTTCGGAGTGCAGTTTGAGTGTCAGTGGACTTGGTCATGAGTTATCCTGAGCTGAGTGATCTACTAGGAGCAGCTTTAAGATATTGGTCATGAGGATCAGTCTCAGGATGAAGAAGAGGGAGAAATTTGAGAAACAGCCTAATTACAGGGTTCTGATCTCAGCCAGTGTTTCCTCTCTGCTCCTCACTGCTCTGAACTCCCAAGAGGACATGAGAATAGTCAGGAACAATGACGACTGTCTACACCTCAGAAGGGCTGCTGGAAGTTGGTAAGAATAGTCCAAAATCCTTCCAGAAGTTACATATAGAATGAGTGTGATTAAACAAATAAATAAGAGGGAAGAACATTCTAAAACCAAGATCAACAGCAGACTAGACCACTTTTCAAAGGTTGAAGTAAATTTTCCAGGCCCATATGAAAATTTGGAGCAAAGAACACAAGATTCCTCCCAGCACTGAATTGTGTGTCTGTAGGTGATTGCATCTACATAGCTCTTCTGTGGAGAGATGCCTACTGACCAGCTTTCAGCTTGCCTTAGCACTCCCATTATCCATCCTGGAGGCACAAAGAGGGGCATCTGAGTGGCCATTTGATGGGGGGGTTTCTAAAGTCAATTTGTCTTTAAGTTTTTAATTTCAACCTTAACAAAATTAATAAACCCCAAACTCAGACTTTTCAATGTGCTAGATTTATTAAAATAGCATACATTGGCTTAATTTCAGGCCTCTTTTCTATGGCATGAGAAATCTGCAAAATAACAAAAAGGAGTTCTTGAGTTTTGTGATGTGTGTATTCGTTCTTTCAGTGATATTTCCCCATCGTGTCTGCCTTTCCACAAACGTTCCCTTTCTTGACTCCACTTGGGACTACCGAGCTGCTTGACTCTTTTGATAACCACCACAGGGATGCACCCATTTATCCTTCGTACTTTTCTGCATCCCCTTGGATTTGCACAAGCCCATTGGGACCCCATTAGGAGTAAATAATGTCTGCCTGTCAATATAGGGCTGCTTCAATTTGTTTCTTTAATAAGGCTGCATATAATCATTTTGGGGAAGGGATTTGGAGATTAAATATAGCACATGTTCCAAACTTCAGGTTAAATTCAATATGATTTTATTGAACTGGCCATTCTGCATTTGCTTTGGATTTTGGTGTTTTTTTATGATACTCCCCCCACCCTGCTAAGGCTTATCATCCTGGTTGTTTCAATTTAGTATAATTTTGTAGTTTTTCCAAACAACTATGATTGGTTGATCAGTTGCTATGACTGTGGCTGTTTCTGTGGGTCAGGAGTCCAGGCACAGCTTCGCTGAATCCTTGGCTCAGGTTCTCACAAGGTTTCAACTAAAGTGTCAGCCAGGCTGTATTCTCATCTGAAGTCTCAACTGGAGAAGAATCGTTTCCAAGTTCATTCAGGTTGTTGGCAGAATTAATTTCCTTGTGGCTGTTGAGGGAAGGCCTAAACTTCTTACAAGCTGTAAGTAGCCATCTTCGATCTTTGGGGCTGTCCATGGTTCCTTGCCACTTGAGCTTTCTCAACATGGCCACTCACATCATTAAGCCAGCAAAGCTAGGCTCTCACCTCAAAGATGGCCTAGTCCTCTTTTTTCTTTTAAGGATTTTCACCTGACTGAGTCAAGCTGCCCCAGGATATACTCACTGTTGATTAAGTCAGAATTAACCAATTTAGGACTTTGATTACATCTGCAAAAGGCCTTCACCTTTGCCCTAGTCTATTGGCTAGAAGCAAATCAGAGGTACTTCCCACACCCAGGGAAGGGATTTATACAGGGTGTGAATACTAGGGGGTGGCGATCTTTGGGGACCAGACACTACCGGTGTAAACAAAATTTACATTGTAGGGAGCAAGAGAAGTATCTCAAGTTGTGACAGTTGCCATACAAGTCAAAGGGGTTTTGTGGTTTTATAGAAATGGAGTCCTAAGAAAGCCAATGTCCAGTCTGGGAAAGTTCCCAGGTGCAGACTGCTGATTTGGAAGAACCAGAAAAGCAGGAACTGAATTTTCAAAAATCACCAGTGGGGAAGGTTAGGGTATATTCAAGCTATCAGCAAGGGCACAGTGGGCTAACCTCAAAAGTGCTCAAACTACAGCCACTTTTTTATGCTGCTCTTGAACCTCATTTTGTGGGGATATCAACTGCTTTGAAGGGTTCACATCTGGTGAAAATGGATCAAGCACTGTCCTAGTCATTCAAACACATTCTGACATTTCAGTGTGTTTCTCTGAGGTTAAAATGAGAGAATGGAGGGGGCGCCTGGGTGGCTCAGTCGGTTAAGCGGCTGCCTTCAGCTCAGGTCATGATCCTGGAGTCCCGGGATCGAGTCCCGCATCGGGCTCCCTGCTCAGTGGGGAGTCTGCTTCTCCCTCTGACCTTCCCCTCTCTTATGCTGTCTCATTCTCTCTCTCAAATAAATAAAATCTTAAAAAAAAAAAAAATGATAGAATGGAGTACTTTGCAAACAGAAAAGCTCTGAAAAATGACAAAGGTGAACTGCTCTGTTGCCATGCCATTAGGAGCTCTCTTGGACTCCTCTTGTGCTATTCCTGTCTTTTCTCTAAACCTTCCCCTATCTGATCTCCTCCTCAATGCCTGTGTCTCAGAGGAAGGCTGTGTGGTGTCTTTCACTATATCTCCACCCTTCAGGGGTTTGCTAACAGGACGGTGAGGGAGTATGTGCACTTGGGGCCCTGTGGATTTGGGCCTACAATCCCAGAGTGAGTGCACTCTACTGTCCGGAAATCCTAATGTCTACACCTCAACTGGTAAGTATCAGAATGACATTTGTTCAGGGCATTGGCCCTGCAGGGATTAAAGACTATGAAATGGTAGTTAGATGTTGTTTAATGATTCAAATGATGATATGAAGGCCCTCTGCTAGGGAAGCACGTAGGGGTTAACCAAAGGAAATAGGAGAAAGTTGGTCAGAAAACCAGAGTTAGGGACGTCTGGGTGGCTCAGTTGGTTAAACGTCTGCCTTTGGCTCAGGTCATGATCCCAGGGTCCTGGGATGGAGTCCCACATCAGTCTCCTTGCTCAGCGGGAAGCCTGCTTCTCCCTCTCCCTCTGCCTGCCGCTCCCCCTGCTTGTGCTCTCTCTCTGACAAATGAATAAATAAAATCTTTAAAAAAGAAAAGAAAAAAGAAAACCAGAGTTAAGTGACTGGAGGGCCTACGGGGTGGCCAGTTATCAGTACCAGGGATATTTGGCAACGGCTTAGGGGTATGAGAGACCTAAAAAACCAACAACCCCAAAACAAACCAACCAAAAAAAACCCCCAGAAAACAAACAAGAGAAAACAGTCAGCATTTTTGAGTGCTCACAGTGAGTTAGGCATTGTTCCAAATGCTTTATACAAATTAATTCATTTATTCCTCACCACTCTCTTATAAATTATATTTTATACCCATTTCATAGATGAAAACTCTTGAGCCATAGCATAGTGACTAACTTGGCCAGGACCACACAGGTACAAAGCAGCATGTCAGCTATTCTGTACGTGAACAATGCTGCATGCCTGCTCAGCCCACAGTCTCGCAGCCGAAATCTCCACACCTCCCACCTCCTCCAGGAGTGATGGCATCATCTGGCAGCAGAATGGGCTGGGGTGGAGGCCAGCAGATGACTAGTTTCCAGCAGACTCTTCAGTGGAGAGCCCCGGGGTGCTTACATTCAGGGGCTGAACACCATCTCTGGGGGAACTGGAAAGATCAGTTTCTAGGGCCCCTTCCCCCGAGCTGGAGACTCCGAAGCAGGGAGACAAGTCACCAGGCAGCAGAGAGTGGGATGTGCATCTAGGCTGACTTGATGCTGAGCTGTAGAATGTCTGTCTTAGAGTTGCTTCCCAGGACCCTAAACTTAGGGGCAGGGCTGAGCCTGTGGGAACATTCCAGCGGAGTCCCGGAAGGCAGCATGCCAAGCAAGACATGGCAGTGAACTTAACAAGCACTTACCTGTCCCGTGTTAGGACCCGGTTGGGTGGGAGGAATTCATAGAGGAGCAAGAGCATTCCTGCCGTGGGAAGGCTCCCGATTAAGTGGCACTGCTTACTATTTTGTCTACACATGGACCGGCGCCACACCTAATGTTGCCTCTTTTTATCACCGAATAGAAACGATTGATGATACCATTTTTCTGAGACAGACTTTTTCATGATAATTTCCATGGCAATTTTAATAAAACCCAAATGGAAATTCAGTTTATTAAAAACACATCCTTTTTTCGTTTCCTCATTTTCTAATTTAACTGGAACATTAATACGAGTCTAAGAATAGAAAAAAAAAATTAGAAGAACAAGTTAAATCTCTTAAATGACAATGAAATCATATGAGGTGTTGTGTGTTAGGTCTCTCCCATCCATGGTCCATGGGGAGCTGATTCTGGCAGCCCAGGACACCTCTGGGGAACCACCTAGAACCGTAAGGAGCCAAGTTTCCACCCTGGTCAGAACTGAGCTCCAGTGGGTTTGGATCCTTTCCGAGGTAAATATTTTCACGGACCTTGCAACATGGAATTAGACTATTTTATCCTCCCATTACTTAACTATGCATGCACCTAAAACTAGCTCGACACCCCTTATGCTTTTAATTCATACCACTCTGAAGTCAAAACAAATTAACAAGCTAAAACCAAATATATCACAAAAGCAAAAATAATTTCAATTGTCAAGAATAATTAATTCTGCCAAAAACGAAATGCCACCAACATAAGGGCCGTGTGTGGACTATTCCCTTCATTTTAACGTGCCATCCCTACTCTGTTGGCCTGAAGACAATTTTTTCACCACTTTTTGTCCTGCTTCAGAACCCTCATGCCTGTGGTTCACAGTGAGGCCATTTGGAGTTCACGCGGCAGGAATTCATCATTTGCCTACTAAATCTGCCTTTGTTCTTTTCTCATTAGCCTGGGACAATTAACGTGGCATCATTTGACTGGTAAAAACTCATTTGTAAATATAATTACAAACTTGAACACTGGAACTGTGAGAAAGGATTTGGAAAAAAAACAGTCATTCTGATCATTCAGAATAGGCTATTTTTAATTTTCAAATGTTTGTCAATGCTGTTAAAAATTTAAAAGTCTTGTAGGAAGCTTGGAGACCTCTGAGAATTTGTCCTTGGGCTTCTGTTTGTAAAAACAATCTGAAAATAACTAGGATAGCGAGCCATTTCTCACCCTACATGCTTTCAGTCTGACTTTGGAGGAAGCCAGCACATATAATCTGGAGGCTGGACATCAGGCAGTCCTGTGAGTAGTTAGATCAGGATGACAGGGATGGACATGTCCCATAAAGTCTTGGCATCTGAGTAGTCAATAGAATCAAGGAGAACAAAACCTGAAGCAAAACTACCTGTAAAGTCTAGTGTCTTATAATGGCCCTGGGCTTTCCTGGGAATTGGTGTTTTGGATGCAACGCAAAGGCCAATGTTCTCCTACAGGGTAACATCTGGCATTGTTTCTCAGTTCATGATACTCATGTGATTGACGGAGGTTCACACCTTAAGATCAGCTGTCTTGATCTATAATGAACTTTTATCAGGACGTGGGTAGAGATTAAGAAATAGTCGCTGGGCAAACCCTTGCAATGCCTACGTCAGCCACAAAAGGCCTGCCTGTTCACTGTGTCTCTGTCAGATCAGGGATGTTTTCTAGTCTAGTCCACAAGGGCTCTGGGGTCCACAATGGACCCTGCCACTTTAGAGCTACATGACTTTGAGCAAGGTGTTTAATCTGGATAGGCATCAGGTTGCTCTGCTGTTACATGGGAATAATAGTAACATTGGCTTTGTAAGGCCGCAGTGGGGAACTCAATGGAATAAAGTAGGCAGAGTGCTTGACACAGTACCCAGAGCAGAGCAAGTGCTCCATACACCAAGCCATTATTATTTACGTGAATACAGAATTTTGTCATTTAGGCACACGAAAGATGACTCTAGAACAATAGTCCTCACATTTGTCTGCTGAGTGGCTATAAGAAGTGGTAATGCCTGGGTCCCACCCCCAGAGGTTCTGATTTACTTGGTATGTAGTGTAGCCAGGGTATTGGGATTTTAAAAATTTCCCAGGTGGTTCTAATAGGCAGCTGAGATTGACGATCCGTCCCTGCTGCAGAAAAGCTCAGAGCAGGTGTATCTGGTGCCGTGAATACTAGTGATTTGGATCCTAGCCCTGATCTGATAGCCAATCATTGGTGTCCCTGGACAAGTCACCTCCCCACCCAGTTTTCCATTCATACAGAACAAGGGCCAGATTTCACATAAACCTCACGGATTTCAAATGCTATCCTCTTACAAATTCAGGAGTGAAGAAAAAGCAAACCATCTCCCGGGTTATATTTCTATCTCTGAACCATTTCAAAAAAATCAATGAAACAGGTTTTACGCTTTTTAATTTTTTTTTCAATGTAAAGGTTAAACTGTTGACTTAGAGTGAAACAGACATAAAAAAAATGTATTCCTCCTTTTTTACTTTTTTACTGGTAGGTATTTGGAGACACAAAACCCAGAATTTGAACTAAGTAGCATCCAAAAGGTGGATGTGTGTATTTTACTACAACTTAGCATCAGCTACTTTCCTTCTACCACTTCAGAAAACCAAGGATTTGAGAATACCTTCTACAGCATCCCCGATTCCTAAGGTGCCCATGGTAGGAGGGTCTCTGTGTATGGGCAAGAAGGTTGAAGGTAGCATTGGAAGGTAATCCCATGCCAGTCCCAAATTTGTGAAGATTCATCCCAGTTTCTTGGCTGTCCATATATAACCACGTCTTGGTAGCTATGCTTTAGAAGGAAGTACACTGAGGGAAGACATCAGTGGACATTACATGATCTGCAAGTAGTATAATTATGGCATGTGCATAACAACTTATGGTCTACAAAATGCTTTCATGTACACTACTTCTTAGTGTACACAGGAAGGCTGTGAATGCAGCATTGTTCTTTGAATTTCACAAAAGAGAAAACTGATGCATAGAGAGAGAAGGTGATTCACTCGACACTATTCATGTAGTAAGTGAAGGAACAAGGACTCCATCTCTTGTGACAAATTCGACATATCTCCACTGCATGAGGCTCACATCTGGAGTGGAATCTGTGAGTCTCATAGAACCTGGGAGTCTCCTAATCCTTCAGTGTCTGCTCAAGGAGTATTGGAATTTCCAAGATCCCTGCTCTCCTTTCTTTCCCAGCACTAACATCTTCCTCTCCCTCCTTTCTCCACTGTCTTGTATTCCTTCTTTGTTTTTGTTTTTGTTTTTTATTCCCACTCTCTTTTTCCCTCTTTCTGTAACAAAACTGGTAACTTCACAAAAGGAGGGAGAACCTCTTTTTTTCTCCTCCAGTGCATCTGTAATTCTCCCTGAGCACCACCTGATTTTTCCTGAGGGAAACCTTTCCTTGTCCCGATTGAGATGAGAGTTCTACTCTGGTCCCTGTGCTGCTTGACTGGAGCCCAAACACCCTTCTGGGTTCATGCAGACTTCTAAAGCACCGGGTCCAGATCTCCAGCTGCCCCTGGACTGGTGAGAACGAAGAAACGATTCATAACCTTGATCCAGTTAGGTTCTTGTGCAGCCAGGCACTGCCTATTAGAACACTGACCTTGATCATCATTTGAACTTATGCTTCAAATTTTCATGTTCTTTGCATAGTCTGCTTTGGACTTCCTGCCAACCAAGAAGGCTGCCCTTTTCTCTGGGCCCATCCTCCCATCCATCGAGGTCCACTGAGGCACAGACCCTATTAAGGTAGAAGTTCTGGATCAACATCAAGGAAGCTTTCATGACAAACGGAAAATACCTAACTTCTTTTATGGACCAGCCCTAGTATCTGGGGTATTTTAACCCATGTAATGAGTTTATTTTAAGACTGAGGATTTTTTTTTTTTTTGCCAAGATGTTATGAAATTATGCTATGAATCTCAGCTTTTAGATTAAGAAAGTAATACTCTATTTTCTACAGAACTTTCAATTTCATGATAAAATTTCTTTTAGAGAACATGAGTTTCCAGAGAGTAAGATTGTGATAGAAATCATTTGAATCAGACCAGAGTTTGATTCTGATATTTTTCAGAGGTATTTTTCAGAGGATTATTTTAGCTTCTGAATAATTTAATGTAGGTCATGATTTTTTCATTTAAATCAGTGGATTATGTATTTTTAGATGTATTTCATAGAAAATGCCTAACTTATATGGAAATTGAGAGTTACAATTTTATAATTTGAGCTTGACAATATTAGACCTAGATTTGAAATCATGTCTAGTTCATGTTCTTCAGTTCCGGTATATTTTCTATCAGCATGGCTACATAGCTTAAAGAGAGTCACTTCCTTTATCTGACCTGATTTTTCTCAACCGTAACAACCTGGATTTGAATTAATTAATGGCCAATGGACTTTTCAGGTCTAACTTTCTTTTTTATGCTAGCTTCAAATTGCCAATCTGAAAACTTCTTGTATAAAACATGCAAAATACAATGATCTTGTATATCTCATGTTTTTGTGATGACTACAAAGGATCACAACATAAAGCTATTTCCCTAATAGGTAAATAATGGCTTCTGTAATCTAAACAAGGTCATAGTTTTCCATTTTAATATTTTGTTTAACAATTACTCATTAAAATATATTACTTATAGAATATATTATCTGATTAGCATGAATAAAATGTGATATGATATAAAATATAAAATAAAAACATGTATTATATATATATAATCACATGCCTATATATATGTATATATATATATATGTATGTATGTAAGTATTTATACAGGCACAGGTCTTCTGAGATTTTAGATCAATTAATTCCTTTTTTTTAAAAGATTTTATTTATTTATTTGAAAGAGAGAGAAGGTGAGAGAGATCACAGAGAGAGAGGGATAGGAAGAAGCAGACTCCCGGCTGAGCAGAGAGCCCGACTCGGGGCTCAATCCCAGGACCCCACTGGGATCAGGACCCGAGCTGAAGGCAGACACCCAACTGACTGAGCCACCCAGGCACCCCCAATTAATTCCTTTTAATGTTAAGTTGTATTTTTAGGGTAGACGCTTAATCATTTCAATATATAAGGATGTTGCACTTCTGAATATAAGCTGAAGAAACTCAAACATGATTCAAACCCATCCATATTTTGTGTGAAGCTTCTTCACACATCATTACTTTATTTCTACCCAATTGCTATGTGGTTCTTCAAAGCCTGTGATTGCACTAAGTGGAGGGTGGCTCACTGGGAAATTCTTGCTGCCCCTGGTTATCTCCCACCACATGTTGTCTTGAATCAGAATGCCTGCCCTTCTTTCAAGCAATCAGCCATGCCTTTACATATTCCTTGTGATTTAATGTTCAGGGAATTAGAGGCCTGATCACTCAGGGAGAGCATACATTCTTGTGAGTCATGGGAGTTTCTCAGAACTCTTAATTCTCAAAAGCCCTTAATTTGAAGAGACAGTTCACTAATGCTTTAAACAAGTTCCCATGACCCTGCCATCTGCTTGCATTAAAACAAGGTGAATCACTCACTCGGCTTCTACTTTCTCCAAATGAAAGTGGACATGATTTCTGTGTCCATCACCCAGAAGGCACATGATGTTGCCCATCTCTGCCTCTTCCTTCAGAATCCACAGCACGCCACCTTCAAGGAATGGCACAGGAAGAGGAGAGCATACCACTGTGTTACACCAAGTGGAAAGAACCTGTCATACACTGTTGCATGTCTCCTACTGCCAGCATTCAACCTATGGCAAGTGAACTCAGACGTTCCATGTTTATCTAAACATTCTTACTGGCAGATGTGTAGATTTGGCTTATTATGAAGATAAATACTTTTGCTGAAAATATCTGGCAGACCATTTTGTACTCCCAGAGCCTGGTATATCCAAGACTCAATGGTATTATTGTTAGTTGAATTATCTGTCTCTCCTGGGAGATTCTAATTTCTTTGAGGACAGTAGATTTGTCATACTCATTTTTATTTCCCGCAGTTCCTAGTATAGTTTCTGGGGTTGACTGGTTCACTGACTGGCTGATCTGGTTTGATGAGACTCAGTGAGGGATATTACTTAGTCCCATTTTTTTTATAAGGGTGCTCAAGTGTTTTGACCAAGGACTCTAAGCTTGTAAATTGTCCCAATGGAATTAACCCCAGATATCCTGGCATCTTGTTATTTATACTACATCACTTTTTTTATACTATAAAATCCATAAGAGATACATGGGAGGAGATGAAATTGAAGCTGGGACCTAAATTGGTAAAATTAATAGGATTTCCATCAGTATGAAAAGAGGGAGAAAATCCCAGATAGTAAAAACTGAGGGGTGGGAGGAAGGGGCAGAAATTGGATATGGGATTGGTTCATGAGGGAGAGAACAATTCATTTTGCTTAATTGGAGTTAGAGCCTAAGTTCGGAGAGAATGGAAATTAAAATAGGTGGGTAGATTTGGAGGGTCTCGAATGCTACCCAGTGATGCCTAAAATTGGTATAGGGCAAGTTTAAATTATAATATTTGGGGG
The DNA here is from genome assembly GCF_054177405.1 of Leptonychotes weddellii. Lineage (NCBI taxonomy): Eukaryota > Metazoa > Chordata > Mammalia > Carnivora > Phocidae > Leptonychotes > Leptonychotes weddellii. The sequence continues at coordinate 113,714,352 of NC_138378.1, forward strand.
CAGTCTTTCACATTTGGATTGCACTTGTTGACATTTAAAGTGCTCTTATAAATATGGTATATCTTCATCTTTTTAATTACCTTATGAGGTGGAAAATGCTAGATAGTTCTACCATTCTGAAAGTGGAGCCTTAATGTGGCATCAAGTTGCACCATCCTGCAGAGTGCTTCTCCTTTACCTGTTTGTAGAAGAAACTAGAATCTCCTGGAAAAGATTGTTTAGTTCTGAATGTTTGCTCCCTAAAATTTTATATACCCTTTTCAAGATGTCCATAGCAGAAAAAAGTCTACAATAAGGGATAAACATTCAGAAAATACAATATTGTGTTTGCATTTACCTTCTAGTCCCAAAGCCAATTGTTGAACAAGGCTTTGCCCATTATAACTCATCAGTACCCATGGCTGGATTTTGTGATCTTTGTCCTTGGGGGCATTCATGCTTATTTGATCAGTAAACACAGAGGCTCTGCTCAGGTTATAGTGAAGCATCAGACATAATTCCTTCACTCAAGAAACTAACCATTTATGAGAGGAGACAATATTTTAATATAATTTCTGGTAAAAGGTACTAAGTTACTCAAACTGCTAGTCTTGGACAGACAGATGCTAAACAGACAACATGAGAGTTTGTTACTTTAGGATTTTTGCTGAAATATGTGTGCTGTGTGTTTTAATACGTTTCTTTGAATTCAGAATTACACATAAAAAACATACCCACGCATTCCAAACTACATAGATCTGTGCTTCAAAACAGAACAGCTATGCAAAACATTCTTGAACTCAATGAACTTTACTCTTGCCAAAGGGGAAAAAATGTCTGCCTTGACAATTAATACACACACACACATTAATAGCTGAGCTATAGAAAGTCCCACCTTAAATATTAAAAGAAATTACTGAAATTCTTAGGACCTTAATCAACTGGGTAGATATTAGAAATGTAATAAAAAAAATCTTCTTTTAGGAAAGTCAGAGAAAAAATAACCAGATACTTCTTCTGAATAGCTCCTAAACTACTAAAATGATTGAAATTGGCATTTGCTTGGCCTGACTTGAATTTGTTTGAAAGGACTAATATATACTCAATTCTTGCTGATCATTAAGGTCAATAAAACATCCATCTTCTGCTTTACCTTCTCTCTTGGATAAGCAGCTGACTGATAGCTGAGGATTAGCTGAGGGAAGTATTTTGGTTCAAATATTTAGTACCAGTCAGTGTTACTGTAACTCAGCAGTCATTAAATCACCATTTAAAATTATGTACTGAGCTCAAGTCCAGGCATATGGAATAGCAATTAGGGAATAAGGATAAAAATTATGCATGGGGGTGCCTGGGTGGTTCAGTTGTTTAAGCATCTGTCTTCGGCTCAGATCATGATCCCGGGGTCCTGGGATCGAGCCCTGCCTTGGGCTCCCTGCTCAGTGGGGAGCCTGCTTCTCCCTTTCCCTCTACCCCTCCCACTGCTCATGCTCTCTCTCTCTCTCACTCTCTATCTCAAATAAATAAAAAAAATCTTTAAAAAATGTATGCATGAAACAGGTTGCATGTTCTAAAAATGACCACTACAATATTTCCTGTCCCACATGCTCTTCCAGAACTTTCCTCTCCCCTGTCAAGAGGTGGAGTATAAATCCTCCCTCCTTGAACTTACACCTTAGTGACTGAATTAACTAATAGCATACAACAGCCGTGACGTCTAAGACTAGGTAATAAAAGCAATGCAGCTTCTGGGTCTCTTAGGACACTTGCCTTGGAATATTAACCTGCCATTTAAGAAGTGTGAGGCTGCCATCTTGTGAGGAAGCCCAAACCAGCTCATGTGCAGAAATACATGGAGAGGTACTAAGGATACATGAAGAGAGGAGATCCCAGTCAGCCCTCAGCTGCCTTAGCCCTCTGTTGTTCCAGCTGTAGCCACTATTTGCCTATGTCTGCATGAGAAACTCCAAACCAGAACAGCTCAGTTGAGTGATTCCCAAATCTCTGACCCCCCAAAGCTATGAGAGATAAATGATTGTTGTTTTAAGAATTTTCAGGGGTTATTTGTTATGCAATAATAGGTATCCAGAAGCAGAGAGAATAGATATCCAGAGCACATAGAATTCTGCCCTTAGTAAGTTCTAATTTAGTGAAAAACTTCAGTCTTAGTAATGTACATGAATTACAGAATTCATCACATAAATAATTACAATGTAAGGGAGATAGTTATAAGACACAAGGCAAAAGCAGTAAAGTTCTGTACAAACTCAAAGAAAGCTGAGATGGGGTCCTCCTGAAGATGACATCAAAAACCTCACAGAATTGCTGGTGGGTGACCTGGCCATAAACTTACAGATGAAACATGACACGTAGAGGTGGGACGATTCCAGATGGGAGAACCAAGTCACCCATAACTGTGTCACTACTTTGGTATGTAATACCTTGTACATTTCTCAACTACCATGGCCCATAGGACAAGATCAGCATTTCTATGGCAGTTTTTGTCATTTTGTCTTATGGCAACATCAGCCCTATGTGTTCACATCCCATCTGGAATTCATATCTGCTTTTATTGATATGCATTATTTGAGAGTTTGTGAGATTTGTGGCCTCCCCTGTCTTCATCAAAACCATATTGTCAGAGCCCCCACTCTGTTCCTGTCCCTCTGGCAAACTGGAGAGGAAAGGGAAGAAGGAGACAGTGTCCTTGTCCTGAAAGAGCTCATGGCCGTATCGTGGAGACAGATAAGAACCTCACAGTGGTGGTGCAGGGTACCAGGCATTAGAAGAAAGGTGGGCTGAGACAACTGGTGGCAAGAGGAGGGGAGTGAACCACCACGACTGAGAGCTTCTGGGAAAGCTCTGGGGGTGGGAGGTGTATTCTAAGGGAATCATTACAGGTTCAGTTCTGCCAGGCAGAAAGGGAAAGAAAGAATTCCGGGCACAGGGGATGGGAAGAAAAAGGGCTCCCAAACATAAAACATGGTGTGTTTGGGGAACTGCAGATAGTTCCGTATAACCCAGGGTACAGTATTTAAGTGGGGGAGCCTGAGAGATAAGGCTGGAGAAGGGGGCGGGAGCCAGCTTACCGAGGGGCGTACGGTCCCCATTAAGCTGAGGAGTTTGGACTCCATCGCAAAGGTGATGGAAGAATCTTTGAAAGGTCACGAGTTATTGAGTCTACACATTCAAATTGTAATTATTTCTCACATAGCTGTTTTCTCTATGTATGGTTTCTGGGGCCAGGACGTATTTTTGATGAAAAGCCATCTCGCTTTTGCCTTCTTTAAAATTCCATCATCCATTTCTCCAATGGATACTATTCACCCTAATGATTGGACCTAATGTAGCCTGAAAGAAATGCCACCTTACAGGAATCAGAAGCAATCTATTCCAAAGTGTTTTCCACTCACTGTTCTTTCTGGAAATGTGGTTTCTCATGCCATGAAACTTGCATGATGCCATAAAGACGCTAATTGGGGTAATTTATGGACTGTGGTTATATAAGATCCGTTCAGTCTCTTAGAGATAGATTAATTACAATTTGAGGACTCCCACCCCCATACAAAAACCACATTATTGGCCTAGTCCCACTGTCAGGAAATCTGGTGGTAAATAATTCAAGATAAATAGCGTCCCAGTGGGAAATTGCAAGTGCCTATGTTTCATGACCTGTGACATCCCCTGTGACATGTGATTCTATGCCGGTGGGACCACGGGCTCCTTAATGAACCTGCACATATTGGTTCAGGTTATCTGATCTGCCTGAAGCCTTGCCATTAGTTATCCTTGGCAATGAAGGGCAGTTCCCCCAGAAAACCCATTCCCATATTCTTCCCTTGTGTGAGGCTGATGGTGCTCTAAATGCTTTATGATTTTTTTTTTTTTTCTATTCAGGTCTTTTAGAGTGCCAGGAAGAGGCTTTCAATTCAGCCACCAATGTCCACGGAAGATATTTGATTTTCAGTTTTATTTAATTAAATATTTTCTGGGTAGCTAACAATTCTGGCAATTTCATGGCAAACAACACAGATATGGCTCTGGGTCTCAAGGCATTTATGGTATAGTCCTGTATTGTTGGGAAAAGAGCAATGTTAAAAATTACAGTATTTTAGGGTTGGCCAGTGCTTTCACACATGACGTCCTTTGAGTGCTTTTGGATGTTTGTGTTACTTCGGCATCCCAGCTGGCTTGGGGTGTATTCTGTTCTGAGGGTAGGTAATTTGATTTTTCCAAGTCTCTGTAGCAGACTTTGTCCTACTGCCCTTCTCTGGGGTGAATGCCTTCGATATATCTGGTTCTAAAGTAAGTAGCTTACAGTCTTATGTAACTTAACACTCACAGTAAATCCGTGAGAGAAGTCCTGGTAACCTAATTTTACCAAGGACCAAGTTGAAGTTTAGAGAAGCTCAGTAACTTGCCCCGAGTGCTCAGCTCCTGATCATCCTGGGCCATTTGACTTCAAAGGTGTTCTTCATTTACTGCTAAGTGAGTGGCCTTAGATACCTGCCTATGTAAAATAATTTCTGGAAGTTTCCTTCTGTTTAGGATTTTTTAAGAATATGACAGAGGACCCGCTTGGTGCTTATGAAGTTTTAATTTGGTTATTTTAGCGTAATTAGTATGGAGGACATCTGTCCTTTGGGGAAACTGATGCAAGTTTTTGCTGCACCAAAGTCCCATGCCCTGTGTTTATTGTGTCCTCACCCATTCAGGAGTGGGATGCAACTTGTGCTCTGTGATTTCTCTTAAGAGGCCTTTGTGTCTATAAAACAGACTACTAAAGCTTTGGGGGCAGTGATTGGGTTTTAATTTGTAGCAGTGCAAACTACATAAAATTAAATATTAGGCATGCCATAAAATTAAATATATAAATTTAATTATAGGAAGAATATAGTAGCTAAAGTTCATCATAAACATAGAGAAGTGGAATAACATCAAAGTTGTCTTTCACTCTATAGTGTGTATTTTATCGGTAATGCATCGTATGTGGAATTCCTGTCTTCCTGGCATCTCACCACTTGAAAGCCCTTCCCCTTGCTGCCTTTCCCAGAGCACCAGGGCCCAGCCATGCTCAGGCCCACCACACATCTTCAAAAAAGATCCTTGAAGCTCAGTCCCCTCTTTTTTTTTTTTTTTTTCCAGCATAGAGAATTTAGTTTTCCATCTTCCCCAAATGGCTCATGAATGTGCTCTGCAAAGCCAAGGGCCATTTACCTCTTCATTCATCTTTTTGCAGCCTGACAAACCTGCACATACTTGAGATCTTTTGTCTCTTCTTCTCTCCCTGTAAGTCTTCATTGGTGTGACGATATGACTTTCCTTATTGTCCATACACTGACCTCCAAAATATTCAAGAGGGAAAGATTCTACAATCAGATCTGGTTTCATATATCTGTTTTTAAAAATTGATCTGTGGCTTTTTCACATATGACACAGATACACACGATCAGCTATGAAATAATATTCTGCCATCAATTTCTCAACAGCTCCTCACTGAGGAATGGAGGAAAATTCTAATTAATTCTTTCCCTTCATTTTTGTTATTGCCCATGTTGCATGTTGTTTATATTCTGCATTGGTCTGTAGATACTTATTTCTACTTTCTGGGGGCCATTTAAGAAGATGCTGAGACTTTTTAGCTTAGTTGAGCATCTGGCTAAGGTGTTGCAATACAGATCAGCAACAGGCTCTAGAGTTGGGCTGTCAAGCACCAAGTTGACTTTGTTAACATACGGACTGTGCACCATCTGACAATCATGCAGCCTTCCTCAGCATCAGTTTTATTACCTGCAAAATGGGCAAGCAAATGAGAAAGTACTGTGAAGATTCAAAACGAAATCATTCTAGGAAGAGCATTTAGCATGGTGCCTGGCATATGGGGAAGCTCTCAACACATGCAGGTTGCAAATCACATTATTATTTCTATTCAAAAAGAACTATAAATGCTTGTCTCTGATTACCTATTACTTAAGAATGAAATCTCACCTTTGCGAAGTACCAGAGCTCCCTGTTTCTTCTTTGAATGCTCTGCATTATAGTCTACTTATGTGTTCTTTGCCCACGGAGGGGGTGTGGGGTTGGGGGGTGGTTATTCTTGTAGATGGAAATGAACTCTGGGCAGAAAATTGACCCTTCTTGTACGATAATATTTAAATCAAACCCTCTCTTCCAACCTTTACCTGCCTAGCTTCAGGTGCATCACTGCTTAATCATTCCTGCCTGACATTGTGTTTGCTACATGAGTTCGTATTCCCTCAATTTTGTAGAGGAGGAAACAACGACTGGAGAAGTTGAGTCACATGTGTGGTGTAGCTGTGTAACTACTAAATACCTCCCTTAGAGTTTGATTCATAAAAGGGTCCAAAACATGTTTGTTGACTGAGTATGTCATTTGGCAAATACGAGGTAGTGATTAAATAAATGCATGTAAAGAGAAATTTTAAAATGGTAGGTCTGCACCATTATTTAGCTGAAGGGTGAAGGTTGTTCTTTTGTTTCCGGTGAAATCTTTATCCATTTGTGAAGCACTGTCAAACACTTAGTAAGGAAATGTTAAAATGTACTTAGGTTGATCTTTGCGTGCCTTCCCCACCCCTTCTCATAACAGGAAAACCAAGGATGGTTTTCTCCCTGAACAAACAAAAAACACAGTGTGCATTGTGTGCAATCCAGCAAGAGAACGAGAACATTACCCAGAGTTTCTATCGTGCACCTGACGTAAAAACCGAAACAACTCTTACAGACTTCAGCTGGAAAGTATAATCTTCCTCCAAAAGGCTGAGGAATGCTGCCAAGGCTAAGACAGGCTCTAAATTATGCCTCTTCAGAGGAGGTTTGGCACTTCAACTCAATTCGAGTCTCAGAAAAGGGGGGACCTCTGAGGTCACCTCGGTATGCCTCACTGCAGACACCAAGCTGCTCCTCCTCAGGAGGAGGCCTGCTTGATTCAGGGGCTGGGATTCAAAATTCCCCCGATGTTTCCACGTTTGGTCCCTTCTCTCCATCACTACCAACTAATCCTCTCTCAAACTTAGCATTTATTCCCCAGGCACTGCATCAACCTAATGGGTCCTATCCCCCCTCAAGTGTGGTTGCCCTACATTCTTCTTAACTACAAATATCACATTAATTTTGCTCAGAAATCTTTCAAATTCTAGCATGGCATTCAAAGACCTGAATACTTTGCTTTGTCTACCTATCCTATTTCATTTCCTTTCCCACAGTTTATATCATATTAGTATTAACATTCCAGTTTCTTGCATGTTCTACGGAGGTTGGTATCTCTGTGTTGTTATGCCTGCTGTCTTTTGTTTGGAAAACTTTGTCCTTCCTCCTGGTTGTTCAGACATCACCTCTTCCCAAATGCATACCTGTCCCCCTTGGCTAGGCTAAGGGTTCTGTTTTTCCCCAAGGGAATGGCCTATACTTACCTTTCCAAAGGATTATTTCCTCCTTCAAAGAAATCAGCGTTGGAGGCTAGACAGAGAGTCTGACATAGCTTAAATACGTTGTTTTAAATTCAAGTTAAAATCCTTTCAAGCTTCAGTCTTTACTAGATGCCCTGTGACCCAACATATCAGAACTAGTTAGTATAATGGTTTTACACATGCATTTTCAAGTCAGGCAAACTAGGTTCAAATGGTAATTCTGCCAATTACTAGTGTGTGTCCTTGAACAATTTCCCAAATTATTGAAGTCTTTTTTCTTTCTTTAATATATAGATAGTTACCAATTAGGGTTTTTTTTTTTAAGATTTATTTATTTTATTTGAGAGAGAGAGAGCGTAGGGGGGAAGTGCAGAGGGAGAGAATCTCAAGCAGACTCCTCTGAGCGGGGAGGCTGACGTGGAACTCTATCTCACGACCCTGAGATCATGATCTGAGCCAAAATGAAGAGTTGGGACACTTAACTGACTGAGCCACCCAGGTGCCCTGCCAATTAGGGTTTTGATAAGAATTAAATAATATTTTGCATAAGTAAGAAGTATTTAGCCCAGGGAATGCTAAATATAAGTTATCAATAAATATTAGAAGTAATATATCACATTTAAGAAATACTTTTCAAACTTCTCACAAACTCTCTGATAACTGTCCTCTTAGAATGTTCTCTTTCTCTGGAATCTCAAGGTTTATATGTAATGCAATAAAGGTCTACTCTGGTGTTACAGAAATAGGGAGAGAGAGTCAAGAAGGTCCTTTGCTAGCCCACCTACGGGTGTTGAGTTAACAAATTTGAGTTGAGATTTGAGTTAACAAATATGCAGTGACTGACACATAACTGATACTCAATAAATGTTTAGATTGCCTTCTCACTGATGGCAAAACTTGGTCTTTAAGGTTGTTTCCTTTCTCAGAAAAAAGATTTAAAATCAAATTGTGTTTAGCAGAATAATGGCTACCCCAAAGATGTCCATGTCCTAATCCTCCGAACCCGAATATGTTAGGTTACGTAGCAAAGGGAAATTAAGGTAGCAGGTACAAGTAAGGTTGCTAATTAGCTGACTTTAAAAAGAGAGAGATTATCCTGGAGTATCCAGGTGGACTCAGTGTAATCACAAAGGTTCTGAAAAGTGGAAGAGGGGGCAGAAGAGGAAGGTCAGGGAAGGCACTGCGACAAGAGAAGTTGGGTTGGAGAGATATAATGTTGCTGGTTTTGAAGGTGGAGGAAGGGGGCCATGAGCCAAGGGATGTGAGTAGCTCCCAGACACTTTAAAAGGCAACAACATGGATTCACCCCTAGAGCCTCCAGAAGGAGCACAGTCCTACTGATATCTTGTTTATAGTTCAGTGAGACCCGTGTTAGACTTCTGGTTGACAGAACTATATGATCATCAGTTTGTGTTGTTTTAAGCCACTAAGCCAGTGGTAATTTGTCACAGCAGGAGTAGAAAATTAATATACAAGTGAAGGAAAAAACATTGAATTTCTAATGGCCAGGAGTCCGGAGTTTTGGTCCTAGGGCATTGTATTGGTGGTTAAAACAAAATTGCCTTTAAAGGAAGGAACTGGATTTCTGGAGGAGCTCATGAGGTCTCGGGGCACATAAATCCTAACAGCTTATATGTTGCCCATCCTTTATCTTATCAGCAGACTTCAAGAAAGCCAGAGGGTCTTCAGTGGTCATGAAAATGCTCAGGGCCTGGTCTCAGTGCTGTTCTCCCTGCTCATGAAGGTCGATGATTCAGTGCTGGTGAGGAAGGGTTGTGGTACCAGGGGTCTGGGAGAGGCTTCACATTTCACATTTTCATCGGATAATGACAACAGTGACAGCCATTGCGTGTTTAGTATATTCCAGGAGCCATATGTTGGTTCTAGTCTTCAAGGGAAGAAAGAAAAAAATCCATATGAAGTAGGTTTTATTATATCTACTTAAAAAAATAGGGAACTGAAACACAGAGCGGCTCAGTGACTTAAACTTAAATGATGGTGTCTCTGCCAGGGTGCAGGTCATTGTCACCCAAGCTGGGGCTTTGTACACCATATGGTACTAGCTACGCCTCTGTTTTTCATTTTGGAATAAAAAAGCAGCTGACGTGCTAAAATTTGTATCACACCTTAGTTTATGAAATCTGCCCCCCTCCTACCCACCCCCACCCTGAAACCAGTCCTATCTCCAGAGCTCACTATTTCTAATAGATGTTGAACGTCAGTCTGCTGCTTATGGGACTGAAGAGCTATTATTTCACTACAATATCATCGTAGAAAATGTCATTGTATTTTCCAAGGCACAGTGCTGTGATACACAGTAACTTTGAAATCAGAGGCTATTAGGACGTTTTCCCAGAACAAAATGTGTCCCAGAAGAAACAATGTGATGTGGCTTATCCTAGTGTGTTATTTTCTCCAGAGCACTTGTTTCCTCCCCCTGCAAGCTCACAATATTTTAAGCCTCACAAATAACACTTTCAAGAGGACTGTGAAATGAAAGGCCCACACGGGTGGAGCACTCTAGGGGGCATGTGTGCGTGTTTGCTTTCCTTAGGCGGATTCTGAAAAGGTACAGAATGTGGGAGGTGTTATGGTAGGTTTCATGAGGCCTGGGAAGCATGAAAAGAATCCCTTCATCAGCCTTATTTTTGCAGAACTTCAAAGTGAGGCGGAAGAAGAATAGGCTTATGATCGGTCAGGCTAGAAATTCACCATCTATTCTGTTTATTTCAATTGTGTTTCAAGTCCATTGCTCAGGTGACCTTACTGCTGTGCTGGGAACTGACAAGGGTAGTAAGCACAACAGCTTGTCAAAACTTTACTAAAGTAAATTGCCGTCTGGGGTTTTGCCTTCCTTCCGAGGCTCTACACGCTCATCTGGAAGGGAAGGCGGCCAACGAGGAACCGGCAAATAACAGATTCTTATCCTCTGTAATTGACCCACACATTTTATCCCCAAGAAACTGGAGGTGAGAGAGTTCATGCATTTGTTTCTTCATTCATATAGACCATTTTAATTAAATATAACCAGTGTACTCAAAACCCAAGTGCGTTCCATTTCAGCGAGAATACTGTTGTTGTTTTCTTTAGACAACACCATTTTATACATCCTGTGGATGATATTAAACACATTTGGTAACTGGTTTCTGCCCTTGAGAAACTTGTCATCTAATTGGGGAGAGGAGACTTTCACATGTGGAAATTTCCAGAGCTATTTAAAGCACTTTCCACCGTGGACCAACACAGTAAGGACCTGAAAATTATTTGGCTATAAAAGAGAATCTGCTAAGTTAATGGCATGAACAATACATGGCATGTTTCCAAAGGGGGTGCTGCCAATATGAGACAAAATCACAGGGGAATGCGAGGCTGAACTGTAAAGAAATTGGTAAGATTTAAAGGGGTAAAGGAGGAAAAGGTATTCCGGGTGACAGGGCTGCTGCACGCGCCTCCACATGGGTTCCTGAATAGGCTTGGAGGAAGTTGAGGCTTTTCATGGGAAGAATGAGAAAGGGATTGGAAAGGCAGGTTAGGCAGGGCCTTGAATGCGCTCATAAACATTTGCACCTGGTCCTACACATGAAACCAGCTTTGACAAATTGTCTTTTCTTTTTCTTTTTTAAATCAGTGTAATGGCAGGTTCCAAGTATTGACTGAGGAGTGCTAGTCATAGTGAACAAGATGTGCTGGGTGATGGTGGGTCAGGGAGGACGGTATCCAGTCGGGAAGGTTGTTTTTTTGGTCCAGTAGCGAGACAGGGAGCATGCGAACCTATGAGTGAGCCACTTGGTGCCAGATCCTATTTTATCCTCTGGCACTCCTGCCCAGACTGCCGTTCTTCCTTTAAAGATAAAGAAACTCAAACTTGGGCCATAGGATAATGTGCTTCAGGTCAAAAGACTACTATTTTTGTAGTATTTTCTTGGCTTTAAGTCTCCTGTTCTTTCTACTTCATCAGGCTGCTGGGAGATCATGAGCCCCAAGTTACTGCATGTCCTGATTCAACCCCCACATCACAAGTGCCAATAACAGAGCTCACATCCTCCTCACAGACATGCGAACACAGTCGAAGCAACCACCTCCACTCTTCCCAAAAGGCTGGGAAAGGGAATCACAATATGGAGGGTAATGAATTCTTTCAGTGGGAGGAAAAGGATTCTTATTTACTAATGAAGTTATCTCCTCAGTGAATTCCACAGCTGTGATCCCCATGATCTAGGCTAATACATGGGAGACCTTTTCTCCTTTTAGGGTACTCTGGGGAAGATGTGCTTCACAGTATTTCCCTTTTATTTTGTTTTCCCAAAGATTTATTTATTTCAGAGAGAGAGAGAGCAGGAGGAGGAGCCGAAGGAGAGGGGGAGAGAGAGAGAATCCCAAGCAGACTCCCTACTGAGCATGGAGCCCTACAGGGGGCTTGATCTTAAGACCCATGAGATGATGACCTGAGCTGAGATCATGACCTGAGCTGAAATCACGAGTCGGTCGCTTAACCAACTGAGCCACCCAGGCACCCCCACAGTATTTATTTCCCTTTTGAAATTCTGAAAGGCAGGTTATAAATAAGTTTCTTTCTTCCTTTTTGTAATGCCTTGATGTTATCTGTTCTCACATGTACAACCAGAGCTATTCATGTCCTGTGTCCTGCACACAACACTCTCCCAAGCAATGACAGCGTTGCACTGAATGATCTGTTTGGTCTCTTTCGCCCACGCCAGACTGAGAAGCCTGTGAGGGCAGGGATGGTTTCTCCTCTTTTGTTTGCTTTTAATCTGTTTCCCTAAATTCTAGATTCTGATATAGCATCTTGATATACTTAACTCAGTTGGATATAGGTTAAGAACTCTGACTCTATCTATGGTATAATAAACGGGTAGGCATTTCAAAGATTTTCACAAGAAAAGCAAAATCAGTGGGTTCCATTACAGTGATTAAACAGTTGGACATGTGGGTTTAATGTGGATGATTTTCTGTTGTGAAAGTTTAGTGTTTACTCACAGAATGAGATGAGCACCTACTAATAGGAAACCAACTTTTTTTTTTTTTTTTTTTTACTGGATAATCTCAGACCCAGGTATTTTACTATATTCTTAATTACCTTTGCAATGAATTTTTGTTAATTTTAGTAAATTTACTATTTACTTACATATAATTGTATTTATTATTATATGTGTCCTCTGTTTTACATGTGATATATATTTATATATAATGTATATTTATAATATTTATCATTATCTAATTCATTAAATAATTCACTTTGGTTTCTTCTATGGTAGTGTTTTTAAAATTCCGGTTCAGCCCATCATCATACTGCATAACAGAAACAGATGAGAAAACAAGCAGCTTAAGTTGTAGTTCCCCTCTACTACAAACTGATGTTGTGATATTGAACAAATCATTTCTCTTCCATAGGCATAAAATTCCTCATTTGTAAAGTCACTTTAAATAAGTGTTATGGTTTCACCAACTCTCAAATTCCTGGGCGAGGAAAGGCGTGGTGTTTGTTTTGAGGGTCTGCGTGTTGACCATCAGTCTTGGAGCTTTCCAGAAGTCATAAACCAGCCAGGTGGGTTTGACCTGATTGATATCTTTCCTGGCCTAGAATCTCAGCTTGGCTGCCTGTTTGGCTTCTGCAAACTTCTTGGCAGCCCGTCTAATGCTCAAGCACTCTGTCTAGGTGCGTAGATAGATCTTTATACACTCAGGTGGTCTTGGAGTAGTTAAATGCGCTGAAGTTGAAGTTTCTTGTTCCCAGATTTTCACCAGTGGGAGCCTTTTTTGTTAAGTTGTTTCCCCATGCATTTCTTTGTTTCTGAAGTTTTGCCAGGTGAACTTTGTTATTTATCTAATGATTCATATTCCTGTATTTATGATAACAAAAGGATATTAAATCATTAACCTGTGCTTCTGGTAAAATTATGATAAACCAGTGTGAATCTCCAGTTAAAAGCAAATTAACTCTATTTGTTATTTCACGGGATCTGTTTGGAGGTAGATGCCTGATTTCCAATTGGAGAAACTTTCACATAAAGATGAAGGAAGATCTGGAACAGTATGGGTGAAAGAAGGATACTGACCTTATGGTCCTTTGTTGGAGAGGACAACAGGGGGAGTGAAATTCTCAGGGCTAGCCAGACTGTGGTTAGATCAGAGGAGGTGCATAGCAAAGTAATTACATATGTAGGTAGGCTTCACCATAAAAATGCAGATTCAAATCCAACAGCAGAAAGGAGCCAAGAAGGAGGTTTAGGGAAGTACAGAAAAATGTGAAGAAAGTGTATTTGACTTTAAGCAGCAACAATATATGTAGTGACCTAGGATGAAAGTCATAGCGTAGTGTCCTCCCAAGATTTGGAATAATATTTTGGTATAAAGTTACTTGGATATAATGTTAATTCAGGTGAGGGAATTTTATCTGTGCACTGTGTCTGGTTGGCTGGGGCCAAAGTGGGTACAGAAGCAGACTCTGAGTAAATGGATATGGGTTGATCCTGAGGTCACATGAGGACAGACCTCAAATCTTCAGAAGCCTGGTACATAGGTATTGAGCCAAAAATAAATGTTAAATTGTACTGATTATTTGGTATTTCAAAAATAGTAGATTGAATGAATGAATAAATGAGTGATCAACTCTATTTTTAATACATATGAAAGAATTCAGGAAAAGTCTAATCAGAGAATGAATGTGGGTTGGAGTGGTGTAGAGAGAGACATCGGTACAGCCAAATATAATGTTCTCCAGAATTGGTGTGGGGGTGATATTTGTTGGAGAAATACTCCAGCACTGGTGTGTAGACAGAATCCTTGGTATGTAGTGACAAGAGGAAGAACTGAGACCTGGCCCCGGGGCCAGAGAAAGGATTCTTGTCCTGGTTTTGCTTCTAGTTTCCTACGAGATTCTAGGATAGTCTTGGAATCCAAGCAACAAAGGACCTTTGAGTTCTTAGACATTGTTAAATCATTTAACCCCACCCCAACACACCCTTGGTTTATGTATAAGGAAACTGAGGCCCAACGAAGTAAAGTGCTTAGCTCAAGTTCACACAGATAGTTGGTTATGGAACCCTTATACTTACACTGGCTCACCCACGAATGGACAAAGACCCCAGAAAAGCTCCGGGGTCTGTGGCAGTCTCAAAAATTTCCACAATGCTTGGCTAGACCGCCTTCTCCTGAAATACCCTCCAAACTGTACCATCAAATGATGTTCTTTTCCCTCTTGATGTTGTTAGCAATCTTCTGGTCACATTTGACAAGTGGAGCAGAACTCATAGGCTTTGCAAAGACCTTTCATTAGCCAGATACAGGAAGCCCTCATTAATTTGAGTGAATCAGTGAAGGCTTATCAAAATAAGGTATTTCAGGGGCGCCTTGGTGGCTCAGATGGTTGGGCGTCTGCCTTCGGCTAGGGTCATGATCCCAGGGTCCTGGGATCGAGCCCCTCATTGGGCTCCCTGCTTGGCGGGAAGCCTGCTTCTCCCTCTCCCACTCCCCCTGCTTGTGTTCCCTCTCTCGCTGTGTCTCTCTGTGTCAAATAAATGGAATCTTTAAAAAAAAAAAAAGAATTTCAGCCAAACTAAACACTGACCCAAGAACCAGGATGGGCTTTGTTAGTGTGAAGAAGCATGCATAGCAATCTATTGAACTATCACACCAATGTTCTCTCAAGTATTTTGTTAGGCTTGAATCCCTTGATAAGTGATAAATTAGTCTGAATGATGCACTATTTAAATATAAATAAAATTCTGGATTTTTTTTGAATTGTATATAATCCCTAGCTTTCAGCATTCTTACAGTGTTACCTAATGAAGGTTCTAGTGGGTCTATACCAAAGATTCAATTTGGTTGTACATAGAAACATTCGTATTTGTGTAAAGAATTAATACTCTTTATTATCTGCCTTCTGTTTTCCAATCTAAGATTCAGTGAACTTTATGTTGGAGAAATTCAACTTCAGACAATTTAGCAAACTTTAATGTCATTCCTGAAGTTCTGTTTACAAATCCCCCAATTAACAAGTTCAAACCACTTTGAGAAAAATTATTGTATTTCAGTTTGTGTTCAAAAGAAAAGGGCAGACATGAAGCTTGTCTGTTGAAATTCTTCTGCCTCTTGGCTTTGTTCTGATAGCAGAGCTTGGCAAACTTTTTCTGTAAAGGGTCAGAATAAATATTTAGGTTTTGCATGTCACATATGATCTCTCTCTTTTTTTTTTCTTCCTTATCCTACCCCCATAACTCTTTAAAAATGAAAAGCCATTCTTAGCATATAGACCATACAAAAACAAGCATGGGCCAGGTTTGGTTCTTGGGCCATAGTTTGCCCATGACCCTGTATGAGTCCATGAATGGCATGCCTGTAGGTTTGGTATCAGATATATTTTGTCTTAATACACAGGTCCGTAACTTATCTCCTGGTGGTACATCAATCTGGACTTAGAGGAGCTCCCAGGCATTGGGGCTTACCTGATTGAGAAGTCATAGATGTAGACAGAGAATCTGCTATAAACCATGGACAATAGCCATATAAACAGAGTTTTGGAAAAAAAAAAAAATCAGAAGATTCAAAGAACTTCTAGGTCTTTTCGTAAATCTTAGGTTAAGTAAAATATGTTCTAGATATATGAGGTTTTTTTTTTTTTTCTTTCTTCCCCCAGGAACTTGGGATTCATTTCTACATGCTGATACAAATATCTTCTAAGAGAACTTTGTATCACATGACCAACATTCTTGGCGTGTAACACTTAAAAAGTCTGGCTAATGCTCTTTTCATGGTATATTTGCCAATTTGTTTATTCATCTTGCTGTATTTAAATGTTTAGCCAATTGAGATTTTTTTCTATTATAAATAATATGGTGAATATCTTTGTGCATAAAATGTTTTTCTTTTGTGGGTGTATTTATTTTATTTCATAAATGGAACAGAAAACTGAATCAAAGAAAGAAAGCTTTTTAAGGGTTTTGTTTCTAATTAACAGTGCTAAAGAAATACTTTTTTTTTTCATCATCAGAAGAAATCTTCAGAGTGAACATTATTTGAGGTGCTTACCCCAAACATCATTTTTTTATTTCACTGCTCTATAAAGGGTCTGAAGAATATAAATCCTCATTACCTTGTATTTTGAGTACCAAGAATCCTGATTTACTAAATGCTTAGCTTTGCCTCTGTGAGTAGTTGGTTGTGAGATCTTTATGGTTTGATATTATTCTGAAAGAAATTAATTAAATTTCTGGCAGAAATTAATTTGGTAGAAATTACCTTGGTAGAATTTTCATTAACCCATTCATTCACTCAACAAATACCATGTAGTACCTATTTTGTGCAGTCATATTCTGGGCTTTGAGACTACATCATCATTATTATTATCACCATCTCATCACTAATGGCAATAATAAAAAATATAGTAAATATATAGGGCATATCATGCATCAGCCAGTTTTAAGTGTGTGTGTGTGTATATATATACACACATTTATATATATACACACACATTTATATATATATATAAACTTCTATGAGGTAGAGAGTTTTAGCATCCTATTTTATAGATGGGGAAACAGAGAATAAAAGAACTTCCTTACTAAGCCTAAATCATCTAACTAGTAAGTATGAAAGCTGTTATTTGAACTCAGGCAATCAAAATAGATAGTCTCATGAATATCCCACGCTGGAATACTGAGAATATTCTATAAGAGGGGAAAAAATTCATATTTCAGTGTTGTAAGTTGTCTATATAGATGAAATTTTGTTTGTAAGAGAGACGAATGAGATAAGAAAGAAGTGGATCATGTGATTATTTTTTTCCTTTAGAGAGAGAGAGAGATAGTGGAAGGGGGAGGGGCAGATGGAGAGGGAAAGAGAATTTAAAATTTTTTTTAATTTAAATTCAATTAACATAATGTTTTATTAGTTGCAGAGGTAGAGTTCAGTGATTCATCAGTCTTATATAGCACCCAGTGCTCATTACATCATGTGTCCTCCTTAATGCCCATCACCCAGTTACCCCATCCCTCTACCCCCCTCCCCTCTAGCAACCCTCAGTCTATTTTCTATGATTAAGAGCCTCTTACGGTTTGTCTCCCTCTCCGATTTCATCTTGTTTTATTTTTCCCTCCCTTCCCCTATGATCCTGTTTTGTTTCTTAAATTCCACATATGAGTGAGATCAGATGATAATTGCCTTTCTCTGATTGAGAGGGAGAGAGAATCTTAAGCAGGCTTCACACCTAGCTCAGAGCCTGATACAGGGCTTAATCCCACAACTCTGAGATCGTGACCTGAGCCAAAATCAAGAGTTGGACTCTTCAACTGACTGAACCACCCAGGCACAACTGGATCATGAGCTTTTATATATCTCTTTTCACGGGTTTAAATTCAAGTAACAACCCCACCGCCCACAACACAAACACAGGCATTAACCCTTCCCTGAACAGACGAATTCAGACCACATTAGCAGAAGACCCTGCGTTCCAGACTCAAGTAACATCAAACTTTTTTTCCCTGAAGCGTTCACCAGAGTTGTAGTCTCCCTGCACCCCATTCCCTGGAGGTTATTTTCTGTTTTGTTCCCAAGCCTCCCCTGCCTTTGGATCCACCCATTTTCCTTCTTATCCTCAGGGCCTTGCATATA
This sequence comes from Leptonychotes weddellii, assembly GCF_054177405.1. Classification (NCBI taxonomy): domain Eukaryota; kingdom Metazoa; phylum Chordata; class Mammalia; order Carnivora; family Phocidae; genus Leptonychotes; species Leptonychotes weddellii. The sequence goes on from NC_138378.1 coordinate 113,732,390, forward strand.
TTCCCAGGTCTTAGTCTGCCTCAACAGGTTTGAAGGGTGTGAATCTTCAAGTGACTAGCACTTTTGAGTATTCCTGCTAACCTCTGTTAAAGAAGCATGTTCCATATCAAGAGAAGAATCTGTTCCCTGCCTGCAGGTTATTCTCTGCTCTCAGACACTACTTATGCAACTGCCGCTCTGACTGCCTAGTCTGTTCTCAGATTCACACAGAGCAGAAGCATGCATTTTAGAGTCACACGGAACTCTCGCCTTTATCCTTTACTAACTAACTGTGTGACTTAGACAAGGTATTTAATCACTGGTTTCTTTATCTGAAAACCGGAGTTAAAATCTCCACATTGGGATAGAATAATTAATAATATTTTGTTTTGTTTTGTTTTCCATTTCTTTTTATTTTATTTTGTTATGTTAATCACCATACATTACATCATTAGTTTTTAATAATATTTTTTAAGTAGTAAATGCTCAATAACTACTAGTTTCTTTCTCTTATCCCCAGATTGAAAAATAAAAAATAAAAGCATGTTTAGTGATTAGCTGGTGGAGAGAATGAGATAGGACCACTGAGAATTTAACCCATTAGGACGTATGTATTAAAATAGATGACAGTCCTCAAAATTATTTACAGGCTGGCATGACAAAGGGCACTTATGAAAAATCCACAACTACCATCATACTTAGTGAGGAAGGACTGAAAGCTTCCCACTAAGATCAAGAATGAAACAAAAATACCCTCTTTCTGCACTACTATTCAACATTGTATTAAAAGTCTTAGCCAGAGGAATCAAGCAAGAAAGAGAAATAAAAATATTCATATAGGGAAAAAAAGAAGTAAACATCTGTATTGATAGATGACATGGTTTTGTATATAGAAAGTTCTAAGTAATCCCCCCCATAAAACTCTTCAAATTAATAAACAAATTCAGAAAAGTTAGAGAATTATATGATCAACATACGAAAATAAGTTTTATTTCCATTCACTATCAGTGAATAGTCTAAAAGGGAAATTATGAAAACAATTTCATTTAGAATAGCTTCAAAAACAGTAAGAAACTTGGGAAAATATTTAACCAAGGAAGTGCAAGATTTGTATGCTGGAAATTATAAAACATTGCTGGAAAAAAATAAAGACCTAAGTAAGTCATTAAGAAGGCTATACTCTCCCTAGTAATCAACAGATTAAATGTAATCCCAAACTCCCGAATGCCTTTTGTGCACATTCAGAAAAGATGATCCTAAAATTTTTATGGAATCACAAGGGACTCAGTACATCAAAACAATCCTGAAGAAGAACAAATTTGTAGGACTCACAATTCCACACTTCAAAACTCACTAAAACTTACTTACAAAGCTACAGTAATCAAGAGTGTGGTACTGACATAGGATAGACTTGTAGATAACTGTAGTTGAGAGTCCAGAAATGAACCGCTCATCTATGGTCAACTGATTTTCAACAAGGATGCTAAAAGAATTTAATGTGGAAAAATGGTCTCTCTAACAAATGGTGCTGAAACAACTAGATATCCATGCACAAAAAAATGAAATTAGATCTTTACCACATACTATATACAAAAATGAATGTCAAATGGGGATCAAAGGTCTAAATTTAAGAGCTAAAACTATAAAAGTCTTAGAAGAAAGCATAGGAGTAAATCTCCATGACTTTGGATTTGGCAATGGATATATGACATCAAAAGCACCAGCAAAAAAAGGGGGAAAAAATCATAAATTGGATTTCTCAAAAATTAATATTTTTGCACACCAAAAGATACTATGAAGAAAAAGAACATACAACCCATAGAATGGGAGAAAACATATGTAAGTCATATATTTGTTAGGAGTCAAATATCCGGAATGTATTACTAATTAAAGGTGTTAACAATAGGGTAGGTACAGAATATATTGATAATATAAAACTATACTATTGTCACAATTTTTCTGTAAACATAAAACTGTCTGAAATAAGGTTTATTAAAAACTTAATTCTATTTATATTTCATTAGTAATGCCAGATCCAAAAATATATAGGTTGTTAAATGCAGGTTTTGCTCCAAATTAGCATCACAGCAATCTTCCTGAATCACAGCTCCAAATAATTTCTTCAATTCCTCCTAATCTCTCAATGGCTTTTCACTGCCTGCAGGATTGAGTCCAAGGCTCTTGGCCAGACATTCAAGACCCTGCACAACATTGAACAAAATTAAAATGAAATTAATATTTCTCGCCACTTCCCTGTGTAATTATGGTCCAGCAAACTTGAAATATTCATTATTCCTAGAAGATGCTTTCCTGACTCTATGCCTTTGTGCATCTTCTTACTCTTGGCATGTTCTTTCTGTATTTCTGCCTGGAGACTATTCCATTCTTTAAAGGCTCTCTTTAAAAGCAATTACTCTTGGCTTCCAACATCATGTTCCAACAAAACAAATCGCTCCCTTTTTCACTTCTCCATGGTATTTTGTGCTCTCTCTAACAGAATTTGCCTTATTCCATCTCGAACTTACTTGGAGGTGTGTGGTCAATTTCTTCCCCTTTTGTTCACCTGCTCTAGAGCAGGATTGAGACTTTACCACATTTAACTCTTCCCACACCTGTCACAATAGTCCTTTCTCAATAAATACTTATTGAATGAATAAAATAGATAAGCTGAATATAAAACTTTGGCCCCAGAGTTGCACACTTAGATTCTAATCCTAGTTAATGTCTATGTGATCTTGGAAAAGTCTTTTTGTCTGTGCTGGTTCTAAATTACCTCATCTATACAATAGAAAATGTGGTTAGTACCTTCCAAATTAGGTTTAAGAGAGTCAAAGAAGTTCATTGAAGTCCTTCTGGCTCAATATCGGGGAGGGGGGTGGGGGGCAGAATGCAGTTTTAGGCTTCCTCTTCTGTTTCAACCAGCAAACTCATGTTTCACCTATCCATATCAGAGTATCAAAGAAGATTTTATTTAAAGAAAATATCCTATATGTTGAAAAAATTAAACCATGAGATTAACTAATCTGTGAAGCTCCTTTCATTTCTCACTGAGTTTTTGATATCAACATATACATATTAAGAGACATATTTAAATACTCTTCCATTATAAGTGGAACAGACCTGAAGCTTATTCAAATTCTGAAATGAAGGGACAGACAACTACCATTTGCTTAACAATTATTATATGTTTTAAGCACCTTCTAAGTCCCAATTAAATGCTAAAAATTTTCCTGAGCTCATCTCTAATTTCAAAATCCATAGCACAGATAAAAATATTTCCCACTTTACATGTGACAAAGCAGATAGGGTAAGAATGTCTCATTTCAAGCAGCCAAGACAATGGGGAAGCTTGATAGAAAGCAGGTAAGACCAGCCTAAAAGCTTGTGTTCTCTCCCCAGGATGAGACTTAATAAAAATGGATTCTGGGAATAAAATGCACAGACACACACCTAAAACAATGGAGTGGTTTTTGGAAACCCCACCCTCCTCCCCATCTGTAGGATATATCGGTTAGTTGGAGAGTAGCGGTAATTCAGCCTCATTACAATTTCCCATCAGAAGTTCAGCTCAGACCAATGAATGGAATGATTACAAAGCCTATTGCTCTGCTGTGAAACCTGCACATGCTGAACCATGAGTAATTTTCACTGAGCAGGCTTGCCTATATTGGAATTGTATTCACTGCCCAGAAGGTAGGCAGTGAGGCTTTAGCTAAAGTGCCCAGCAAGAAATAAAAGCCCATACTAGTCGTGGAGAGAGGGAGGTGGCACAGGCTTGAAGGGGAGTCTGATTTGTAAGTACTGATGTAGGACTGGGTGATGGCTATGCTGAATTAAATTTATTAAGGGAAATTTGGATCCGAAGTAGCATATTTAGGCAGGTAGTAAAGCAGAGTTTTGTGGGTTTTAGCTTGAAACTATTTATTTTATTTTATTTTTTTAAAGATTTTATTTATTTATTTGACAGAGGCAGAGATAGTGAGAGCAGGAACACAAGCAGTGGGAGTGGGAGAGGGAGAGCAGGCTTCCCGCCGAGGAGGGAACCCGATGTGGGACTCGATCCCAGGACCCTGGGATCATGACCTGAGCCGAAGGCAGACGCTTAACGACTGAGCCACCCAGGCACCCTAGCTTGAAACTATTTAAAGAATGCTGTTTTAGTACTGGCCCAAAACAGAGTTCCTTGACCAGCATCCCTGAAGAAGAGTATCTTAGGAGCTCAGACATCATTTAGTGCTGAAGTGTCAAATGGTTTTGATTGTATTTTACCTTAATGAGGAAAATTCCCTGGATGTCACCTCTGCTGTTTCCTTCCCTACTTGAAAAAGAATTCAGTTATCGAAATGAAGTCAAAATAAAAGCAAACCTTAGGAGAGATTGTTATATATTTGCTTTAACTATAGAGTATGGATGACTCACATGATCCACACGGGGCAGGGACTTGGGCCTGCTCTGCTCAGTGCCTGGCCGCAGACAAGTGCTGGGGAAAACATTATGTGATTGAATGAAGCACAGTGAAAATAGTGTTTTAAAATCCATTCATTAGACAAAGTGAAGTGCAATTGCTGGGTCATAGGGTAGCTCTATTTTTAATTTTCTGAGGCACCTCCACACTGTTTTCCAAAGTGACTGTACCAACTTGCATTCCCACCAACAGTGTAAGAGGGTTCCCTTTCTCCACAACCTCTCCAACATTTGTTGTTTCTTGCCTTGTCAATTTTTGCCATTCTAACTGGTGTAAGGTGGTATCTCAATGTGGTTTTGATTTGAATTTCCCTGATGGCTAATGATGATGAACATTTTTTCATGTGTCTGTTAGCCATTTGTATGTCTTCTTTGGAGAAGTGTCTGTTCATGTCTTCTGCCCA
>NC_138378.1:113737736-113792114 GCF_054177405.1 Leptonychotes weddellii
TCGATGGACATCTTGGCTCTTTCCACAGTTTGGCTATTGTGGACATTGCTGCTATAAACATCGGGGTGCACGTACCCCTTCGGATCCCTACTTTTGTATCTTTGGGGTAAATACCCAGTAGTGCAATTGCTGGATCATATGGTAGCTCTATTTTCAACTTTTTGAGGAACCTCCATACAGTTTTCCAGAGTGGCTGCACTAGCTTGCATTCCCACCAACAGTGTAGGAGGGTTCTGTTGAGGGGTGGTTGAAGGAATGTATAGAGTACAAATTATTGACCACAACCCAAGCAAGATGCACCTGTTTTCTGTGGACCTTAGGGTTGCTGGCCTCTTGTTTTCCCAGGCTGTCTTCTGGGAGAGGGGCCTGCCGTGCTGTTACTCAGGCACCCCTGTTTGGGCAGAGTTGCTGTGCCCCCTGTGGCGGGGCATGGGCTCAATGAAAACCGTTTTTGGGGGGCTTTTGTTCTCTGGCAGCTTTCCCTGACAGCTTTCCACGTCTCTTCCGAGAGTCAGAGCAGAAGAAACAGTTTCCAACCCTGTGCCTCAGAGCAGAGAGACCGCAGTCTGTTCTTCAGTGAGCTCTCCAGGCCACACTATATCTGTTTCTGTCTGTGCTGCTATAAACTGCAGCATCCTGGGTTGTGCGCCCCTCTGCAGCGCCCCCAATCCTGCCTCCAGGTCGGGGCACATCTCTGCCCTTTGTGCTTCTAAAACCACCAACCGCCCCCAGTTTGCACGCTCGGCACCCCCGCTCCTGGTTTTCGTCAGGGGGCTGCCCTAAAGTCCTTTCCCCGCCTCTACCAGTCTGCGAGTCCGTGCCCGTCCCCAGTGCAGGAGGCTATCGCTCACTGACGGTGTAGGATCCCCACGGCCAGGCTCCCTCCTGCTGCCATTTATCCTCCGATATCTGCCTGCGGAATCACGGCTCCCCGCTTCGTACCTCGAAACCAACTGCCTGCAATATTCTGTTTGTAGAGATCCAGATTTATCTTCTTACATCTCAGGCTGATTTTGTGGGTATTCAGTGTGGTCTGGTAGATATCCAGCTCAATTTCAGGGACCAGTTGGAATTGGGTCCCCTACTCCTCTGCCATCTTTTTCTCCATCAGCAATTTTTAATTAAAAAGTAAGAATAGTTGTAATTCAAAAGCACAACAAATTCATAACAGTCTTGATACTTTATACATAACAAAGTGTCCTTCCCCAAACATGTAGGGACCTCAAATATGCACAATTGGGCTTCAAGAGCTGTCCAACTTTGCCAGGCAGGGTGGCCAGATTTCTTGGTAGAATACTCAATTTAGAGTCCTCATGAAACTCTAAAAGATATTACCTTTGATTGGGAAATACCATATTTTTAATCAATAGATTATTTGTAATTTACTTATTTTTAAGTAAAATGAATGGCCATAGATGCGTACCCTTAGGGCTAACCATAAAAGGGCTTATGTTTTGGGATTGGATCACAGAACTTGGGAACTTGGGCAGGATTCTCTCCGCTACTGGTGGGCCCAGAATCAAAATGTTAGAATGGCTGTGTTAGTGTAATAGTTCCAGGGGCTGCCTTAGGGGAGCACAGAGCCAGTGGGAAGCCACAAGAGAAGATTTGGGTCTCAGCCAAATTCCTCTGTTTTTAAAACCTATTCAGTTAAGATTAGTTTTAATATGGTACAATTTCTTGTTGGGGGCCTATTTATAAAAGAGTAAGCCAGGTTTTTATGGCTCTGATTTCTGAAAAAAGAATGTTTGCTGATAAGAATTTATTCTCTTAAGAAATGAGAAGACACATCAGAGGGTGCTGTTGACAGTAGGTGATAGGATCCTCCCCTTTCAGTCATATCAGTGCATTTTTTTTAAGTTGAAAAACCAAATTCAGGGGAACCAAGGAGGCAGAACACACAGCTGATGTTGGCACAAACAGGGGTGATCCCCAATGTGTGCTAGAGGGGCTCTGAATGACACTTTGCTTGAGGGCTGTGTTGAAGATGGGTGGATGCAATGCCCAGGAGAGTGTGTGCAGAGAACTGGAGGGATGTAGGATTTCCACTGAATCAGAGTCCAGGGAGCAAGGGTTAGCCAGGTGCTGTGCTAAGCTGGTATAAGCTGGTACCACTTAACTGGGTAAGATGACTTTGAGGAACTCACAGTCTGCATTCCCTGTCCCTCCAACGGCCATGAGTAGAGAAGAGGCAGGAAAAGTGCTTCCCAAGTACTTCCATTGTGAGTCTTATTTTTCACTGTGAACTCTCTGAAGGAAAGGACTGAGTCTTCTCCTTATAAATGACCCATAATTGGTGCCCAGTGAATAAATAAAATAATAAAGATTAGAATTTGAAAGGAATTTGGGTATTTATATGCTGTCTTAAAATAGAATATTTGCTGTTTTATTTTTTTAGTTATTTTTTTCTGTCATATGATTAACTGTGATTTCAAGGAGATGAGTGTATTGTTGTGTTCTAGAATTGAATATTTCAAATATGTTGACTCTATGCCATGTGAAAAGTAATTGTGCTCTAACTATAAAACTCAGATGTGTTTCCCTCATCAGGAACCATAAGGAAGTTGAGGCTTAAGAAATTTAGGTGAATTTCATAAATCATAGGAGATTCGCTATGTCAAGACTAGAAAGCAATCCTCCTACTGTTAAGCCACTGCCTGTTCTACAAGGAATATGGCTCATATTCCTGTTAAGAGATTAGATCATAACTAGGTTTTAAGATGAGGTTCTATATTCCAGATGCAGCTTTCAAAAACTATGCAATCTGCTGAGAAATTATTACCTAGGGTTTGGGGCATGGAGAGTGCTAGGACTCAGTTTTATGGATGCACACCCTTAGCATGATTTCTTCACATGGTTTTCCAAGTGGTATTGAAAAATATATTCCTGATCTTCAGGAAAATACCAATGTAGGTATTTGAAGATTTTTATTTATTCATTTGAGAGAGAGAGAATGGGAGAGAGAATGAGCTGGGAGAGGGGCAGAAAGAGAGGGGGAAGCAGGCTCCCGGGTGAGCAGGGAGCCTGATATGGGGCTCGATCCCAGGACCCTCTTGATCCCGGGACTCTGGGATTATGACCTAAGCTGAAGGCAGACACTTAACCAACTGAGACACCGAGGTGCTCCAATACCAATGTAGGTAAAGAAAGGAATTCCCTAGTATATTAATATCTAGATTATGTCCAGTCCATAAATACAGCAGTTCAGTTTACTATTAATATGTATTTGTGGGGAAATGCACTCTAATATATGAAGTATTGACTTAAAGTAAGCTTTAGAAATAAGATCCAAGCATATCAATTGGTTTGACAAACATTATGTGAAAGTTATCTTGGAAAGATTAGTATCCCTGAGGTGTTTTGCTTTGTTTTTTCCCTTTGATCTTGTTCTAGAGATTTTATTAAATTTAATTATTAATTCTCATTATTTTCTTTAAATTCTTTGGAATTTTTTATAAACACAGTCATGTCACTTGTGAATATTGTTACATTTTTCTTTTCCTTTCAAATTCTTGTAGATTACACTTCTCTTTCTTGATTTATTGTAGTGGCTATTCCATGTTGAATAGAACTGGTTACAGAAGTTATGATTATTTCTTTACCAGTCTCTGGAAAAAAAACATTCAACATTTTACCAGTGAGTCTAATGTTTGCTATACTTTTTTTAGATACCCTTTATCAGAATAAAGATAATCCCTTATATTCCTAGTTCACTAAGGACTTTTATCATTATGGGCATTTGATTTTATGGAATGCATTTCTGTAGCAACTGGGTAATCATGATTTTCTTTTGTTTATATAGTACATTACATTGATTCTGGTTTTATTTATTTATTTTTTTAAAGATTTTATTTATTTGACAGAGAGAGAGACAGCGAGAGAGGGAACACAAGCAGGGGGAGTGGGAGAGGGAGAAGCAGGCTTCCTGCAGAGCAGGGAGCCTGATGCGGGGCTCAATCCCAGGACCCTGGGATCATGACCTGAGCCGAGGGCAGATGCTTAACGACTGAGCCACCCAGGCGCCCCTGATTCTGGTTTTAAAGTAATCTTGCATCTTTACTAAAATGAGCTGTGATGCATTGTTATCGTATAACCCAATAGAAGTTTGTTTGCTTAATATATAGTGTGGAAGTTTTGCATCTATAATTATAGAAGAATTTGGACAATAATTTTCTATTTTTGTAAGGTCATAAGCTTTAATCAAGGTTATACAAAGTTCACAAGTAATTGTGACTGAGTTGTTTTCTTTCAACTCTCTGGAAGATTCTGTGAAAGATTTTGATAATACCTTTATTAAATAGTTGGTGAAATTCGTCAATGAATACACTTAGATTTGGAGATTTTGTGTGTGTGTGTCCTTTGCATATATTTGTCCATTTTCAAATTCTCTTTTGCATTTTTAGATATTTCATCTGTATATTACATAAAACTGAATTTTAGTTATCTCTGAATTAAAATCTTGAACTTTTTATAAGTAAATGTGGCCATTTATATTTATTATGATCACTGATATGCTGAAAATTACTTTGCCATTATATTACTATTATATGTAATTATTTTATCTGCCCTTTTGCCTTTCATTATACTTACTGGACTAATCATACATTCTTTGTTTCTATTTTTACATCAAGTAATTTGTGAGATGTAATCTATTCGTCATTGATTTCCCTTGAATTCTTGACAGGAGGTTTCAATTTAGAATTTTACATAAGTCTTGTGAATTAACCACTATCTCTAAGCAATGTATAGGACAGTGGTGAAGAGCAGGGACTCTGGTGACTGTCTTGAATTTTAATTGCAAGTCCAACACTCGTGAGCTGTAGGACCTTGGGCAGGTTACCCAGGATCTCTGTCCTAATTTTGTCTTCTATAAAACTTGGAGGATAAAATGCTAATCTCAGATGGTTGCTCTTAGAATTAAATGAATTCCAGTTGCTTAGAACATCAGCAAATACTACATAATGTTAGCTATTACGAACTGCCTTCCAAATATTACTGGTATTTTAGAGGTATAAAATTTATAGTAATAGTTCCAAATTATAATTCTTATATTAGCAGCTATTTCTTTAAAGTCATAAAATTATGTAATAATTACTTCTGAATTTACTGATGAAATTTTGCTTTCCTACCTGTAGGAAATGATAGGTGTAGGGATGATATAATAACTTTTCTGGGTTTAGAATTTCAGATTGAAAACAATTTTTTTTTTCTCGGAAGTTTGAAATATTACTGCATTGTCCTTCAGGATGCATTTTGCAAATGAAAAATCTGATGTCAGTATGAAACTCTTTATTTTCTATGTAGATTGTACTTTTTTCCAGATACTTTTGTGATTAATTTTTTTTAAACTTATCCTTAGATTTCAAGAATTCACACTAGCTTGTGTCTAACTGTGATTATATTTTTATTATTCCCACTTGGCACCACTTAGAACTTTTCAATCTGATCACCTGACTCTTTTGGCAATTCATTTAATTTTTCCCTGCCTGTCTTTCCTTCTCCTTTTAGATGACTATTAAATTCCTGGATTTTTCATTTGTGTCATTTTGTTTCTCTCATCATTTATTTTGGTCTTGACTGGGGAGTACTTCTTTTCAGTTATATAATTCAGAAATTCAGCATCCAGACATGACTACTTTATTAACTAGTAGATATTTTTATACCTTAAGATGTAAGATTCCATTTTTAATTTCCAAGAAGAATTATCTTCTCCTTCTTATATTTACTCTGATACTTTTATTGTTTTTGGGTTTTTCCCTTCCAATCCTATATCTGGATCTAAGCATCTATATTCAGTCACTTGTCTTGAGTTGGATATCCAGCAGTTACAAATGGGTAGAGTGTGAATGGGTGGATACGGACAAGCAGGAATAGAGAGGTCAGATGTGTATTGGGTGTGGTAACAATGTATCCTTAGACAGGGAATGCCCTTACTGACCCGAGGGCAGAAGCTCTACCAGAGGAGCTCTTTCTCTCCCACTCCCGTTTCCATTTCTCTGTCTCTCCCCTCTTTCCTACTTCCCTTACTCATCCACTTGCTTCCTCACATTGTTCGTTTATTCCCTTCCTCATTGAGCTACATCTGAGGATCATGACAGTTATTTGGATGGGGTGACGACTAGGGCAGCAGGGGTTTATAGCATACTACATCCTCCTAAATGCCTTGTATTTCTCTCTCTCTCTTTTTAAGATTTTGTTTATTTACTTGACTGAGAGAGAGAGCCAGAGAGCACAAGCAGGGGAAATGGCAGAAGGAGAGGGAGAAGCAGGCTCCTCGTGGAGCAGGGAGCCCGATGCAGGGCTCCATTCCAGGACCCTGGGATCATGACCTGAGCCGAAGACAGATGCTTAACCGACTGAGCCACCCAGGCTCCTTTTTTCTCTTGAATAACCTTTATTAGATCTTATCTGTCTTCTAGATAATGCCTTTTATGTGGCATTGAATATTATCATTTTGTTAAATGTTGTTTATATGCCAAGTTGTTTAAATACATTTTCTCATTTAAATTTTATAACATTCCGATAAAGCAACTTTATCTTTATTTTAAAATGAAAAAAAATCTTAAGAAGAGAGGAATTACAGAAGTTACCAAAGATGATACAGTTTAAGAAAGGCAGATCCAAGATTTGAACCTAGGTCTGTCTGATTCCAAAAAGCATCTTCTTCCCCCTCATGATAATTATCCCACCCCCATTTTTGTCTTGTGCATTTAGGAAACAAATATCATTGTGTGCATGCTATATATCAGGCACTGTGTTAGAGGCTAGGTATATAAGGGTAGATAAAACAGACCTGGTGGTCCTTGTCCTAATGAACTTGCAGCCTCCTGGAAGGACATGGAAAGAGATTTTTAAATTTAGAGAAAGGTCAGTTTTAATCATTGCAGTGAAGCGAAAGTTCAGGGTGTAGAGTAAGCTTAAAGGGGGAATTTCTTTACTGTAGTATAGCCAGAGGACGTTTGCCATAGAATTGACAATGTTTGAGGAGGCACAGATGAAAGAAAACATAGGGTAGCATGTAGGACATTGAAATGGCTTCCTTCTACATTGTTCCTTCTGCACTAACCACCGTTACTATGTATTCCTATCCTGGCTACCCTCGGTATGGTTCTGCTTGGATCCTATAGTTTATTTAAAGACTATGCTAAGATCACATCTTTGATGAAAAGCCATTCCATATTGCCCCCAGTTAGAATTATTTACTCAACTCTGTATTTTTTAAAACTACCATGTTCTCCTGTTTGAATATTTATCACAGATTATTTTGTTTGAAAGTTAATTGTGTGTTTCTTTCATGAGATTTTAAGTAATCTCGTGAAACTAGAGGCTTATTTACTTTTGTATCTGTTGGACTCTGTTGCAAAGCTTAGCACATAATGGACTTTTAAAGGTTATCACAATGGTCTTGGGTAAGTAAGCAGTTTGGAGGCAGAATTGTAGCAATGGACACAAGAAGTACCCTAAGTGGCAAAAAGAAAAAAAAAAAAAAGGAAGGAAGCAAAGTCATGGGGTCTTGGTATACCACTGATCTTCAAGAGTGGTTCTCAAACTTGAGTGTACCTCAGAATCACACTGTGGTCTTATTAAAACACAGATTGCTGGAGTTCATCTCCTAAATCTGACTTAGTAGGTCTGTGGATGGGGGAGGAGGGGTGTGAATTTGCATTTCTAGCAAGTTCTCAGGTGACACTAATGATCCTGGTCCTACAACCGCCATTTTGAAAACCACTGCTTTAGGAGATCTTTCCTCCAGAGAGTCCACCCATTCTGGCTGACCACATTCTTTTCTTTCAGAACTTATGGAGCTATTTGTAGGACTTCACATATAGCTGTAGAGAGCGTAGTTGAAGGAGAAGAAGCAGAAGTGATTTGAAATCCTGACCCTCTCATTATTCACTGGTTTTGGCCTAAACTCCCTGAGCTTAAGAATCCTCATCTTTTAGAAATGGGGTCAGTAAACCTACCTAGTGGTACATGATGAGTTTCTTGGAAAATGTAAGCTAAGTGCACACCACAACACATGGGATATTATAGGTTCTGAGTATGTTGTGACGTATCCCAGTGAAATCGGAACCAAGGCAACACTGCTCAGGAAATCTCAGCTGTTTCCATGCACATCTCATCTTCTCTGTGTTCTTTACAGTTTTCTCAGCTTTTATCCCATAGAAGTTTGAATTTCCAGTTTTATTCTGAGATTTATGTCCTTTTCTTCTTTTCTTTCCTCCCTCCCTCCCTTTATTCCTCCCTTCTTTCCTTTCCTTTTTGTCTTTCTCTCTTTCTTTTAAAAATTTACCTCACACTTCTCATTGGAGTCTCAGTATTCTTTGGGATCACTACTGCTGAATGCTAATCAAAGTTAAATAATTAGATAATAATTAGAAATCCTCAAATGGGTTGTCAGAGAATAACCATATCTCCCAATTTCCTTAAATCACTGGTGATTAAGTTGTAGGTGTTTTGAGTAGGTTTGAAAACTTTAGGTCATTAAAAGGCTGACTGAGAAGGATTATAATAGTTGCCTGTTCCTTTCTTTATTTCTCAAACTTGTTTCTGTTTTATTTTCTGATTTAAAAGCTGATGAATCTATCTGATGCTCTAAGGCGTATATCTCAGAGGGTTTTTAGGTTACAAGTAGATGCTTATTCTTTTCAAGTCCATGTGATCATTGCATAAGCGAACATGGTGTGCATATCAGAGAGGATATTTTCTAGAGAAAAATTAAAATTAGTTCTATGAGTGCACTTGTCTCATAGAATATTAAATCTGAAAGGATTTTTAGATGTTGCCTTCTCTAATCCCTGATTTATTTACATTGGAAATCAAAGTTTAGATAGAAATTATATAAATTACACAAGGTCATATAAATTTAGGCTTCTGTGTTTGTTTTATTAACCAGGGCTCTTTGCAAATCATAGAAACACAACTTCAACAAGCCTAAGCCAGGAAGTGTTTTTATTGGCTCAAGAACTTTGAGGAAGGATTGAGCAATAGGTACATGAAGGATGGAGATAGAGCTCAGGGCTGTACCTGCTGCTAGAATTCTGTCCTTAGCCCTCATTCCTGCCTCTTTCAGTGTACCCTCTTACTCTCCATGGTCACCAACTGCTTTGAAGTGTTAACATGTTATGATTATGGGCTACTCGATGCTCTAGATCCAATGTTTGGGAGAAAACCTAGAGTCAAGTGCTAACTCTTGGATCATTCAACTGGGGCTAGTGTAGGGTCGTGTAAGCACAACTGCTTCCAATGGATTCAACAGAGGGAGGGACTGTTCCCAGAAGAACTATGCTGTCCTTGGGAGAAAGGAGGAGGCATTGGGCACAGGAAACAATAGATGATCTTTCTGGTTAGTGGTAAGCTTTGCTAAATGTGGTTTCCTTAGTTGGTACCAGATGGCAGTGATTAAAAGCTTACATTCCTTTAATTACTCTGTGAATTCTTGTGGTTGTTAAACTCTATAGAGTTATTTGTACATTATTACTTAGCTTGGGCTGTGAGGGTAATAGAATTCAGTGTTCTTTCATTTTAGCAGGGCCTCAGAAAATTCTATTCTTTAACATTAAAATCAAATAACACTAGAACATTGTGTAATGGGGGCTGCACACATACATCTATGTTTATATCTGTATGAAATGATATGAATAGGACCTTTTAGAGGTAACTTTCTATATGCTACCCCATAACGTCTTCATAAGCTCTATCTTTTATTTCTCTTTGAGGATTTCAAAAATATACTTAGATTCTTTTAATTAAAGAATCTAGAAAGGCAATGAGAGATTTATTATGAAAATAAGTGTCCAAATTATCATAGAAATTAAATTGTCTATTGTCTATATGTGTTGAGCCATGCACAGACATAGCAGTATAAAGAGATACAGCTCTATGCCTCCAATGCTTAATTACCACTTTCATCTCTATAGACTACTTACAAAAAAGCTAGTATTGACTAGTATTAAGGGGTTGGTAACTCTTGTGGTCTTGGTGTTTTTGTTTCCTTGCTTGCTTACTTTGGCTGTTTCTGTATCAACTTTCTGTGTGTTTCAGATACCTTCTGTCCACATCAAACCCTCTCTTTTCTTCATAGCTCATGTAATAATTGTAGAGAATGCAAAGCTTTTCTTCAGACGCATGAGGTTGGATTTTCTCGTTCATTCAAGACCTCTGCCAGCCATATGTGGATACTGAAGGTGGGGAGTCCTGTAACCCGATGTAGGGTGTGTTGGTAGACACTAGAACACATGAAAGTGCATTTGAGGTGACAGAAATGTTTCTCAGAGTAAATGACTTCTAATCTGAGTGACAGGTAGTATTCAGCAGGTTAAGAGAGTAAGGGATAGGTCCCAGACAGCAGGAATAACATACACGATATCCTGGGCAAGAAGGAGCATGTCCAGTAAGTAGCAAGTGGTCAAACATGTGAGTCCAAACATCATGAGAGGAATCTGGTTACATGTAAATACTTTGGGTCCATCTCTATTTAGAGGATAACCTAAGCTAAGGAGAGATGAAGAGGACGTGGAAGAGAATTCTGAGAACACCAGAATTTAAAGGATAGTAAAAGAGAAAGTAGAAATTCATAAAATTCTGAAAAAGTCTAAATGAAGACCTATTTCCAGAAGAAGGGAGTTATCAACAGAGTCATATGTCACCAAGAGGGAAAGGTCAGGATTGAGAAACTTCTTCAAATGTAGCAAGAAAACCTTGGTTATTTCATGCCTCTTCCTTTTTCTCAGACTCCTGGCTTAACAGGAATATTTAAAAATGCACTGCTCTGGCCAGACTAGATTTTATAATCTGATCCTCTCCAAATATGGATTACATTATCAGGGGACCCTTTGGAAACCACTTTTTAGTTATTTTTAATAACAACAACAAAACAAATAACTACCACTTAATGAGCATTTGCCATGAGACAGACATTGTACTTAGTGCCTAAAGAGTATGGTCACAAATCCTTATATCAGGTCTATATTTTACAGATTAAGGAACTGTAATGAATTTCTGAAATTCATACAGCCTCAGAGTCAGGTGTCTGTGATTTGAATTCAGGTTTCTTTGAGTCTGAAGGACTCAGGGCTTAGAGCTTCTTACACCTTTTCTTTTTTATCTGCTCTCATTCCTTTGGTGATCTTAATTAACCATTCTCTCAGCCTTTAGTACCACTTATATGCCAGCAACTTCCTTCCACCTTTATATCTGTGGCCCAGACCTCTCTCCATTTATCCAATTGCCACTTGACATCTCCAGTTGGATGTCTTAAAGACATAGAAGACTTAACATACCCAGAGCCAAATTTCTGATCTTGCTCCTTTAAAATCTACTCACAATCTTCCCCATGTAAGTTGCTGGCAACTTCATCCTTCTATTTACTCAGGATAAAAATCAGAGTCAGCTTTTATTCCTCTTTCTTTTATATGCAAACTAAAATCCATCAGTAAATTCTGCCCTGAAAGCATATTCAGAATTCAAGCACCTGTCACCACCTCCCCTGTTATCACCTAACCCATCACCATCATTTCTTACCCAGAAACAGAGTAATGTCCTTTTTTCACCCTTTTATCTCTATATCATGTTCTCAAATCAGCCACCATAGAATCTTTAAAACAATATATATTTAAATATGCCATTCCTGTATCGAAAACCTTCCAGGGGCTTTCCATATCTCTCAGAACAGAAGCCGAAGTCCTTACAGTCATCTACAAGGCCTCATGTGATTAAGTCCTCCAAACCCCTTTCTTACCCCATCTCTTGTTACTGTCTTACCTTTGCTCACTGTGCTCTTTGCGGCTCCACTGGTCCTCTTGCTGTTCTTTGAATACACCAACTGTGCCCCTACCTTATGTCCTTTGCACTGGCTCTCCCCCCTGCCTGGAAAGCTCTTCTCACAGATATCATGGCTAGCTTCCCGAATTTCTTTAAGTATTTGCTTGAAATTCCAGTTTGAGCAAGAAGATGAAGAAACAAAGAAACCATCCCTTTCATTTCATTGCATTGTGGACTCAGCCTGAAGTTCAAAGTAGTCCACAAATAAATGAGTCAGAGTCCAGCATGCATTTTACTTGTGTTCATTTAGCCTATGTGACAAAGAAAAAAGTATACAATGTTCAGTGGTGCAAGCAAGAATGGATGTGATTCGAGAGGGGATATAGAGTTAAATTTGTTTGTTCTTGCAATTGAAGAGAATATATTAAGTGAGTTTGGAATTGAACACATGAGAACCCAAGAACAGTCAGGCAGTGGGCTCAGTGGAGAAGGAAAACATCACCAGCCTCTCTCTTATTTGACACATATTTGTTGGGCCTGCACTCCATGATAGACATGGGTTGATTGTAGAGGGGTAAAATAATCTACATATTGAAGTTACTTAGAGTTCAGAGAGGATTCAGAAAACAAGTGAGGTCCAGGATACAGGGAGGCACAAAGAGAAGCATGGTACATTTTCCCTGGGAGTAAGTTGGGAGGGAGGGAAAGTAAGCGAGGTTAGGAAAGACTTCACAAAGGAAGTGACAATTTCACTCTTGAAAGATATATAAGAATTTCCTAAGCAGACAAGGGGAAGGAGAGCTACCCAGAGAAAGGAGAACCATAAACAAAAATATGGGGACTTGAAAATGTCTATCACATGTTTAGATAATGTAAATACATTTCTAAATTATCTCCATCTCCCCCCCCCATAATAAAGTATTACTGAACATTTAAGTGACCTTCCCTTTTGGGCACTTGGCAATTTTATAAATTTCTAATGATTCTTGGGTTCTCACCTGTCTTCCTTGGGAAGTCTCTCCTGTAGCATATTTTTAGGGTAGTTAATGTTCCTTCTCATATATGTGTCTTTATGTGCCATTGGTTCTATTTGTGTGTATTTTTCTAAACAGTTGTTATGAAATTATTTTTCTTCCTAATTTGTCTGTGCTTTAGTCTTAGAAAAAGCAGGACATTATAGGAAAACCAAAAGACCAGTCAGACAGGAGAGAGAGCGAGAAAAATTAAGAGAATCATGTTTATGAACAGCAACATCCAAAGTTATTGGAAGTGGGTAGTAAAAAACAGAGTCAGCTTAGTGATAATGGAGTTCATTTTCACACAAATATGAAAAATAATGAAGAGTGAGTAGAGTGGGGACCCTGAGACTGTATGTATTTTCTTTAATCTGCCTGGGTGTATCCTCTGTTCTTAGAACAATGCCTATGGCCAAGTAAGCATCGATACATATTTCTTGGGAAACAGAATAAATGAGTGACGTTTGAAGTGTAAATTATCAATGCAACAATATATTTTTTATAGTTGCACAAGCAGTATTTTCATAACATGGTTGCATGTACAGCAAATATAAGTTAATGAACAAAATCATTGGCCTTATGTATATTTGAGTTTTATTTCAATAGCTTACAGGCTATAGCCATATTATCTATGAGTAATAAACTAGTGGATCATAAATAAAGCAATTACTAATATAGGACTATAATATTTCATATGAGTATTTTATTATAGTGATTATTGCTAATTGTAATGATTGCATTTTTTTTAAAGATTTTATTTATTTATTTGAGAGAGAGAGAATGAGAGAGAGCACAGGAAAGGGGTTAGGGTCAGAGGGAGAAGCAGACTCCCTGCCGAGCAGGGACCCCGATGAGGGACTCAATCCAGGGACTCCAGGATCATGACCTGAGCCAAAGGCAGTCACTTAACCAAGTGAGCCACCCAGGCGCCCCTTGATTGCATTTTCTTGAACATTGAGATGTGTTAAACAAAAATTTAGTCACAATACAACATGTACTATATGAATCCATTCACCTTTTTAAAATACAATTAAATGTTTAGAAACTTCTGGAAGAACACAATCCAAATTGTTAGTAATAGTTTCCACTAGGGAGAAGTGGGGGATTGGGAAGCACATAGAATGAAATGATTGTTCACTTTATATTCTCCAGTGTAAGATTAACTTTTCACTCTTGCAATTACAGTTCCACATAAAAGATAGGCTTATAAACGAAAACCAAGTCTGGTTATTTGCAAAGAGTCATTAAATAGACAATTCTTTTGTCAGTCTGATAAAGGAAAAAAAGGAAAATAGAGTGGAAATTGTTAGTAGGAAATAATGAATATAATCACAGGAACATGATGTATTCCAAAAATTTCTGACAGAACACTTTGTGCCATGCATGTAAATAATTTTTAAAATCATACTAAAATGTAAGATTGTTATGAAAAATATACAGTGTAAAATTTGATTCAAGAAGAGGTAGGAAACTAAATAGACCACTAACTGTTTAGAAAATAAAAAATAAAGGCCATTAAAGTCTTGACATACAAAGGGAAACTAGGCTCAAATTATTTCACTAGCAACTTATTTATTAACCTATTTATTAACAGGTAGTTTTTAGGTTATTTTAATTATTAATCAGTATAGGAGACATGAATCTACTTTCCAATGGCGCTTTCTCATTCATTCTATAAACTAGACAAAATCATTTAAAAAAGATCAATCACCTGTAGAAAGATGAAAACTCTAGACAAATTTTATTGCAGAATATTGATACAAAGATCCAAAAATATTATCAAGAATTACATATGTAAAACGCACCATGATTAAGTAGATTTCTTCAAGGTGATATGATATGAATTAGAATTGTTGCTGTAATTCTTTATTTCAAAATGTGAAAGCAGAGAATATAGTCATGATGTATGTAGGAAGTCATTTGATAAAATTCAACACTGACTTATAAAAAAATTTTAATCCTTGAAAAATAAAGAATATGAGAAAGTGCCTCACCTGATAAAGAACATCTATAATAATTACTATAGGAATTCATAATTAATAGTAAAACTTGACTGCTGTATCTGCTACTATTTATTTAATATTCCACTAGAGAACCTAACTAAATTACAGGTAAGAAAAATAAGTGAGAAATATAAATAATGGAAAGGATTTGTGAACCTGCTGTGAATTATTAGCAATGTGATTTTCTACACCTAAAATTCAAAACAATCAAATAGAAACTTTTAGAACTAATAATGTTTCCCTAATTTGGCAGTATGCAAATCAGTTATACAAATCAACAGTCTGTCTTTAACATAGTAACATCTAATTCAAAATATCAATGACAGATGATTATAGCCATTATTATAGCACCACCACAAAATATCTAGGAATAAACCTAAGAAATAAAGAAGGATTTGAAATTACTTACAAACCTTTACTTTAAGAGAGCAAAGAACAATAAATAAAAGGAGAAACATACTATTTTTCTGAATGGGAATATTGAATATATTAAATGAGTCTTTTTTATTTTTATTTTTATTTATTTATTTATTTTTAAAGATTTTATTTATTTATTTTGACAGAGAGAGACACAGCAAGAGAGGGAACACAAGCAGAGGGAGTGGGAGAGGGAGAAGCAGGCTCTCCGCTGAGCAGGGAGCCTGATGTGGGACTCGATCCCAGGACTCTGGGATCATGACCTGAGCCAAAGGCAGACGCTTAACGACTGAGCCACCCAGGCGCCCCCAAAATGAGTCTTTTTTAAAAGTATCCTACAAGCCCTAATATAATCCCAGTGAAAATGAAATGATTTCTAATAAAATTTGAGAAGCTGATTTTAAAGATTATCTGGAAAATTAATATATCATAAATGCAAAGGAAATTTTGAAAGAAAAAGAAAAAGAATTTGCCTTACTAGTATTTTAAGTGGAACAAAAGTTAGGTTAATTAAAATAGTTAATAGGTTAATTAAAAAAATGTATATGTTTTCCTTCATACATATAAATATACATAAATACATAAAAGTATATGTAAAAATATATTTATATGATATAATATATATTTTAACATATATGAATATATTTTATAAACATAAAATAGAATATATTTTATATATTTATATTTCATTATTTATGCAAATATATCATATTTTATATATAATAATATATTTAAGAATAGATGATAAAGAATCATGTACATAAAATAAAGTTTGTATTTCAAATCTGTGGGGAAAGGATGACCTATTTAGTAAATTACTTAAGAAACCATAAAGATATGTTCTCTCCTCACACCAGACACTAAGCAGTATCAGATAGATTGATGAGCTATGTATAAAAAACAAAACAAAACAAAAAAAACAAACAGATCTCTTGGAAGTATAAAAAGAAAACATGCATATTATTTTTATAATTTTAGAATGGAAAAGGTTTTCCTATGTGAAAACTAAGTCCAGAACCTATAAAGGAAAACACATGATGTTAGTAAAAAATGAAAGCTTTATACAACAAAAGACATGTTAATGAAAGTTTAAAGACTAGTAAAACACTGGACAAAGATCTTTGCCGTATATTTAAAAAAGAAAGGGTTAATATCTGGAATAAAAAGCTTTAACAAACTGATATGTTTTTAAAAAGCTAATAGAAAAATGGGCAAAAGATAGGAACAGGCAATTCCAGGAAGAAAAAGAATAGAAACATGAAAAATAGTCAATTTCTGTGGTTAATAAAAAATCCAAGTTAAATAACAGTGAAATATTCATGGAAAATCATATTTTATGCACCTGATTCATAAGAAAAAAAACATTAAAAAATTAACTGTTGATAAAGGTATCAAAATGTGACTAATTATCAATTGTTTGTAACAGTCTAAAAGAGTGAATACTATTTGGAAATTCAATTGTCATTAGATGTGATTTGCCAACCAATTTACGGGGAGACCCACAAGATGGCCAGTTTTTAGAGGAGCTCATATGAGGAAATGGCTCTCCAGCTGATTTTAGCTGCTGCAAAACTGCTCACTCACTTTTGCCCTTGTGAACCTGCAAAGCCAATATGGCTGAAAGTGCCAACAGCAGACTAAGAAGCTGCTTGTATCTATGACAAGCCTTTGAAGGTTGCATTACAGCAAGATATCCTGGGATTTTCAAGTAAATGTATAACCTCTTGGACAAATATCTGTTCTTTTCAAAGTGGTTCTTGGATTCTTATTTGGCCTTGATAGAGCCTGGAGTAGGTTCAGGCAAACTATGGCCACCACCCAAGCCAATTTGGCCTGTTTTTTTTTTTTTTTTAAATATTTTTCTTTATTTATTTGAGAGAGAGAATGAGAGAGAGAGAGCGTGAGAGGGGGGAGGGTCAGAGGGAGAAGCAGACTCCCTGCCGAGCAGGGAGCTGGATGTGGGACTCGATTCCGGGACTCCAGGATCATGACCTGAGCTGAAGGCAGTTGCTTAACCATCTGAGCCACCCAGGCGTCCCTGGCCTGTTTTTATATAGCCCGAGTTAAGAATGCTTTTTAATCTTTATAAAGAATTGAAAAAAATAAAAAGGAGAATAATTTTGTGACATGTTAAACTACATGAAATATCAAATATCAGAAATATCAGTGTCCAGGGCGCCTGGGTGGCTCAGATGGTTAAGCGTCTGCCTTCGGCTCAGGTCATGATCCCAGAGTCCTGGGATCGAGTCCCGCATCGGGCTCCCTGCTAGGCGGGGAGCCTGCTTCTCCCTCTGCCTCTGCGTCTCTCTCCCTCTCTGACTCTCATGAATAAATAAATAAAACATTAAAAAAAAAAAAAGAAATATCAGTGTCCATAAATAAGGTTTTATTAGGATACAGTTACACTCATTTGTTTACCTGTTGTCTATGGCTGCTTTCACTTACCACAGCAGAGCTGACTTGAAGCTACAGACCGTATGGTCCACAAAAACCAAAATATATACTATGTGTCCCCTTACAGAAAAAGCTTGCCAACCCCTTGACTACTTGGTTGGTTATAGGTCACCAAGTAACTCCGCTAACTAGGCTTCCCATCATGTCTTAGGTGTTATCTCATCTACCTTGGCATAAAATTGATTCTTTTGCACAGCACTCCATTATCAATAGGAAGTGTGGTTACAGAAATGGGATCACACAGGTTCTGATTTTGCAAGTAAATTGCATGAGTTTGTTCACATTTCCAGTGTCTTACTTACATGCACAGTGTGTCCGTCCAACTCACATTTATGGTCTTCTGTCTAGTTAACCGTAAATTCCTAATTAAGGAGAAAAAGAAATCAAGTCTGACTTATACATGGCTCTGCATAAATGACTGGTGTAACCAGAAGTGGACTGAAGGAATGTTCTAACTCCTCTCGGGGAAGACAGAGAAGAAGGAGGAAGCAGATCCTCACCACTAAGTAGAACGTTGAAAGTATATCTCAATATTCACTTTTCTTTAAGAAGAGATGGCATGAAGTAATGACCCACAGCCATTCATTGGCAGTGGCTAATCGTCTGACCAGAAGATATATGGATAAACAGGCTTAAAAAGTAAGAATATTTATGTTCCATACGAATGCTGACCAAAACCAAAATAAAGCCAACCAACCAACCAGCCAACAGATAAACATTCTGGAAGGGAATTCACTATCCCAATGGAATATATGAGGGTTAGCCCCATTTTCCAGCCACCCAAGTGGTTTCCCAATGAATCAGCTAAGTGGCTGAAGTAGCAGGGATGGAGGCTGTTTATGGGCCCACTTTACCTCATAAAGACAGACTTATGTTTTTCCATTGCTGAGTGCTGAGTCTTTTATTAGCAGCAACCTATTTGAGCCCCAGGTAGTCTATTATGTTCTTGCAGGCCTAGTCAGTTAACTAGTAGCAGATTGATTGTATTTGACCCCAATCATGGAAGAGGTAGTTCTTACTGAATAAACCTTTAACTGTCTTTTGATTCACATTCCCTAGTCTTTGTGTTTCTAACAATACTATGATTCAAAGATATACTGAATGCCTTTGGTAAATCATATATTTTTCAACAAATTTACTTTATAGTAAAAAAAAAAAAAGTCGAGTGAAAGCATTATTTAACCCATCATCCTAAAAGAGGTGGTATTATATAATAGTGGAATGGGAAATTAATATCAGTTATGGTGCTAGCTGGAAAAATACCTTCTTACCTTCTAGATATAGTGTACATTGTGAATTAGTCATCAGTATGTGGTGCTGATTCTTCCAAAGCTATAAATTATGGATCAGGTAAGTAAGAAGTAGAATTGGGAATGGCATCTTTCATAATTCCTTCTAATTAACCACTTGCATACCTTTTGCTTTCCATCCTTGCTACTCTTGCTTCTACTGCTTTACAGATTTTAGTACCAAAGGATGAAGGTACTCACCAGAGGATCCAATAACATTTCTAATGATTCTGACAGACCATGCCAGGCTCTCCTTATAACTAAGAAAACAAGCCAAAACGGGTTATTGTATTGACTGGGGTTATTGAATCTAGTTCTCTAGGGAAAATAGAGTTGTTGCTAACCAGTGTGTGTGTGTGTGTGTGTGTGTGTGTGTGAGGGGGTAACAGATTATGCATGGCACAGAGAATTCCCTGGAACACAGTATAGCTCCTAGTACTATTGGTATTAAAACCTAATGGTAAACAACTTTAGTTCTGTGTTGTTAGGATCTTAAGTATGCAGAGCCGTTAGGCATAAAGGTTTGAGTAACTAAACTGCAGATTGCCTCTAAAAAACCAAGGTACTTGCTGAACTTGAAAAACATCAGGGAAAGTATATGAAAAATCATAAACATCAATAACAAGATAGTGAACAGTTGCACATTTAAGGAAATACACCTGTATTTCCTTCCCTTATGGGTTAAATACATGGCTGTGTAACTTAATTTCTTCTTTTTCTTTCAACTGCCCCTAACCACTTGATGAAGCATATGAAGGTGATAGTTACAGAATATTAAGGTAAAATCACGAAGAACTACCTGTCGGAGAAATAGATTTCACCAGGATATATCGAACTTGTAGCTGCGTGGAATAACTGATAATGTCTTTGAAATGTCTTCCCTTGTAGAGCAATTCTGTCAGGGGTAAATCTTTTTTTAAAGTTGTAGATTAGAAAGAAGTGTGTGTTTGGATATTGATCACTAAAGGAGTGAACAGTATTGACCTTTGTCAATTTAACTGCTTGGCATCAAACACATTTGGAGCTCTAAATAAATGGGAGTGAGATGCTAAAATGGGAGGGTTACTCTCCTGCCTCCGGAGAGCATAGGTCCATGGCTAAACTACAGTCAGTTACTTGCCCCCCACACAGGAAGTTGACTCTTGTGAGAACGAGACAGAGGTGTAGAGTCTGTCAGAGGTTATCTTCAGCAGCTGCACTGGAGTTGAGAAATCAGTGATGAGATGTCGAGTGTCCAGAGGCAGCAAGGGCATTCCAAGTGCTGTTATCTGGGGCATGAGTGTGACTCTACTTTTCTTCCCTTAGTTGATGCCTGAGCCTGCCATGCCAGCCTTCTAGTCAATTTTATGAATTATCCGATTCCCTTTCAATACATTTATTTTTTGTTTACATTAACCATCTTATCCTGTTACTGACATCAAGATTTCTGCCTTAGTCAGTGGATGTGGTTGACAAGAGTCTAAACATGACAAACACATAGAAAACCAGGACCACTGCCAGTAGCTTACAAAAAGCCTGGGTTTAGAGTTCGAAAGATGATTTGTTCCCGGAACGAAGAACAAAGAACACCTTCATAAGCCCAGGATGTGGCCACTGGTTCCTAAGGCAATGACTTACAAAATAAGATAAGAGAGAGCAAGACATTAGTAACTAGAATGAGTCCAGCATTTTATGTTACACAAAGCATCCTCCCATTGATTATATTTGATCATTCTTTTATCCAGTGGTTTTCAAGGTACAGTCCCTGGGAACCCATTTTCAATGGGTGTGTAAGGTCAAAACTATTTTCATAACAACACTGAGAAATTATTTGCCTTTTTCACCATGTTGGCATTTACGGGTAGAGCAAAAGCAATGGCGGGTAAAATTACTGGCACCTTAGCATGAATCAAGGCCATGGCGCCAAAGAATTCTAGTAGTTATTCATTTTCACCACCATGCACTCTCACAAACAAACAAACAAACAAACAATTTTGCTTAAGACTGCCTTTAATGAAATGGTAAAAAATAGTACTTTTATTAAATATCTAACCTTTAAGTACATAGCTTTTTAATATTCTGTGTGATCCAATGGGAAATACATATTAAGCTCAGATTCCTAAGCTTTCTCCATTAGTGGCTCAGTGGGGTTTTGTTTGTTTGTTTTTATGGTAGCGCCTAGATCAAAACAAATAAAACTACCTGTTTCATTTATTAAGTGAATAGGTGCAAACAATTTAGTTTTGATGTATCAATTGAAAGCAACGATAATGTTATGTCATTCATAGATGTCAAATACTTACTAATGGGATATGCCTATTGGTCACTGCACCAAGTTTTCAAACCTTGGAGTCAGATTGGATGTCACCCTCCTTTCCTGTTGTATGTTGAGTTTTGCCCAATATTCAATAGATGTTGCTGTGTCGCCCTTGAAAATATTTGTGGAGCTCCTCTAAGTTCTTGGTGGTGGTTTAAGGGTGCTTTAGCCTGCAGTTTGGAAAATGTGGGCAAAAACTATGTACTACATACAAGTACAGTGGTTACCTCAAGGAAAAGCCCTGGTACAGCGGCTTGAGCTGCAAGTTCAACTCATCAGTTTCTTCATAGAACACCATTTGTACTTGAAGGAACAACTAACAGACCAGCAATGGCTGCGCAGGTTTGGACATTTGGCAGATATTTTCTCCAAAATGAATAAAGTGAGCTTGTTATATTTAAGGACAATTGATGGTGTTCTTGGCCAATGACAAAATTCAAGTTTTCAGATAAATATTAGTATTTGTAAAATTGTACCCATCACCATGAGTTTGGCAGATTTTCAATGTTTAAAGACTCTTCTAATGAGATCCATAGTGATATTAACAAGTGAGATTTTTAAATATTGTATGTTGGAATGTGTCAGGATTTTGAAAATCTGCATAATTCAGTGAACTGATATTTTCCAAATGATCAATGTAACAAAAGATGTGTGAGTAAAAATCTATTCAAAGTGTGGATAGGCAAATGGATTTTATAAAAAGTTCATTGATGTGGTTTCAGATTCCACATGGCAACCAACCTTTAAGCAGCTGCCACTTCTCCAATTTTAGTATAGAATCAAAGCAGAATATCCATAATTATCTGAAAAGGCTATTTAAATACTCCACCCTTTTCTAGCGATATGCCTGGAGAGGCCAAGTTTTCCTCACGTATTTCAACCAAAGAAACATATTGCAGCAGATTGAATGCAGAAGCAGACATGTGAATTCAGTTGTCTTTTATTAAACCCGACATTAAAAAGATTATTTCAAAATGTAAAATAATGACACTTTTCTCATTAAGTTTTTTGAAAAATAGTTATGTTCATAAAAATCTTTATGATAACATGTAACAGAATTCTTATTTATAAAGGAATTATAAATATTTTAAATTTTTTTTGGTTTTGGCTTCTAACTATATATTAAGGGATAAAATCCCCGTTTAAAGAAATAAAAAGCTCTTTGAGGTTAACAATAGTTGTTAAGATTTTAAAGCTTCCTGAGAACAAATATTTGAGAACCGTTGCATTAGCCTTTCAGATTTGGCAGAGGAGGGTTTACTACAGATGAGGAAATTATGCTCATTAAAGTTAAGAGGACATACTCAAGGTCACAGAGTTTGCCAATAGTAATATCAGAATGTGAATTTATGCTGTTTCCCTGTGTTTTTGTTTTTTGTATAGTTTAGGAAAAAGTGAAAGCTTAATCATACAAAAATAGGACAAGGGCCCATTTAGAGAAACACAGAACAAGACCAGCATGGATGTAGCAGTAAGAGCAACTTATTACTAAGCCATTGACCTTGAACTCTTAATATATTATTTATCCAAACAGTTTAAGGTGGAAGCCAAAAAGCTTGAGTTGTGTGATTATAAAGCTATGGGAGAATAGGGCTAACCCAGTCTTTTAAGGATAGGTAAAATCTTTTCAGAACGAAGATATGACCTGGGACCCTGAAAAGACAGCAAACAGGCATACTCTCAAAGAACTCATTGGGAATAGCAAAGTGAAGGAAGTATGTATTTGTCTGAAAGGCTGCGTTTTGGTAACATTTAAATTGTAATAAAGCCAAAGTCTGTCCTCACGCTTTTAGAAGCACTAGAAATCTCTAGGCCTTTCCAGCAAAGTCTTAGGCATGTGTTAAAAGGTGATGGGTTATTCCAGGACATTATTTCTGGTCAGAGAAGTCAATGGTGGGGGGCTGTTCTCTTCAGGGCTTCCTCACTATTAACCGCTAAATCGTAACTTCTTAACATTGTTTTTTAAGTGGTTGTTGTTTTTAACTTTTGAAGAGATGGACAAAGAGAGGTATGCAGGAACAACATTGGCAAGTGAATTCATAAGCCAGAGAGTCCTTCCAGCCTCCAGGATAGAAGACAATTCTCTAGGCTAAGCTCCTATAAACAAGACTGGTTTTTGTTCTTTGCTGGATGCAGCAGGGAGAACTGAGCCCTGGAAGGTTTTCTGGGGCTGTCCTGTTATTGGAAAATCAATAGCTACATGAGATAGGGCATTAGGCCATATTATGGGGCCTAAATTACAAATACCCTTTAATGTCTATGGAATCATGGCTATTACTAGGCCATCGATCTTAGTTTTATTACCTCTCTCACTCCCTGTTATACATAAACATAGCAGCTCTGGATACATTCAGAAAGACGGGTTTCAAAACAAATGCCAACATTCAGAGAGAATTTGAATAGCCAAGAACATAGGATTTTAATACCAGGCTCATAGTTAGTGGGGAAGAATCAATTGTGCAGGGATGCCAGATTTAACACCATTCATAGTGGTAACCCAGGGTGTACTGCTTCTGGAGTTTTCAGAGAAGGCTCGCTGCACATAAATAGCTACATATTCTAAGAATCACTGATGAAGATCAAAGTGATCTGACACAGAAATTCCCTTCTCTGACTATCTGTCTCTCATGATTTCTTACAGCAGTTTACTGTACATGGTCCCTAAAATTTCACCATTGTTCATTCCTAATGTAAGTGAAAAATTAAAGGTTCCTGTTAAATACTAGCATGTTGCTATTAAAATGCTAACATGTTAACTGTGAGGGAAAATATTAAAGCAAGATGAGGGAGGAGGTAGGGAGATCAGTGTTATGGGAAGATAAATTTTGTTGTCTGTAAGATGTATTGGGAGTAAGGGAGAGATGGAAACTACATTAATGAACTACTGTATAGTTTCTCCATAGCTGGTTTGAAATCAATTGAGGTGGACGTTTGCTCCCTGGGAGTTACGCTTACATGGGAAAAAAGCATATTTGTCTCTGTCCAGATGTAAATATGAACAAAAGAAACTTAAGGAACAGACTTAGCCTCAAGGTTCATCAAAACATCAGAAAATCTGGGAAGACCATCCATTATCTCTCAGAATCCCTTGTACCAATTATTTGACTGGGCCAAAGGTTTAGATATAGAAATACTAAAACCCTTGTAAGAATGAAAGGAATTCTAGAAAAGATGGCATGTTCATGACACCAGAGTATCTACTGTCACATGGCCTATAGCCTTGCGAATTTTAGAATGAGGTCTAGAATAGCATTTCAACAGCTTCGAATGCTTGAGGTCGTTCTCAGTTATTTATTCTGTTACAAACTGTAGAGGGAGAGAAAAAGAAAGGGAGAGAAAAAATAAACCTGATCACCCAAACACTTGCTAATGCAAAAGGACTGCTGAGTTGTGGAGGATATTAAAAGTTAAGCGGGAGGAGTGAACAGGAAGGCCTAGCAGTATTTGGCATCCCAGAGTGAGTGGCAGTAAGGAATGGCTCCATGTTCTGAAGTCCCTCTTCCATTTTTGACCACATACCTTAGATTGCCAAACTCTGGTCTAGAATTGATTAATAAATGGCATTTACTACAACTAAAATCCTTTATCAAAAGTACAACAGAGCAATGGTCCCAAAAGGTTATTGGGTTCCTACCTGGCAATCTGGCACCAAATCCTATTGTCCCTATCTCTCAGCTCAGTACCCTTTTTTTCATCCCTACTGTTTCTGACTGCTTTTGAATCTCATAATCTCTTACCTGGAATACTGAAACAGCCTCCTAGCCATCCCTCTTCCCAGGTTTTTCCCCTTTAAAGCCATATTTAATGTGGTAATCATGCTGATCTGCCTAAAACTAAATAGGACCATGTTACTCTATCTACATCCACCAATGGCTTCCCATTGTTTATAGGCTAACATCCAATCTCTTCAGCCATGAAAGGCTCTCTGTGACCTGGTCCTCCTCAGACTTATGCCCGTATGAAAGCTTGATTCACTAATCAGAGCCTATATGAAGTAGGTACATACTTTATAAATGTTTGTTGAGTGAATGAGTAACTAATGAATAAATAAATATATAGATATCACTGATACAAGGGCAGTTGAATATTCTAAGTAAGTTTCAAGTCCTTTTTAGTTTGTAGCAGTGGGTTTGGAGAACAAGGAATGCCCTTTGATGAGCTATGTGCTCACTCCATTCAGCATTCACACATTTTGTTGGGAACAAAAGATTTTTCATCCAGATGCTGGCTCTAGAGAAGCTTGAATAATAGAAGAACCTTGAGGCTAAGTCTGTTCCTTAAGTTTCTTTTGTTCATATTTACATCTGAACAGAGACAAATATTTTTTTTCCCATGTAAGCGTAACTCCCAGGGAGCGTAACTCCCATGTTGAGCATCTGACTCTTGATTTTGGCTCAGGTCAAGATCTCAGGGTCCTGGGATCCAGCCCTGCATGAGGGGTGGGGTGGTCTGCACTCAGCAGGGAGTCTGGTTGAGGATTTTCTCCATCTGCCTCTGCCCCCTGCCCTGCTCACGCACAGACTCTCTCTGTAAAATAAATAAATACATCATTTAAAAAAATTGTGTGATGAGGAATAGGAAGAGGCTGTGTCTGGGTGGCGTGGGCTCTAGAAAAATGATTTGTCTACAGAATCCATCCTCAAAAGCTATGTCCCGAGAATGTTTTCCAGAGGCATTCTATTTTGGGGGCCAGGGTTTATGTCCAGGGAAATCTAACCCATTGAGTGATCAGAGCAGCGGAGCAGGTAGCAGGGCTTAATGGATGTGTGAGGAAGGAAAAAAGGGCCATTGTTTTAGGAGATAATATGTCACTCTTAAATCCAGGAAGATGGGGGGAGGGACTTTTTTCCCAAGGGGAGGGACTGGCAGATGCTGTTAAAGCTTAAGGGCTTTAGGCAAGGGGACTTTCATCCTAGATGAAAAATAGGTATAATCCCACTGGATTGTGTTGGGCCAGGAGGGGCATGGGACATATAGGGTTCATCCCAAGCTCTCCAGATGCTAAGAACTCCTGACCCAAATGTTACTGGAGGATCTTGATGTACACCCAGTTTGGGACAGAATTAAATAGAGATGTTGGGAGTAAAGAGCTTGCAGGTAAAGGATTCCTTGAAAACTCTATCTCTGGAGATATCATTTTTTATAAGTCCAGGCTTTGTGAGGACTCAATTCAGCTTTGTTTCTGCTACCTTTTTAAATAGACACATTCTGACTCTGGGGTTAGCAATAAAGTAGCCTATTTTCATTTTCTTTGTTGTCGTGCATGTGTAGGATTATCCAACACAGACGATAGGTGGTGCCAACCAGATGTGACTGAATTTTCACCTTTAACGGGGACTTGATTTTACTCCTATGACCTTTTGAGGAGATATATAGGGTTATAGAAGGACTTAAATATGGTCAAGCCATAGTAGAGACTTTTTCTAAGCTCAAAATAGTTTCCAGTTAACCAGTAGCCCTTAAAATAGATGGCCCTATAACCTACATATATATATATTTTCCCAAGGTGTGGACAAATTTATACTCCCACCAGTAATGTGTGAAAGTTACAATGCTTTACATCTTCAGCTAACATTTGATATTACTGGTCTTTGGTATTTAGCCATTCTTGTGGGTGTATAGTGATATATAGTTATGCTTTAAATTTGCATTTCCCTGATGACTAATGTGCTCCGGCCATTTGGATATTCTATTTTGTGAAGTATTTGCTCAAATTCCCAATTTTTAAAAATGGGACTCTCTGTCTTTTTTGTTATTGATTTGTAGGAGTTCTTTATGTATTCTGGATATGAAGTTTTTTCAGATATATATTGTGACTCTTTTCTCCTTCTCAATATATTGACTATTCACTTTCTTGATGTCTCATGATGAACAAATTCTTAATATTAAAGAAGTAATGTTTATATCATATTTTCATTTCATGATTAATGCTTTCAGGGTCCTATTTAAGAAATATTTGCTTAACATGGTCTTACAGACAGCTTAATTAAGGTTCATTTTCTGGAAATTGGGAATTCTGATGAGGTTAAATTTGTATTTAATAGGGATTAAACGTATCAATTTGAAATAAGTGTAATTTACAAAGAAGTGCAAAAATGGTACCAAAGTGCCTATAGCCCTTAACATGTCTCTAATTATTAACATTCTGCCACAAGTGTGCTTCCTCTCTCATTCTCTCTCCATCTCTCTCTCTCTTTCTCTTTGTATCTACTTCAGTGTGTATTTTGTAAAAGAATAGGGTACTTTTCTATATAACCACACAAAAATACTATTTAAATCAAGAAATTGATATATTACTATCCAGTACACAGACCCTGTTAAAATTTTGTCAGTTGTCCTAATAACGGGACAATTTAGCCAAACTAGCAAATAAAAACCATTTTTTCTCTAGTTCATGATACAAACCATGATCACAGGCTGCATTTACTTACGTCTTTAATCTCCTTCAATCTGGAATAGTTCTTCAATCTTGTCTTTCATGGTGATATTTTGAAGACTAGAGACCAGTTGTTTTGTGGAGTATCCCTCCCTTTGGATTTGACATTTCCTTACAATTAATGGAGGTTATGCATTTTGGGCACGAATACCACAGAAATGATATTGTGCCATTCTCCCCTCATCGCATCAGGAGGTACATGATGTTGATTTACCCTTTTGCTGCTGCTGTGAAATTAGATCATGGGGTTAAGGTGCGGTCTACCTGGTTCCTCCACAGTAAGTGCCATCACCCAACTACAGAGGCGTGATACAATCCTACCCCACATTTGGTTCAGATGTCAAGACTGATGATGCCACACATATATCAAGAGGGTATAAGATGGTTTCTTTCTTACATAACTGAAATCTCTGGAGACAGCAGGGCAGATCTCTCTAGGACAAGGTCAAAAATAGTTATTGACCTTGCCAGCACCCACAACATTAAAACAAGCCCAATGTCTTTTAGGCATTTGGGGGTCCTCTTGGCAACATATTCCTTATTTACAAACTGTACTTAAATCCTTTAATGCTATTAGTTGGTGTAAATTCACAAGTACCTCCAATTCAAATCTAAAATCATAGGAATTATTCTAGTTTTGCTCTTTGAACTCCCTTCTACAATGAGAAACATGGTTCCTATGATCTTATTTGTTCATTCTCCCATTTTAGAATCAATATATTGACCCCTTTGGCTGCCTGCTCTGCCTGACCCCACAAGTTCTGGTCACTTCCCTGGTCTCAATCACCTTCTTGGCCTGGGTCCCATGTGCCTCACTAGCCCTCACTGCCTCTTTGGCCCTTGCCTAGCCAAGCTTGGCAACCCTGGCTGCTTCATGGAAAGCAGGAAGAAGGAATGGGAATGAATATTTAATTCCTAGAGAAAATAGAAAGAAGACCAAAAAAAGAAAAAGAAAAAAAAGGAAAATCATTAGAAGTCTTTTTTAGTGTTGAACTTAGTTTTCCTGTGTTGTTTGAGCTTACTTTCATTTTTTCATATCTACACTCTACTCACGATAACTTTAAAATTGGTGAAACAATTGGTTTTAATGAGTGATGAATACTAGTCATTTTGTTGGACTTTACACAGGGAGAATGGAAGGCCGGGCTGCAAATGTGCGCAGCGTGAGTAAAGGGGGAAAAATAATATTTAGTCACCATCTACTCAAGACCAAGCACTTTTTCATAGTGTTTTTCATGATTAGCAGTCCTGATAATAATGCTCTAATATAGCTATCATTTGCATTAGTGATGAGCTTGCAGAGCTCACTTACCTCTCCTGACAGATCACAGAGCAAATGTGTGGCAGAGCGGATTTGAATCTCAATGTGTCGACTGTCTCCAAAGGTTAGCCTTTCCCCTCTGTTCCTACCATTTCTTACTCCAAAGGGTTTTATGTTTAACTGATAAGTAAATTCAAGAGTTAAGGTGTTAATAATTCTGCTTTTATTGGAGATGGACAGCACCTCAATGTCTGGAGAAGGTCAGAACATAGACGTGGTGACGATAGAAGGAACTGTTGGGTCTTTAGCTTCCTTAGAGGTGTTTGGGGTCACCTTTAAGAAAGATTTAGGGACTGCATTTCCTGGCAGGTAGGAAGAGAGGAATTACTCCTAACCAAAGGCAGAGTCTTTGCCTGTGGAGATAAGGACTTTATTACTTAACAGCATATTCTTCATAATAGCCTAGATTTTAATGCCAGAGCAATTTCCAGTATCTGAGAAAGAATTGCTTGCTCTAAGCTGGCTGGATTCTGCTACCTGTGGTGTTTTTCCCATTAAAAATTATTTTATCTGTAACCCATATGTCCCGTTCCCCAAAACTGTTCCCAAAATAAGAGTACATTTCATATTTAATACTAAAATTATGATAACATGAAAACTTCTGACCTAATTGTCCCTTTTTAGACTTTCCTTCTTGTTCTTTCTGAAGCTTCTCCAGGATGCTAACTTGTGTGTACAGAAAGGGGTCCCACATATTTTTCCACTCAGGACTTACTTTCATCTCATCACTGTCAAAAAAGAAACAAATCCGGACTTAGAAAAGAGAGACTTTATTTGAAAGGATTGTTTCAAGGATTATTTAAAGGATTGGTTTTCTAATCATGTGGTCAGAGAGCTCTACTTATTGGCATAATAGATCAGCGAGGTTTATGATCAAGGTTTAGGCGGAAAGAGTTTTTTCTTTGGCGAAAAATAAACAAGGCTAGAAATAACCAGGTGTGTGGAAGTGGGATGAAAATGTGACTCACCACATCACAGAAAGTTATACTCTGAGGTCAGCCTGTCCTTGGGTAGTGGGTACGAATTAAAGAAAGGCTGGATGCTGGCTCGGGCTAAGGTCAGAATTCAGAGTTAGGGAGGAAAGAAACTTAACCAGAGTTGGGTTAACAAGCACTTTGTTCAGATTGAAGGTGGGGGGTGTGTGGAAAGCATCAGAGGTAATCATTTATGAGGCAGAGAATGGGAACTTGGAGGTTCTGTGTCTGCTTTTATCACATATAAACAAGGGAGCATCTGTGAGTCTTACTTGAGTCATTTGGAGAAGGATGTTACTTTGCAGCAGGCTGTTGCACAAAAGAATAGGTAGGGAGGTTGCTTAGCCACAGCTGCTTTATAGGATGACAGCACCAGGGAATAACACAGCTTTTTCACCACGCTTCCTACTGCTGTGTGATCACCTTGCTGCTGGACACACTTGGCTTCTATGGATGACACGGCTGCCACCACTGCTCTAGGCTCCGGAAGGGGACCCCCCTCTTCACCTTCCCGATACGGAGGAGAGGGTCCCACTGTTTCTTTCTTTTTCTTTTTTAAGATTTTATTTGTTTATTTGACAGAAAGAGAGAGAGAGAGCACAAGTAGGCAGAGTGGCAGGCAGAGGGAGAGAGAGAAGCAGGTTCCCCGTGGAGCAAGGGGCCCGATGCGGGGCTCGATCCCAGGCTCGTGACCGGAGCTGAAGGCAGACGCTTAACCCACTGAGCCACCCAGATGCCACCCACTGTTTCGGCAGAGCACAGCCGAGACCAGGCTTTGAATTTCAATAAGGTTGTATTAAAAGTTGAGGGAAGAAAGAAGGAAAACATATCGCAGAGAATGCCTCATAATAACCACGTGAGGTCATGCTTATTTTCAGGTTTCAGGTTCAAGCCCAGACAACACTTTGGTTAAAGGTGCAAAATGTGAATCTTCATTTTCTTTTTCTTTTTTAAAAAGATTTTATTTATTTATTTGAAAGAGAATGAGAGAGAGAGAGCACATGGAGGGGGGGTCAGAGGGAGAAGCAGACTCCCCACTGAGCAGGGAACCTGATGAGGGACTCGATCCCAGGACTCTAGGATCATGACTTGAGCCGAAGGCAGTAGCTTAACCAACTGAGCCACTCAGGCGCCCCTGAATCTTCATTTTTTTCCCATGATCAACCTTTTCACAGGATGACACAGTGAGCTGATTCACTTACATAAGGTAAAAAGCCAGCCTTACTCAGTGAGTGACCTTGCCTTTGGACACCACGTGGCGACAGTAAGACAATAAAACTAACAAGGGTGCATCCCATAATGCCACATATGAAGGATGTGATGTCCAGTCAATATTGAGCCCAGTCTTATTCTTTCTAGAGCACCTCCTCCAGGATGAGACATAAAATATGGCGGCATATCCTTGTCCTCATAGAGTCCTTTTCACCTGGGCTTGCTTCTTCTGTTAGTATCCATCCAGGGAAGAACACACAAAACTTACTATGAATAGCAATTATTTATAGACAGAGTCGTTTAAATTCATCCAGGAGGAGAGCCCACTTATCTTCAAAGAAACAACAGGGAGACATTTCTGTTCTCATCTGGCATCTCACACCTAGGTAACTCCAGCCCATCTTTCAAGGCTCAGCTTAAATATTACTTTCTCAGGAAAATCTCCCCAGTTCCACACTTAGTGGTCCTTTGCTTACAGATTCTTAATAGCACTTTTTAACTCCTCATTGCCTTTAGGACACTTTCTTTAGAAATTATTTGTTGCTTATTTTCTCTGTCTCCTATAATATAGCCTGTGAACACCATGAGGGACATGTCTGTCTCGTCAACATTAACTTGCCTGGTGTAAGAGTTACTGCCCATAAATATCTGACTGAAAATTTATAGAGAAAAACTTTGATAGAAGATATGTCTGTTTTATTTAGGGAAGACACAGTCAAGTACTGGGTCTGAGACATCAGCATTCATGAATGGTGAGGATGACCTAATTACTCCTAAAAAGTAATAGGTGAGATCTGCTTATATTTGCCTAAATATATATGGCCCAGTGCTGTGCCTTTTGTTTTTGTTTTTATTTTTATTTTTCTTTGTTCAGAACAAATCACTGCTTGCCTTAAAAGTAAATTGGAGTCTGCACTCTTGAGTAATAGAGAAAATATGCAAGAACTTTTGAAATGGCAGTTTTTCCAGTTTCTACACCCATCATGATGTTTAAAATAATAGCTTAGTCTCAGCCAGGGTCTGAGGTTACGTATGTTATTTTCAGAACTAATGATGCATAGTGTAATTTGAGCTCTGGAAATGATAATACCTATATTCATCCCGTGATTTACCATTTTCAAAGCAATTTCACATTGGCTCATTTAATCCTCATGAGTACCTTTTGAGGAAAAAAGAAGTTTTTACACCCATTTTACAAGTGAGGAAACTATAATCCATATGTATTACTTGGCTTTCCCAAGACGGCATAGCTGAGTAAAACGCTGGGGCGCCAGCCCAGGTCTCCTCACTAAATCCAGTGCCACAAGTCTCCAGCTGCTGAGTCAACAACAAGGGAGACTTGGCCCATTTCTGTCTTCGTTTTAAATAGATTGTATGTCTTTGGCCTCTTTTTCCAAATGAGAGCCAGTTGGGTTTATCTCGAAGTGGATTCTGTTCTTTGGCTCTGAGCCTTCTTTTTCAAAGGATATTAGGAGTTGGCAAGGATCTCACCAGTGATTCAGTCCAACACAACATCCCACCATGTGGCTGTCCAGCCTAAACTTGAATGTCTGACCTGACGGAGAACTCACTCCTGTACATGTTGACCTGTACGCAGCTATGTTGGCTTAAGATTTATGAGAACTTTGAGAGAACTACCGTAATCAGCCTTACTTTATAAAAGGAGAAACTGAGGCACGCAACATTTAAGCAATTTGCTGAAGGTTACATATTGAGTAAATTGCATATTCTGGATTTGACCCCCTGCAAGCCGACTCTAGAGCCTCCTTGCTAAATTAGCATATATTCTGCCTCTCTACCGAAGTAGTATCTCTCCATTGCTGCAAATGAGGGTTGTAAACCTTCCAGGTATTCTGATGCTAATTATAATGAACATGGATGTGTGTCCAAGTAGATGGGGATTAAGGAAAGAAACACATTATTTAGAGATTTGGGTTTTGGCTTTGTTTGCAGGGCTTGGCTGTGGCAGGGCAGGATTCATCACATCCAAAGGAAATGTGTTGGCAAAATGCTTTCTTCTTTAAATGCTCCAAATCAGCCCATGGTGGTTCTAGAAATTACCCCTTCTGGTGTAAGGCGATGATTAGAATCAAGATAGAGATCTGGCTTCCTTGCAAACTCTATTTAGATTCTAAGGCGTTAATTCCTGCTCCTGTTTTCAATCTACCATCTTTAAAACTGAGTATGAAGAGGGACTGCTTGGTTATACAGTCTGGAGTAGACAAAGGACATGTTTATGTTTCTCGGTATCTGAGTTCAACTTAGCTCATGAGACACCTATTTTTGTGTGATGCAAGAAATGAAGTCTTGCAAATTAAGGTAAGTCAGTCATTTTTATTTAAAATCCAATCTCAGGTAACTACTACATCAATTCCAATTCTCCCAGTTCCTCCCCTTTCCTTCTCTTCTCCTGGGAAAGCATCAGGGTGCAGAGTCTTTGCTAGCTCTTGGTTGGGGTAGGTAGGGGCAGGGTGTGAAGGGAGGTGGGCATAGAGTCCCAACCCATTCTGTGCTGTGGGCCACCTACCGTGGTTATCTCATCCTTCCAGGTCTTGGTCACACCCCTTAACCTACTGGGACTGTATCATCTGGTTGCAGACTCATCATGGTCTCCAGTTGTAACACACTCTGTCTCCTTCTTGTCCCAACCTGGAGTGCTCTTCCGATCTGCTAGCACTTTCAGATGCTCTTGGATGCACCCCTGTGACAGGGCTGCAGGATTCTCCACAGGACTTCCTCTGGGTCTCCTCGTAGCTATTTTTGTTCCACTCTCTGGCTCTTTGTAAAGCACAGAGCTATACCCCAAGGCAAGAGAGATAAACCTTCTCAGCTTTGAGAACCTCCAACATTACTTGAGGTTTTCTAACCCCCTTCCCTCCCAAGATTTTGACCCCAAAAGTGGGGCATGTAATAGTTCCCCAACCAACCCTCATACATGCAGACATACTTATATCTCGTCCCAAAGTTTTCCCCGTTGCCGTGTTCAGTATATAATTTTACCTTCTCATCTCCTTGTCTAGTTGCTACATAGAACTTGAGTCAGCATTGCCTATTCCTTTCTCTATGGTTGAAGCTGAACTCTACATTTTGAGTACTGTAGTTCTTGAAGAGCTAAAATCAACAATGACAATGACAAAAGTCCTTTTCAGTTTCAAACTTGTTAAAAAGGGATATTGAATGAGGCTTCTCCTATTGTCTTGGAATTTTGGCTGAAGTCCCAAACCTGGAAAGGTAAGTACCGTGACATTCTAAATAGAGCACCAAGTTGCTGCCAGTTAGCTCTTCCAGTGCTCCTGAAGAGGTTGCCAAACCAGTCTTGTGATCCCCCATCTTCCCCGCCCCAACCTATGCAAATAGGAGACTGGAAATTCCAAGGGAATTGGGTAGAGGACCAAAAACCTTTACAGTAGTGGTCATATCCAAAGCTTTAACTTTTTCCCTGAGGAAGGAGAGGGAAGGGGTTCTCCAAGAGAATCATCCAGAGAGTTCTAGGAGGCCAGCAAGAAAGGGACTGGGACCACCCTTCCCAGGAGGATGTTGCTGACCTACAAAACTCACAAGTCACTGCAATGAAGTCCATCAGAGTTTAGCACTCCCAGGTTATTTTTAAGGAGCTTAATACAAGTGTCCAGTAACCATAGAAATGGGTACCTGCCTTCTAGCCCAGAAGCAGCAGGTCACTGGATCCACCATGCTAGCAGGGTGAAGAAACAGGGCATCCAAGGGCAGACTCCCCTCCCGCTGTTGGGTGCAGCAGGATATTTAAGAATGGCCCAAATGGACACTGTGGAAAGGAGCGAAACTTGAGCCATCTCTTAGCTAGCCAATAGGGTGTTTTTCAGGGATAAGGGGAAGCTGGCATCTGTGGGATGCATTCCCAGGGGCAGAAATTGAAAAGGGAGTGATTGACTAATGGTCCAAATGTCAATGTGAAGAATTTGTGCAGAGATGAGATTCTCACAAAGGAATCTGGGAAACCTACACGTGGACCCCTTGGAAGGACAAGCATATGACACCGGCCACAGGGAGGGCATCACTGGCTAGTCAGCACAACTGCAGAGGGCCATGAGAACAAAACCTAATAAATGATAAGAATATTTTCCCTTTTCCTATATTCCTACTCCTCTTTCAGTGAGAGCCTCAGTGGGAAGAGGGAGGTGCTTTTGCCCTACCCACTCTAGGTCCCTGAACTGGGTTAAGGATGAGCAGAATATAAAGCTTTGGTTTGGATGAGACAAAGGACCTTTTGTTTTATGCTTAGATGAACACTTGTAGTACCAAAAAGGAAGCCTAAGTCTTGAAAACAGGACTTGCTCTTAAAACCAAGAGTGGCCATAAAGTCATAAATTTGCTTGAGTTGTGATAAAAGAGCTAGAAATGTATCTGGAAAAGAATACAACTTTTTCCTACAGAGTGAGCAACAGTGGGTTAGTTACTGCCTCTGTGCCCTAGGCTTTTAAGACTGAATTAGGAAGTCAAGGGTTTAAAAGGTGGTTTTCTACATGGATGGAACTGGAGGGTATTATGCTGAGTGAAAGAAGTCAGTCAGAGGAAGACAATTATCATATGACTTCACTCATATGTGCAATATAAGAAATAACACAGGATCATAGGGGAAGGGAGGGAAGACTGAATGGGAAGGAATCAGAGAGGGAGACAAACCATTAGAGACTCTTAACTATAGGAAACAAACTGAGGGTTGCTAGAGGGGAGGAAGGGGGGATGGGGTAACTGGGGGATGGGCATTAAGGAGGACAAGTGATATAATGAGCTCTGAGTGTTATATGCAATTGATGAATTACTGAACTCTACATCTGAAATTAATGATGTACTATATGTTGGCTAATTAAATTTAAATTAAAAAAAGGGCAGTTCTCACTGGAATATTTTGGGACCTCCCTTTTTATGGTCATAAGTCTTACCTTCAAACAATTTAATGGTGGAATGGTGGCATGTAAGGTAAAATTACAGGACAGGAAAAAAATAGCAGTTAATGTTTAAAACGATTTTTCCTCTCCATGGGAAAAATTGGTCTGGATGCTATCAAGATTTTTTTTAAATTCTAGCTTCTGTTCATGCTGGTGTTGTCATTTCCTTAGACAGGAGTAGGGGTTGAGAAAAGCATTTATTTTTCTTAGGACATCTTTATATTTGGTTCTTCTTTTTTTGTCCTTCTAGCAAATTGATCTCAGATTAGTTCACTGTGTACATAGTTTGCAGGGAGCCAGGCTTATGGCACTGCCTCTTCAGACCCTGACCTTGTATCCCAGACTTTTATTCTCTGCTCCTCAGGAAGTTGCAAGAGTATTTTAACAAGCCTCCTACCCCACTCCCAGGTATGTTCCCTCTACAACATTTTCCATGTTGCTGCCAAAGAAATTGTCAAAACTTTATCTGATCCTTCACTCCTGTTGAAAACCCATCAATGACTTTCCATTGCCAGAGAAAACTTAAAGCTTTTATTCTGAAATAGTCTTCATACTCCTGCACTTGTCCGAGCTCTGTATTCTCCTTATTTATATCTTTGCTCATCCACATTGAACTTTTTATTGTTTTCCGCAAATGCGGTAGATTTTGCTCCCTCTTTTAACTAAGGACCTAACCTCTCTCCCTCCCATTTTCGGTCTCCCCCACCCCCACTGCTGCACAGGTACCCCCTCCCCCCACTGCTTTTCTCCCCTTCTGTGTCCATCAATATCTGGCAAACCTTCGGTCCTCTTGCCAGACCACACTGTGGCAAATCTTTGGGCAGAGATGTTCATCCACCTCCCCTGCATGGTCTCCTCACATCTATCTTGGTTTTCTCTCTAATAGCCTGTTCTCTTCATTGTATTTCCCCTCCACTAATATTTGCACATTAAGGGCAAATGGATGGTCTTTTTCATGACTTTATTCCCATAGACTGGCACACTGCCTGGAAGATACTCTGATCGGAGAATAACAGAATGAAAGTAATTTTAGATCTTTTATAGTTCCTATCTTCTTTCAGATCTATTCAGTAAAGTAGGATAGAGACTGCCTCAATTACTTGAAAGAACGAGCACATGCTCTATCCTTCGACAATGAATGGACTTAATTTTGAAGGTTCCTAACCATTTGGAGCCACTGTGGTTTGCTTAGTGAGTTCTGTCAGAGCTTTAAAGCTGAGGACAGCACCAAATGAAATGAGGCCAGATCCAAAGAAATCTGTCTTAGGATGAGGAAGAATTTAAATAAGGTAATTTTAAAAGCACAGATCAGTGCTCCTGTCCACTGGTTATTTAATGTCTGTCGTTCATAACTGGAATTACCCTGGGAGGGCTGGGGGAAATGTGAGTTAGGGAAAGACAGAGAATCTAGCATTTCCTGCCATAACTTTCTTTTGTCCCACATCTGGTGACTGACAAGGACAGGATGTGCAGAGTGTCTTTCTTGACACTTTCATCCATCTTCCATCATCATACTGAAGAAGCTTCAGGAAAGAAGGTACAGTCCCCACCTTCCAGGGACTCTGTGGGAGGAATGCCTCTGCATCCAAGATCCCAGAATGGTGTCAAGACATGATGGGCTACAGACCAT
Source organism: Leptonychotes weddellii (assembly GCF_054177405.1). NCBI lineage: Eukaryota > Metazoa > Chordata > Mammalia > Carnivora > Phocidae > Leptonychotes > Leptonychotes weddellii. The sequence goes on from NC_138378.1 coordinate 113,775,476, forward strand.
GCAGGGAAGGGTGACTGCCATAGGGATGAGCGGGAGGCTTGCGGGAGGAGTGGTGGCCAAGAGAAAGAAGAAGGCCATTAGGTGGAGTGGCACCTGCAAGAAGCCACTGGCAGACAGTGTCTGAGGCTGATCTTGTAGTCAGAAGGAGCTCAGGGAACTTTGCAAAAAGTGAGTGAATCCTTCTTTTTGTGTCCCTTACTCCAGCTTCCCTTCTGCTCACATCAGGCAAGGGGAGCATAGCTTGATCTTTCTCCTCTGTACCTTGCTGTTTTTGGTCTCTGGCAGGTCTAAATCTGGTTTCAGATCTCTTCATTTCCTTTCCTGCAGCATGGTTTTACCAAAATTAAGTTTTGCTGACTAACAGTTCTCTAAGGCCTGATTTCACTATTATCTAAATAAGAACACTTGGTCTGATTCATCCTGGGATTCAGGCTCTAAATGTGCCTTTAGAAGAAGTAACGTTTATTTTGAGCTGACGGAAGTGGGAGTTTGGCCTTGCCTCGCCTCCTGAGATCAGTATTAGCTTCAATCACTGATTTACAAATGTTTGGGTCCTGTCAGGCAACACAGACATTTCAACATCAAAAGCCTTCTGACCTTGAGATTTGGCCCTTCCAAAGGGCAGGAGCTACTCAGAGGCAGTGTTTTTAAATGTCATATAAAATATAAAATATAAATATATGTATATATATATTTTTTCTTTCCCCCCAAAGACTGATTACCTATCCTGTACCCGAAATTGCTGGTTTTGATGCAATTTGGTATGTTCTCTGCAGCACCCTTAGAGGAGGATTACAGCAGGGGTATTTGTGACCTGAAACTTCTCTTCACAGTAAAGGAAGAAGGAGAGAGAGAGAGAATCCCTGGAAGAGATTCCTATGGTGACAGTGGAGGAGGGGAGGCCAGAGGATTTAAACAGCTTTCATCAACATTCTCTGAAGCCAGACCCTGTTTTGATTTGGTAGTGTTATGTTCAGTCCCAGATATTTCAAGTCTAGGCTTTCTTATCAAGAAATAAAAATAGTTTAAGCTCCGAAAAATAAGAAAAGGAAGCACTAAATTTCCCCCATCATTAGCTGTCATGTTAATATCCTAGGGCTGCCGTAAGAAATTAATTTCCTAGGACTACTGTAAAACAACAGAAATTTATTCTCTTATTGTTCTGGGGGGTAGAAGTCTAAAGTTAAGGTGTTAGCTGGGCCAAGCTCCCTGTGAGACTCTGGGTGGAATCCTTTCTTGCTTCTGCCTAGCTTCTGATGGTAGTTGGCAGTCGTTGGTGCTCCTGGGCTTACAGCTGTCCCATTTCCGGCGCTCCTGGGCTTACAGCTGTCCCATTTCCGGCGCTCCTGGGCTTACAGCTGTCCCATTTCCATCTCTACTTGGTCCTTCTATAGTGTTCTCTGTGTCCTTCCTCATGTCTTCCCCCTTCCTATAAGTGCATGGGTCACATTGGATCAAGGGCCACCTTTCACCAGGATGACCTCATCTTAACTAATCGCACCCGCTAGGACCTTATTTCCAAATAAGGTCAGTTTCTGACATTCGGGGGTAGAGCCCAACATATCTTTTGGGGACAAAAAATTCAATCCATAGTAGCTCTCCAGGAAGTTTGAGAGGTTGAACTTATGAAATCAAAGAACAGTACAGCTGGCCATTTTGAGGTCATCAAATCAAGCACCTCCTGCTCTCCACCACTCCTGCAGCAGCCCACTCCCAGCCACCTGCAGAATGTGGTCATCCATCCCAGGCTGGAATGCAGCTTTTGGCAGGTGCACCTGCTTCTGCAGGATCCTAGTTTTATTGTGAGAGAGGAACAGCATGGAGTAGTTATGCATGGGATCAATGTCTTAGCTTGCTACAGGTTCGGGTTCTTGGGGCTCAAGCTCTAGAGATGCTGTAGGCCATTCAGTACTAGGTGTTCAGCTGGCTGCATTTTGGAGAAACACTTGCACAGAGAAAAGAGTCCAGGTAAATTTAACTTGAATTTTGAGCTAAATAGCTACTAGCTGTATGGCCATAAGTAATAGTAATAAGCTGTCAAAGCCTTGGCTTTTCCCCTCCTTAATCTGCAAAAATGATTAACAACACATACGATATGGGAATATTTTGAGAATTGGAGATACTTGGGTATACCCAGATAACCCCTCGGTCTCACAGTGGTTGTGGGGAGAATAGAGTCTTGTGGGGCCTCATTCAGAAGTGCCCTCCTCCTTCCTCGAGTCCCTCTGTGAGTCCCTGGGCTAATTGTTGTGTAACTTGGGCTATTTTAGGTCTTCTGCTGTTCCTCTGTTGTGGTCCTATATCATGAGCTTTCCCCATCATTGTTTACTGTCAGTCAGCTTGGACAGAAACCCTGACCGAAGCCATCAGGGAAGCTGCTGAGATTAGCCTCTGCCCAACTCATGTCCCCTGGGCATTTTTTATCACCCCTGACTCTGCCTAGGAGACTCTCCTGGGCTGTTAATATGCGTCCCTTAGAGGCCCTTCTCTCCTGGCCATAGCTCCCAGCTCTGGGTTCCCATTGCCCAATGTTCTTTCTGGACTTTGCCCCTGAACTGATTGGAATCTATGTCTTCTCCTCCTGGGTGCTTTCAGACTGTTCTAGGTAGGACATTTCCTTTTCATCTCTGGTCTGCTCTTTTGGAGGATCCAGGCAGGATTTTGTTTTAGTCCCCAGAATTATGGTTCTCTTTAGTCTTAGAGTGACCATGGTCTCCTTCCCCAGGATTAAGAGCTGCCACCATGGAGCAGGGTGGAATATGTTCTAAACCTAGAAGCATTACTTCCCTTCAGCTCTCAGGCTGGGATGTTGAGCTTGGCTAATGGGGCCAGGTTATTTCTGCCCCATAGTTTATTTCTCTTAGAGGCCTTGCACATCATCCCTGTGCTCAATATCATAAGGATCTCCTATTGAGACTGAAGACATGTTTGATAATTTCTGTACCCCAAATATGATGTAGTTCATATTCTTTGCAAATTCTTCTGCTCATACAAATCTAGTCTTTTAAAAATGTGATACCAGGTTCTGACACTTACTTAAAATTATAGGCTAATGAATGTCTTTCTCTAATCTGGGTAAGGCACTGATTTCTATGTGTCATGTAAATAAGTGCTTGGCACATGATAGATACTTAATAAATGCTAGTTGCAATGATTTTACTATATACAGTTAACTCAGTTTTTAAAAAAGTCTTATATGAAGCCTAAGTTTTATCACCTAGACTTTATTCTGTTCTCAAAGCTATAAAGAATAAACTATTCCCTCTTACCAGTAAAGTTTAGGCTCTTAAATCTGGCTGAATTCTATAATGATTTTATTATGGAGGAAATCCAGACATTCATAAACATTGAGTATACCTAGTGCTACAGTGACATTTCCTTTTCTTGACATCCCTCCCTTGCCATGTTAAGTCAAGGTCAGATTTTCTTCTTTCAAGGGCTTCATGAACAAAAAATTGTCCAATCCCCAGGAAGGGAGGAGGAGTCTGAGAGAACCTAGTACAAGATCCTGCAGTGTGGTGCTTCTCCAACTTTACAGTGATCCCAGTCATTTAGAGGGCATGGGACAACAGTTGACCAGGCCTGCCCTCACAGATCTTCCCCTCTTTGGTCTCTGAGGGTCGGTACCTGTAAGGGTAAATATGGAGACCACCAAAGAAAGTGGTGAGTGGTCATGGTGTATGGTCAACAGCAGAGGGTGTATCCTAGTACTTCTTCCTCTTCTTTACTGCATGGATTCTTCCCCTAGCCAGGAGCTCAGAGCACCCTACTGGAAGGTATGAAGAAAAGCCGGGAGAGCGCTCATTTTTCAAATCTGGCTCTGCCTCTACCAGGTTGAGTGATGATGGAGTTTATAAACCTGGTATTTCAACCACATAGCACATCTCTGCTATGCAGATTGGAGCAGGACATGTTCATATGCTCTTAATCAAAGCTTGTAATTAATTTGCCTAAGAAGAGAAATGTGCTTTGGTAATGAAAGCTGGATTATAAATCCTGCAGTGGGTGGGAGGGAAGTTTTTTCCATGGAAACTGCATTTTTTAAAAATAGTGAAGTTGAAGTGAATCATGATAGTTATTGTGGTTTTGGAAGACTGAAGACATAAGGCCTGGCATTGACATTGGTTATAGGAAGGTGGCGAAAGGAAAAAAAGAAAACACATGGTTTGGGCTGGGAACAACCTGAGTTTGAGTCCTGGTTTTGCTACTGACTGTGAAAAACTGGGCAAGTGATTTCTGAATTTCGGTTTTCTTAAAGATTGAGATTATCATGATTTTAAAATTTTATATTAAATATTTCACATAAAGTATCTATGTCATACTTTCAACTTGTTACAGATAGTATAAATAGTGCAGATTAGGATCAAAAAATATGATTGGATGATAAATCCAACTAAAAATATTCAACTTAAATACTGGCTTTAGGAAATTTTCATTTCCATGATTTTTTGAATTCTGGCAAATTATAAAGTACTTTATAAACTTAAAATTATTCTATTGCAGTGAATCCATTAATTGAGGTAAAAGGAGAGAGAATGCTAGATTGAATATAGGACACAGCACTCTTAGTTGCTAAACAAGGGAGCCATTAGACTGGGGTGGCTTTAATACCTTGGCAGCTTATAGAAGCAAACCAATACCTGAGACAGAGTCAGTGCACTCAAATATGATAAAAGAAACTTAAGAACAAGCAATCACAAATAACCAACCAAACCTTCCCAAATAAGATGGCTGCTTAAGCTACAGCCAACCACGTAATTATGGTTGCCCCTAGAGCCTGTTGATGAGGTGCTTCTACCACTTTTGGTTTGACCTGCTCTGATTTGAATTCATGTTATGCTCAAACTCTTGATGAGTTACAGTGGAAGGCGGGGAGCGGGAGTGGAGATGTTAGCATGTTGATTTGGTATATTGAAGGAATTTGGCGTATCTTCCAAAGACATGATCCCAGCGTCACATCCCATGTCCCTTCTCCCCGCTATGCAGCATAAACTCACAGCATGGAATAATGGGGAAAATAAATCCTTCATTCTTCAAGTGTTCATGCTTACTTTCCTCTTTTCCCCACTTCCCTCTTTGTAACCCTTCAGGGCACGTAGTTTACTTGAGTAAAAGAATGTGTTATGCCACTGTTTTCCAGTTGTGACGCTGGATGCCAGGAATAGAATCATTAATAAACCTAAGAGGGACAACTCAGTTTAGTGGAGGAAACAAATGCATAATAACAATATTAAAATAGAGTCATGTTTTTGCCTGGGTGGCTCAGTCAGTTAAGTGTCTGACTCTTGGTTTCAGCTCAGGTCATGATCTCATGGGTGTCGGGTTCTGTGTTCAGTGGGCAGTCTGCCTGGGATTCTTTCTCTCTGTTCTTTCTCTCTCTCTCTCTCTGCCCCTCCCCCTGCTCATGCTCTCTCTCTCAATAAATAAATAAAATCTTTTAAAAAAGTCATGGATGAAAAAACATAAATAAATGTATAGAGGCAGGTGCCTGTGGATTAAGAAGACCTCGAAAGAGGAAGTTATCCTTTCATGAAAATGTAAAGACCAAGTAGAGTTTTTCAGTTGGGGGAATGAAACAGTAATCCTGGGAATGATTATGCTGGGAGCAAAGAAGCCTCAAAGACCATAGGCTTTTGATTTTATTTAGAGTATTGGGTGACTCTGTGGGAAAAATAAAGGGTGAGGCTGAAAATGCATTTTGGGATTAGATTCTGAGTGCTACTGTGTGTCACGAGGCACATCTGGGAGCCATGGAGACACTTCAGGCAGGTATGTGAATAGTGATTACACTTTACACCTCCTTCCTGGAGGCTGAGGTGGAACTCATTCCCATCCCCAGGCCTGTGACAGCAGGAAGTGCTCTGGCTTTCACCTCCTCTTCATAGCTGTCCCTAACTCCTTTGCTGAACCCCCAGACCACTCTGTCCCAATATCACCTCTTAGAATTTCTCTGTTTTTTGGAGTACACAAGGGATTGATCAGATGGATGCACTAGAAGAAATTCTACTACACAGAAGTCTTCTGAGGAGCTGTGGAAAACAGGTTACAGGGTCTGGATGAAGTCAACAGCGGTAGGAAATAGACCAAGGGGTGAAGTGGGGAGTATTCAGGAGTCACAAATGATAGACAGTTGTAGCTGGATGGGGGGTGTAAAGAAGATGGGAGTTTATGACCTGAATGCCTGGGTGAAAATGATGACACTAAACGAGACAGGGAATTAATATACCTGCTTTTTTTTTTTCTTAGTTGTTATTTATTTTGTCAGTCTTCTCAGGAGAACTGTCAGCATCTCTTTTCCCTTCTTGAGTCCCTGGACTCAGTGAATGAAAAAAAAAAAAAGTTGCAGCAACAGGTTCCAAGGGAGCCAGCTATCTATGATGTGGGTAGGACTCCACAGTCGCCCCAAGTCTGTCCTCCCTGGAACAAAGCTGACTTTCCTTTCACCTGGTAAATTTGGACAGGTGCGGGGAGGACTGCCTGATAAAGGGGGAGGCAGCCTTCTGACTGAGCCTTCCAACCTACTAAGTTGGGCAATAGCTAACAGGCTGCCACCACAGAGCTTGTCACAGCTGCTATTGTCTTTATAATTATGTTTACTCAAGCAGGGGAGGGGGTTCTCTGGTCAAGTGAGTGTGACTGCCAAGTGCTTGCCTCAGGCTCTTTACTTGTGACGGGGGTGGAGCGGTTCTCAGGTGCCCTTCAACCAGTTATAAATTACTTTCAGTGAGCTAAGGTCAAAGGCACGGAGAGAATAGAAAGTGACAACACTGAAGATTTATATGACCCCTCTCCTACAAGGAGACCAAGTACTTCAAATATATGATCTAATTTGCCCTCCTCTGATGTCTGGGAAAAAGAAGGCGTGTGGGGGAGGCAGCGATTAGAGGTATGAAAGCTTTGGTTAACAACCTTGAATTATCAGTAAGGCGGCATGGTTTCCTTCTCTTTCATTTTTCTTTGGGTTTCCTTTCTTTCTTTTTTTAATTTCTTTTTTGAGAAACTGAAGCTGATTGACCTTTCCAAGATGGTTTCTAAGCTTTGTGTTTCCCTTCTTCGGTTTGAAGGGTGATTCCACATTCAGCGAGGTGCCTTTGATTCCATTCCTTAAGAAAACGGCATGCTGATACCCAAATTACCTTAATTATCAGACCAAATAAACAAAAAAACTGTAATATGGAGAAATCTATGATGTGGTCATATCTAAAAAGAAAGTTAGTGGCACCTGGGTGGCTCAGTTGGTTAAGCATCTGACTCTTGGTTTTGGCTCAGGTCCTGATATCAGGGTCCTGAGATCAAGCCCCAGGTTGGGCTCCTCGCTCAGCAGGGAGTCTGCTTGAGAGTCTCTCCTCTGGCCCTTACCCTTGCACACGTGCTCTGTCTCTAAAATACATAAATAAATCTTTAAAAATAACAAAAAGAAAGTTAAATACTGAAGATAAATAAATATGGCTGGGATAAGTTTGCAAGATTGATTTCCACTCATTTGCATTCTGCCACTTGTTATCTGAAACTCTCTAGTGACAAAGAATTCTATGCTGTGCTTCTTTCAAGGACACAGGATGGTTTTAAGTGAACATGGCTGGTGGCACACATCTGACATGTCCAAGGTCACACAGGACATTGGTGGGAACTCTGACCTTATCCCAAGTGTCCTGACTTCCTGTGTAGGTCGCTTGCTGTGCACCTGTGTGTGAAACCACTTCTGCTTCACCTGCATACTGCTTCTGTTGTCATTTCCCCCCCCAGACACAGAAAAGGAAGAAGATAGAAATAAATACAACAAAGGCAATGCAGACCCAGTAAAAGGATTAGAGGAAAGACAGCGATTCCAGGAAGAGATTCCAGGAATTTAATCCGTTAACCTGCACAGCTTTGGGTAAAGAATCTAAAGGGAGGGTGACTATGTACAAATTGCACAGGGCTGTCAGGGAGGATTTAGGGAGCCCAGACCTGGCAGTGGGTAAATGAGTCTGGTTAGGATGTGGGGGAAGAGCAGGCTGAAGACAAGGGAAGCATGATTTCTCAGCCATAACCAAAAGTAATGAGAGAGATCTTGAGAGAGTAGGCAAGGTGACCCCAAAGACTGGCTATGTTACTTTAGCAACATGTTCATGATGTTCAAATGAAAGCACTTGGACCAAAGATAAGATGCATGCCATGAATTGCCCCAGGGAAGATTCTAAACTACCGAAGTGCCATGGTAGAACATAGTTCTCCTTGTAGCTTTGGGTATCTAGCTGATGGAGGTCACGGAGGAGGTATTGCCAGGTAGTGCTTTCCACATCCTCAGGGCTACACTCATTGAGCTCGCTGGTCTCCCCATGGTAGATAGCTGTCTGGAAGCTCCATCCTCACAGGTAGGAGGAAAACGTGCTATGAGACAATTGCTTGGAGCCCTCATAATTTCAGAGAAAGTCTTGCCATAAAGGCTGATATATTTTATTTAATAAATCTCTGAATCTACTCTAAATTTCCAGCATGTTCTTAAAACACAACTTCAGAATGCAAAACATAGCATATTTATGCCAAGCAATGGATATGCACTTGATTAAGTAGGACACTTCCTCCCCAGGAATTTAAAATTTTTATTTTAAAGTAAAAATTACAAAATGTCATGAGTTTCATAAAATGCCACAAGCAGAAGGAATCTGGGATGTCACCTAGACCAGGTCCATCATTATACATATACAACTCAGGGAGTTTTATCCCTTACACAAGGCTGCAGAAGAGAAGCAAAGCTGAATTTGGGTAGTACTCTTCTCACCAAATCATACTCCCTTTTAAAAAATTCACTTATTCTAGGTATAGGCTTTCCCTGTTTGACAGGGAAGTAATAACTAAAAAGATACATATTTTTTATTTCTTAATTTTTTAAAAGATTTTATTTATTTGAGAGACAGAGAGCAGGAGCATGAGCAGGGGGTGGGGAAGGAGGGCAGAAGGAGAGAGAGAAGCAGCCTCCCCACTGAGCAGGGAGCCGGATGCTGAGCAGGATCCCAGGACCCCAGGATCATGACCTGAGCTGGAGTCAGGTGTTTAATCAACTGAGCCACCCAGGTGTCCCAGCTAGAAAGATATTTTAAACACCATAGCTTTAGTTTTTTTTGAAACTATTGTTCTTTTAGTTTTTATGGGCTCTTAGTGAAACTTATAATTTTTTGGTTTGAAATTGAAACTACCTAATTATGTCTGCAGTACTATGGATGTAATTGTTCAGTAAGTTTATGATTACTGTAGAAATACGAGCTGGACTTCATAACTGACTACAAAAAGTAGAGCATGACTACAAAACATTCCCTGAAGTGAGCAGCATTGATTTGAGAGCCCTGTTGAATAATACCTTTTCTAGAAATAGCACTGAGAAACAAACTGAGCCGGCAAAAAGTAGGTATAACTCTACTTACTTTTTGGAATTACCCAACACCTTGATCTAAAAAAAAAAAAAAAAAAAAAGCACCAATGATTTTAGAACAATGTTTCTAAAACTCCCCTCTAGTGAAACAGTTTAAATTTATAATAATCTTTGATGAAATGAATTAAACTATAGTGCAGTATAATTTCAGCAGAAAATAAAGCACAGGTATCAAAATATTTTCTAAAACAAACTGAGTCAGTTTGATGGTAGAGAATAAAAGGGTTTTAGAACTTGATTTTATACAAATAAATTATGAGAAACAAAGCATATACCAAATGAGTTCGTAGCCTGTTGTAAGCACAGGGGGATTTGAGATGGGACAGATCACTTCTGAAACCTAAGAGTTATTGCAAAACAAAACAAAACAAAAAAGAAAAGAAAAGAAGCAGGTGCTTAGAAAGTAAGTGCACTCTACAAGGAGTCACATGTCAAAACACCAACAGAGAAATGTATGCCTAAAAATTTTCCATCTTCAATATGCACTGTTCAAACTCATTATATTTATTTTTAGGGGTGCTTCGAACAGAGCAAGGTTTGGTCTTGTTTTTTCCAATTTTGTAAGAAGCATTTCTTACTGGTGAGCTCATTCTGGGCAAGAAGGAACTGGTAAACTACCTGCCTGTCTTTTACAGTATGTGGGTGGTTCTTTTAACTAAAGGCTTTAAGGCCAACTAAATATTGGTGCAGAAGGAATCCATGCTCTCAAATGAGTTGTGTTCAGTCTATTAAACAACACAAATCCATGATATCCCTGCAAAAACAAAATCCTCCACGTGAGGCTTTGGTGAAAACTTCAGTTGAGGGCAGTTGTTGAGTCTTCATCTGTTCTGGTTTTAATTTTCTTCTGTTGTCATTTGGATTTTGAGGTTCACTGGTCTATTTCTTTTGGCCTGTATCACCCTCCTTTGAGCTGTGTTCATACCAATATGAACTGTCAAAGTTTTTGTCTCTTCAACTGCAAAGGCTCAAACTTTAAAATAGAGTTTTTCTTTAATATTCCACTTACATGTGGATCTAGGAAAGCCAAGTGGGCAGAAACTGGTTGTAGAATGGTGATAGCCAGGGGCTGGGAGGCAGATGAAATCTTGAGAGAGATATTGGTCAAAGGGTGTAACTGCCAGTTATAAGATGAATAAGTTCTGGGAATCTAATGTACAGCTTTGTGACTATAGTGAACATATTGTATTATTATTACTTAAAAATTGCTAGGAGAGTAGATCTTAAATGCTCTCATCACACACACACACACACAAATGATAGTTATATGATATGACAGATGTGTTAACTAACCTTATTATAATAATTTTGCAATATATACATGTATCAAGTCATGACATTGTACAGCTTAAACTTTATACAATGTTATATGTCAATTATATCCCAGTTGGGCTGGAAAAAAAAACCACAAATAAACTAATTTTCTTCATCTGCGTTTTGACTGCTCTGGTTAGTTGATTTTATCAATCTTCACACTGATGCAAATACAGAAAATGACAGGAGGTATATATCTCTCTTTAAAGAGAAGATGAACTTGAATACAGAAATAACTAATCTGTTCTGAACTTACAATGGTAAGTAGTGCTATTTTTGCATTTCCAGGAAAATGTTCTTAATGTGGATGAGTTGCAGAGAGACCAGTCTGAATTCTTGAAAAATCAAAAGCATGTTCATAAAAAAAAAAAACAGAAGAGACTTTGTTTCTTCAAGAGGCTTTCCTGATGGAGGGATGTTCCCTCTGCTGCTTCCACCTTGCTGGCTCCTTGTTCCCTGCAAGAAAGCTCTTTCCCAGTGAGGGGGAGCCCACTGTTGCCAACAGCTGTAAATGCAGCCTCTTATTAGCTAATCAATTATTAGAATTGATTGGCAAAAGGGAATTGATTAACCAGGAGGAGGAAATGAGATTCTGTAGATTCCTTTCATTCCTCATTATGTTTGTAAAGTAACTTGGGTTGGACTCTCGCTTGGTTTCACAGCTTTGCTCATTTTGCATTTTCCTCTCCCGACAGCCTTGCAAGAGCCAAAGCTTCCCATCTGTCCTTGTGGTACCCATGCAGGTGATTCTGACTTGAGCCCTCTAATAATTCGAATAACTAGTCTAAGTTTCTCTTGCTAACACTCTCTTATCTCAAAGATGTCTTCCTGTAGAAACTGACCTTTCAGCTGTGTCTTAAGTGATGGGTAGGAGATAACCAGGGAAAGAGGTGGTGGAAGCAGGAAGTAGGGCTGTGGGTCCTAAGCATTCATGTCTTCTTAGTCTCCTTCCACTCCCTTCCTCCTTCTCTCCCTCCTTCCGCCTCTCCCTCTTCTTTCCTTCCCCCCTCCCCTCTTAACCGTATGTATGCAACTGTGATGGTATAAAGATAAATATAATCCAGGCTACATCATAGTCACTTCTTTTCTGATTTTATTCTTTTTAAGATTTATTTATTTATTAGAGAGAGAGAGAGAGAGAATGAGCAGGAGGGGCAGAGGGAGAGAGAGAGAGAACCTCAGGCAGACTCCACACTGAGCGTGGAGCCTGACATGGGTCTCAATCTTCTTTCCTGATTTTGAAAGAAATTAAAATATTTTCCTGGGCCCCTAAATGGAGCATGAACCTCTGTGCACTGTGGCTGCTTCATGTGAGGGTCAGGTCAGATCTGAGGGGCAAGAGGCAAGACGTCTTCTCAAAGAAATACAGTAAGAGCAAAGAGTGGGGACATACTTAGTGAAACACTGGCATTTTTTTTTTTTTCCTGGCTCAGAGTTACTCATATGGGATGCGATGATGTCAGTTATTTCTCTGAGGACTGGTTTCCTCATCAACAGAATGTGGGAGGATAAAGCACAGGATTGCTATGAGGATCACATGACTTTAGGTAGCTTTAAATGCTGTAAATTATAAAGCACTGAGTAAACTTTGTCATTCTCTTGGCTTCAAGCCTTTTGTGGAATAGATATTATATATATATATGTATATATATATATATACACACACACACACATATAGTTATAAATATATGTTTATAACTAAATATATAAATTTATATATGGTACAAATGATTAGCAATGACTTTCTCTCCCCCTCCCTCCGTCTCTGTTAATACAAATATCTTCTTTACATTTGCAAAAGGCTTAGAACAGGCACCAAGAATATCAAGCTCATACTGTTTTGAGATCTATTCCTTGATCTGACATAAAAAGGGCTTTGACTGAGTAAGGGATTTAGCATGGTTTTGGTATTTGGTTTGGAAACTGTTTCCCATTTTAGCTCAGTGAGCCCAGTGCAGTTCCTATTAACTGGAAGAATAGTAATATTTTAACAATCCAGTATACTCTTCTTCTGAGAAAAACATGCAAAAGGGCCTTCAGACAACTTTCTTTGGGTTTGAATTAAGATCTCTGACCTCTGGCATCAGAAGAATAGGATTAGAAGTTTTGATTGCCAATTTTTACAGGGATATAATAGGGGAGAATACAATTAAGAACATGAGAAAGTGACAAAGGTTTTATTTTTCAACATTATCCTCCTGGTCATTGTGTCAGGGAAATTTCAAAACTGTTCCATGAGATCAAGACTAAATGTAAGACTCTATTATAAATGCACATGTTTGGCTTTTTGTTTGTTTGTTTCTTTTTCTTTTCTTTCTTTTATTTTATTTTAAGAGAGAACTGGTTAATCTTGCCCCAGGGACCTACTCACAGTCTGTTAAACCTTTAAAGAACATTTCATGGGGCTTCAGCTCCTGCTGCACTCAGAGGGGAACTTTTATGAAAGCAGCTTATGCTCTGAATTGATAACAAGGAGGTCTGCAGCCCAGCGTTTTGAAACTCTGTCCCCAAGTAGAAGAAGAATAAGCACTGATTTCAAGGTTTCTGTATTTCCTTTCACATAGCGTCCTTATTTACATAAACTTCAACTACATCATGGCATTACGTGTTGTATTACTTTGAAGCTTCAAATTTATGGTGCCTGGCCTGTATGCAGCATCCTGGCAAACATTTTTTGAGAGTTCATTTCCAAGGCACTTTCCCAGGAATCCAGGAAGGGAGGTGAGCATGTGGTCTCTCCTCCATTATGTAGTTAAGGAACACTTTGCTTAAAGTCACAGTGCTTCATGTCACTAGCCAGGACTGAAGGCTGGTTGTGTCAGTCCCCACAGACATGGGTGTGGTTGGGGATGGGGTTTGTGGCAGAGACAAGAGGATCTTTGGAGAGGATGCCTTCCCCCCCGCCCCCCAAGGCCTCGCACTTCCTGCTGCTTCTTCCCTGTCTCCACCAGAGACCCACATGGCTGGTTCTATCCTTTGGCATTGGCGACTATCAGGCTTTGAGCCATGCCTTGCCTTGGTGCTTCTCCCTGCCTGTGGGTAAGGTAGTCCAGGCTCTCTCTCTTCAGCCCGGGGCATACTCCAACTCACAGGACAGCACAGGGAGGTGAAGAGCACAGGGTAGGGAAGGCCTGACTCCATCTGATTCTGCTTTACCCCACTCAGAACTCCAGGCTTCAGTCTGTTCCTTCTCTTGTATTTCACTGTGTGGAGCTACCATCTCCAGCTAGCTCCAGGACCCAAGGGAGCACCCCTGCTCCTGTTCTTGTCCCACAGGGTCTGTGCAACCTCTTACCCTCCCCTGAAGGGCACCTTAACAGATTGAAAAACTGTAACTAAGATTTATCTCCACTGTACGAAATGGTCACCATTTAAAGCTCCCCAGGGGCTCATTCTCTTTCCCTCAGGGAGAAATGGACTTACTGACGTTTTAACCCACTTTTGGTTTTCAGGAAATAATAATTTTGCTTTACTCAAACAGAGGAACTTGAAAAGTTATCAGTTTGGCCACCATGTTTGAAAAGTATATTAGAAACGGTTTTAGCTCTGGGCAGGAAAACATGTTTTGACAGTTCAAAATGGAGTCAAACCTGCATTTGGGTACTTACTGAGCCACTGGTTTAAAAAATGATTTACTTTTCAGTGGCAAAACATGGAAATATTCCATCTTTTTGTTTTTTTTTTCTCCTCATCTTTCTTCTTATAAAATGAAAAGCTGCAAATTTAGGGCCATATAATGAAAAAGAAACCCCAAACTATTCAGAAATTTTGCCATATTCCAAACAGATGGGTTAAAAAGATCTAGTGATGCCTTTGAGGGTAAATACTGAATTTTAATTTATTGTAAGGTAAAAATGCATTTGTTGATTATTAATCTTAAGGAAAAGTATACACATGTAAAGAACATGAAATTTAGAGTCAAGACAAGGATTTCAGTCCTGGCTTTGCTACATACAAGTCCTGTGCCTCTAGGCAAACTCATTTATACTTCCTGGGTCTTCGTGATTTTAACTGGCAACATTATGTCTGCTTCAAGTACTGGGAAGATTTAATAACCATAATATAGGTATATTTTATAAACTGTGAAACATTAGTTAATATTTACCTTTGCCCTTCCAAAAGCAGAGACAATTTGTGGTGTAAAAGTCTGTGTATTGAGTCTGATACTCCTCTAATCCTCCATGAATCCAGTCAAACATTATTGAGGATGGAACACATCATGCTATTTTACTTCCATTTATTTGAATCAAACAATTTAATATTTTATGTCAACCTACTGTGTTGTTACAACCATCTGTATTTAAGAATTACGAACTCAAAGAGTAGGAGAATCAGAGGGATCTTGCAGAAACTTTAGTCCAAAGCCCCGCTTTGTGTCTGTGTAAATTGAAGCCCAGAGAAGGTTACCAGCTCGCCTGAGTTACCCACGTTGCTGCTGCCTGAGCCAAAGCATCGAAGCTCATGCCCCTGCTCTTCTCACAGTTCACTTGCCATGCGTCCACTGTGGTTTTGGAAAGAGGAAGAGGGCAGCTGAGGGGGGTGTAAGTTTAGGACCACAGTTCTTTAGGGGCTGATGTGAAGTCCTGCAGCTCTGCCTCCCACTGGCATGCCCTGCTGTGCATCGCCCTGCATCTATGCAAGCCCCCAAGATCCCTACGCTTCATCCATCCTCATACTCCGGGTAAGCATTTTCCTGGGATGGAGCTTTGCCCCCAACTAGCTGCCAATGTTAGGAGGAACCATTTTCAATTATTTACACGTGCTGAAACCCAGGATTCTCGCATGTGGTTTTTCATAAGGCTTAAATACAATAATTTATATAAAGCATAATGTCTGATAATAGAAGCTTCCAGCATCTGCCATCAGACAGAACACTTTCAAGTTCTTCTAAGTCTTTTTTGAAGGAATGACTTGCTCTTAAAATAAGAGCGGTCTCTGTGCGTTTGCTTCCTGATTTGTTTTTGTCCCTACAAGTGAGAATGCTAGCTATTCTCCGAGGCAATGGAGGGAAGGACCTTAGGGGTTACATCCTGAAATTCTCTCTCCCCGCTGGTCACCTCCATTCTTACATAAGTCAGAGGGGTGGCTAATGGCCCTGGATGACCTGCAGAAGGCCGCGTCCCCATCTTGGGGTTATCAGGAAGAGCCTCTGACTTCCGCTCCTGATTGAGAGAAATTTTCCATTGGCCTATAGTGCATTTTAGCAGGAGGTGAGTTCCTTAAGTGCATGCTGACAGTGCTTTGAGAACAGAGACAAGGTCATAATTGTATTGAAAAGGTCCCTGAAAGCGAATTTCTGAAAGACGTCCCCAAACATCCTGTTTTTATGGCTAATGGGCTCTGTGCAAGGTTTCTTCCAAATGACTGATGGCCTTCACCAGCGTCTGCCTCTCTTCATTCTGATGCTGACAGAAGAAAAGAAAATGTCTCAGAGCCAGACATGGCCACTAATGCAATGTGATTTTGTTCTCGTTCTTTGAAAAGAAGAGAAATGCTGTGAAAAACAGGCACAGCATTTGGAGAGTCTGACTCTCAACTCTGATTCTTGTTGGCTGTGAGAGCTTAGTGTGGGCATCTTATTTCATATCTTTGTGATTCATTTCCCTACCTCTCCAATGGGCATAATTATATAGTTAGGTGTAAGAGGCAGGATATCTGCTTTAGAGACAAGTAGCCCTGGGTTCTAATCCTGCCCAACCCACACAGCTGGTTTTGGAGCAGGCTACTCTATCCATAAAGGTACCTCATAGTTTTGCTTGGGAGCATCAGGTGAGATCATGTAAGTCAAGTGCAGGTACTAGATAGATGCATCAATTACTACGGTTTTTCCCTGTGTTGTATAAGGACATAACAGTTTGGAAAAATAAGTGGTGAGGGAGAGTATAGCACAAAACAATAGGTAGAGAGGGTGGG
>NC_138378.1:113792214-113856645 GCF_054177405.1 Leptonychotes weddellii
TGTGAATTGTGCAAGACTGTTGAATCTCAGATCTGTACCTCTGAAACAAATAATGCAATATATGTTAAGAAAAAAAAAAGAAGAAGAAGAAGAAGGTAGCAGGAGGGGAAGAATGAAGCGGGGGAAATCGGAGGGGTAGACGAACCATGAGAGACGATGGACTCTGAAAAACAAACTGAGGGTTCTAGAGGGGAGGGGGTGGGGGGATGGGTTAGCCTGGTGGTGGGTATTGAGGAGGGCACATTCTGCATGGAGCACTGGGTGTTATGCACAAACAATGAATCATGGAACACTATATCTAAAACTAATGATGTAATGTATGGGGATTAACATAAGAATAAAAAAAACAATAGGTAGAGAGTCACATTTTGATAAATGACTATCTTTTCAAAAGATAGGAAACAGTTTCTATTCTTAGCATAACCAGATGCTTTACCAAAGGGTTGCCCTGGAGGTGATGAACATTTTATTTTTCTTTCTTTCTTTTTTTTTAAGATTTTATTTATTTATTTGACAGAGAGAGACAGCGAGAGAGGGAACACAGGCAGGGGGAGTGGCAGAGGGAGAAGCAGGCTTCCCGCTGAGCAGGGAGCCCGATGCGGGGCTCGATCTCAGGACCCTGGGATCATGACCAGAGCCGAAGGCAGACGCTTAATGACTGAGCCATCCAGGTGCCCCTTATTTTTCTTTCTTTAGCAACAGAAGTACTATGCTTCTTGGTAGGAGACAGAGCAGAGAAGCACCCTGAGTTCCCTAAGGATACCTTCTTAGAATACCAAATCACCTGGGAATTATTAAATGTAGGGTCCCTTATGAAGCTGGCTAGAGAATGCATATCTAATTGTCCAGGAACAGTAAGGCTCTTTGTTTTTCAAAAAAAAAAAAAAAAAGGTGACCCAGTGTTTTAAGGAGTCAATAACCAGGGACACAGGAGGCATAGTAATTTCAGATTTTTGATTTGAGGCTTCTGAGCTGTTTTCATTCTGGGACATGTATGCTAAGAGTGGTAAGAGCTGTCACCTTACATCCCTTGTTCAGAAAAGTGGATCATCTTTCTACGAGAAACCTTGGATTTAACAAGCAGATTCATCATTGTTGCAGTGAATAAACATCACCAATCAGATTGTGTAGGGTAAACTTCAATAAAGATACAGTGTAAACATAGGGATCTATGACAATAAAAGGCTAGCTGGAGTCCAATTTATTCCATGCTTGGCATTAGGAGATTTAGCTTTTTGGGTCAAACATGACACTGGGGGTTCTTCTACAATTAATGGGATAGGGTACAAGTATTAATATTTAGAGGGGATTTTTGGACTTCCTGCTAATAAGGAATTGGGGTTCCAAAGATTAGTTGGGAAAATAAAAGTATCCTGATTCTATTTACATCCTCTGTTTGTGGAGACTTTAACATTGGTTGCATTAGACACTATCCTTCTTTTATATTTCAGTTTTCAATGACCTCTTATATCCAGCATACTTTTTACCTTCCATCCAAATTTTGAAAATTACATGTTACCCAGAGTAGCCAGAGTACTTCCTGCAATGGTCACAGAATGTCCCTACACAGCAGCAGAGGGGGGCTGTGGGGGAGACAGGTGCTCACTTTGAGGATTGCGCATGTGAGTTACTATCAGGAAGAGAGCAAATGTGAAAAGAAGACCAAACATGTTTCTGGCGGCATTGATCTGACCTTTAGTTGGGTGTCCTGGGCACATTTTTCTACAGAATAAGATATTTATTATACAAACAAATTACCAAAAAAAAAAAATCCCTTTCACTATAATCAAGCCTGATTCTTCTTTCATTCTCTTTGTGTGTAATTGTGGTTCTTTATTTATACCTTGAAAATTATGTAAAACTTTTCAATGTAACCTGAAATCAGAGAATACTCACTTCCCATTCTTAACAATGCATTTGATTAATTCAGTTGTGAGTTGCTTTACTAAATATTTGAACTTGTGAATAGAGAAGTTTCACATTCAGCTGAAGTGGATTTTCTACCAATTCTGGAGTAATTGTTTCCTTGCTTTAGCAAGGGGTAAATTGCCTCAAACCCTTAAAATAAATCTTTAAAACAGTAGAATATTTTTTGCTGACCCAGGATGGAGGGCAGGAGGAAAGACTTTTTCCCAATGAAGATGCTTTGGATTTTAGGGATTTGATAACTACTGGTCTGGCCATATGACTACATTAAATCTGAACAAAACCAGAATTTTACTTTTTTAACCATATTGTTGTGTGATTAACTCTCTTTCATGTCATGGATGAGTTCTGATGAGGATGATCTCTTTTAATAGATTTTAATTTTTAGAGCAGTTGTAAGTTCACCGCAAAATTGAGTGGAAGGTACAGAGATTTCCCATATACCTGCTGTCACGACACACAGCTTTGCCCATCATCAGCATTCCCCAACAGAATGGTATATTTGCTGGAGTTGGTGAATCTACACAACACATCATAATCATCCAAATTCCATAGTTTACATGAGGGTTTGCTCTTGGTGTTGTACATTCTGTGGAGATGGACAAATATATAATAACATGTATCTACCATTGTTGTAGCATACACAGTAGTTTCACTGCCCTAAAATTCTTCTGTGTTCTGTCTGTGCATTCCTCTCTCGCTCTTAACCTCTAACAATCACTGATCCTTCTATTGTCTCTGTAGTTTTATCTTTTCCAGAATGTCATGTAGTTGGAGTTATGCGGTATGTACCCTTTTCAGATTGGTTCCTTTCACTTAATAATTTGTGTTTCAGTTTCCTCCATGTCTTTTCATGGCTTGATAGTTCATTTGTTTTTAGTATTGAATTATCCCTTATCTGGATGTACCATAGTTTATCCATTCAACTCTCGAAAGACATCATGGTTGCTTCCAAGTTTTGGCAATTGTGAATAAAGCTGCTATAAACATTAGTGTGCAGGTGTTGTGTGGACTTAAGTTTTCAGTCCATTTGGGTATAAACTAAGGAGTAGGATTGCTGCATCTGTGGTAAGAGTATGTTTAGTTTTGTAGGAATCTGGGAAACTGTCTTCCAAAGTAGCATTTTGCATTCCCACCAACAATGAGAGAGAGTTCCTGATGCTTCATACTTTGGCCAGCATTTGATGTTGTCAGTGTTCCAGATTTTGGCCATTCTAAGAGTAGAGTATCTGGTTTTAATTTGCATTTCCATGATGACATGATGTGGAGCACGTTTTCATAGGCTTGTTTGCTATTTGTATATCTTCTTTAGTGAGGTGTCCATTAAGAACATTGGCCTATCTTTAAATTGGGTTGTTTGTTTTTCTTATTAAGTTTTAAGAGTTCTTTGTGTATTTGAGATAATAGTACTTCATCAGATGTGTCATTTGCAAATATTTTCTCCTGGTTGGTTTCTGTGGCTTGTCATCTTATCTTTTTGACAGTGTCTTTGGTGTAGCAAAATATTTTAATTTCAGTGAAGTCCAAATTACCAATTATTTTCTTCATGATCATGCCTTTTGTGTTGTAGTATCTAAAAAATCATCCCCATATCCACGGTCATCTAGGTGTTCTCCTATGTTATCATCCAGAAGTTTTATAGTTTTGAGTTTTATGCTTAGTCTCAGATCCATTTTGAGTTAATTTTTATGAAGAGTATAAAGTCTATGTCTGGATTCATTTTTTTTTTTCTTCTGCATGTGAATATCAACTTGATCCAGAACCATTTACTGAAAAGATTACCTTTGCTCCTTTGTCAATGATCAGTTGACTATATGTATGTATATATATTTCTGGGCTCTATATTCTATCCCATTGATTAATTTGCCTATTCTTTTACTAATACACAACACACTCTCTTGATTACTATAGCTTTATAATAAGGTTTGAAGTTGGGTAGTGTCAGTCCTATGACTTTGCTCTTCTCCTTGGATACTGTGTTAATTTTTCAGGGTTTTTTGCCTTTCCGTATAAAATTTAGGATCAGTTCGTGAATATTCATGAAATAATTTATTGACTGGTTTTATGTCAAATCTGTAGATCAAGTTTGGAAGAACAGATATGTTGAGAATATTGTGTCTTTCTATCCATGAAAATGGAATATCTCTGTCCTTTAGTTCTTCTTTGATTTCTTTCATCAGAGACTTGTAGTTTTCCTCATATTCTCACAGATCTCCTACGTATTTTGTTAGACTCATACCTAAATATTTTATTTTTTTGGTGTGCTAATGTAAATGGTATTGTGTTTTTTTATTTCAAATTCCACTTGCTCATTGCTTATGTATAGGAAAACAGTTGACTTTTGTATTTTAACCTTGTATCATGCAGGCTTTTAAAAATTAATTAATTAATTTACTTTTATTTTTATTTTCTTCAGAGAGAGAGAGAGTTGGGGGATGGAGGGAGAGGGAGAGAATCCTAAGCAGGTTCCACACCCAGCATGGAGCCTGATGTGGGACTCGATCTCAGGACTCTGAGATCATGACCTGAGTTGAAATCAAGTGTCTTAACCGACTGAGCCTCCCAGGGACCCCTTCTGCAACCTTTTGTAATTTGCTTATTAGTTCCAGGAGTTTGTTGTTGTTGTTGTTTCTTTTGAATTTTCTACATAAATAATCATGTAATTTGGCAGCAAAGATAGTTTTATTTCTTCCTTCCCAGTTTGTGTACCTCTCATTTCCTTTTGTTGTCTTATTGCATTAACTAGGACTTCTGGTATAATGTTGAAAAGGGATGGAGAGAAGGGACATCCTTGTCTTGTTCTTCATCGTGGGGGTAAAGTTTCTATTTTTTTGCCATTAAGTAGGATGTTAGCAATAGGTTTTCTATAGTTGTTCTTTATCAAGTTGAGGAGGAAGAAGACATTGAATGTAGATTTTTAAATCTGCTAGGTTTAGAGAAAGCAAGGAACTTTCTATTTTAAAGATATAAAGATGGGTATTAAGGAGGGCATGTACTGCATGGAGCACTGGGTGTTATACGAAAACAATGGATCGTGGATCACCACATCAAAAACCAATGATGTATTGTATGGTGACTAACATAACATAATCAAATTAAAAAAAAAGATATAAAGACTTTTTTCTCTTATAATGAAAGAAATAGGTGCTCATTATAAACACTTCAGAGATAGAGAAATTTAAAACTTAAAAAATGTCCCCAAAAATCATATTTAAGTTTTAGATTTATAATATTTTTGTTAATGTATATCTATTGAATTATCCATCCACTCATCCAACTGTCATCTTTAGATTGTCTGGTTTCCCCTTTCTACTTGATAAAAGTGTGCTTCTCACTCAATGGAGTGAATGGAAGTTATGTTTTACCATCTCTCTTGAGCTCTTTATATTTGTTACCATTTTGGAACTCTTTTTCCTTCTATTTCCAGTTCCATGGGGGAGCTGCACTTCTCTCCTACCAGTTATTGCCTTAAACTTGTCAACATAAGAGTGACCTCAACCCCATGGACCTGTCAGGTTGATGGGGTTGAATGGTCTTACTTTTCCTTACTCCCCCAAAACTGCCACACTAGACTGTGTATATTACTGACTTTTCCACCCAAAGATTACATGAGATAACTATCTTCAGAAATATTTGTGAATATATTCTCTTGAAGCCTGACATGTCTTAAGAAGTTTTTTTTCCCTTAATAATACATACAAATTTAGTTTACAGTAAAAATTTTGAATCACAATCCTCTTTTTCTCCCAGAATCCAGAGTTGTTTTTAAACGTTTTTTTTTTCCAGCTATATGAAATGTATCTCCCATAAATTCTATTCCTCTGTATTTTTGCTCTGAGTTTTGGGAGAATTTTGGCCATCTTTTCATTAATTCTGTTTGCAATTCTGTCCATTGTAATATTCACTATTTAAATGCTTTTTTTTGTACTTTTATTTTTTTATATATTTTTAAAAATGTCTCCTTTGCCAAAAGAAGCCAGCTCCTATTTTATTAGTATTCCAATAGCACCTCAAATCTCCTGCAAAATATATTTGTATGTTATATGTGTGCATATATATATTTTTTTCCTACTGTGATTTCCTGTGTCTCAAATAAACTCCTTTTCATTGGGAAATATTTGCTATGACTTCTTGGGTAACCTTCTTTAGAGCTGCCTATTTTCTTCATATGTTTGGTGATTTTTGCTTTTCTGCTCACTTTTTTTTAAGATTTTATTTATTTATTTGAGAGAGAGAGCGAGAGTGGGGGGGAACCCCACATGGGGCTTGATCTCAAGACCCATGAGATTATGAGCTGAGCCAAAAGTAAGAGTCTGACGCTTAACTGACTAAGCCAACCAGGCACCCCTGTCTGCTCACTTTTACAAAGAAAAATGTATGTTGACTGTATTGACAGCTACCTTCTGTGATCCCCCTCAGCACACACTCATAATTATTTTGAATCCTGCAGCAGATGCCTGAGGATGGGAATTCTGTTGTAGTGAGTGGTGGGGTGAAGTCCTGCACTTCCTTTTAGACATACTGTCCTGAGAAACATAACACAGCCTTGCAGAAATACATTTCCTTCATACAAAACAATATGAATTTCGTCATAGTGCTGCTTTCTTGGTTTGCCTCTTCTGCAACTATTAGGTAGGATCTGCCCAGGCAAGCTATCTGTATATAGTAATTAACTCACTGAAATTATTTCCTTTCATTCTTTCTTGATTACAAATGAAACCATTTAAGGCTTTGCATTTTTCTCTTAGAACATTTTTAGCTTTAGTTCCTGACTTAGATATTTAGTGCTGGTTTGATTTATACAGTTCAAAACATAACAATATCATTGACATTAATTGCTAGACCTTCTGCATTAGACACCTAAACTTGCTTGAGCCAATACTGTTTAAGAGAGAAATTTTTAAAAATAATTGGTTGCTTTTCAAATTTCTCTACTTTTCCTATTTATGTGGTTAGTAAGTTGCACTGAGCAAATCTGATCCCTTCTATTTCTAAACTATTATTATTTAAAATGCAGTTTATGAACCTCAGGGCTTGAAAAGAAGATGCAGTCCCCATGTAAAGCGTATAGAGTTTTATGTGTACACATGTGTATAAAAACAAACACACATACTTGAGGTAGACATTTTTATGGATATTATTCAGATAGTCTGTATCAGGGGTTGGCAAAGTACTTCCTGCTGGCTAAGTCAGCGGGCAACTGTTTTATAAATAAAGTTTTAGTAGATCATAGTTATGCCAATTTGTATCCACATTGTTTATGGTTGCTTTCACACAACAGCAGAGTTGAGCAGTTCAATAGAGACCATAGACCTGCAAAGTCTAAAGTATTAACTATCTGGCACTTTACAAAAAACATCTGCCAACCCCTGCTCTGTATCTGTGCATGGTTGTGTCTATTTCATCCGTAAACAATGAAAAAGGTGTGTTAAAAATTTCCATTCATGTTATATTTTTATATTATTTGTTGCTTCATTATTACTCTTTGCTGCTTAACTTATGCAAACATACATAAGTCATAATTTCTCTGTTGATTATCCCATTAGTAATTATAAAGGGAAGCTTTATTTTTTGTGATTTCCAATATTAGTTTTGAAACCACTGCTCTTGTTATGTTTGCATTTGCCTGATATTTTTGGTGATGGTGGTATTGTCTCCCTACCCAGCAAACATTTTAAGGTACTCTGTTTAGGTATGTATCACCTAATTGTGGTTAACTAGTTGTGGATCCCTATCCCATGGGTACATGGTATTGATCCATTTTCTTTGAGTGTGTAGCCTGTCTTTTCATTTTCTTAACTGTTTTTTTTCTTTCATTTATCACGTCTCTGTTGTATCTAAGAAGTCCTTGCCAAGCACAAGGTCATCTAGATTTTCTCCTATGTTATCTCCTAGGAGTTTTATAATTTTGCATTTTACATTCAAGTCTATGACTCATCTTGACTAAATTTTTATGAAAGATGTAAGGTGTGTCTACATTCATATTTTTTGCATGTGGATATCTAATTGTTCCAGTGTTATTTGTTGAATAGTCTATCATTTCTTCTTCATTGAGTTGCCTTTGATCCTCTATCAAAGATCAGTGGACTATATTTGTGTAGGTCTACTTTGGGCTCTCTATTCTGTTCTAATGATCTATTCCTTCACTAATACTACACTCTCTTGATTACAATAGCTCTGTAATAAGGCTTGAAGTTGTGTAGTCAGTCATCCAACATTGTTCTTCTTCAATAAAGTGTTGACTATTCTGAGTCTTTTGGCATTTCTTAAAAACTTTAGATTTGTGAACATCCACAAAGTAACCCACTGGGATTTTGACTGGGTTTGTGTTGAAGTCCTTGCCTCCTAGGTTGGCAATTGCTGCCCTTGCTCTCCTCCCCTAACTGCTCTGTATTCATCCTCTCATCTGATACAGTTTTCCACTCATCTCTTTGCCCTCCAAATCATTCACTGGGCACTCTAGACCTTCTGCACTGTTTTCTGCCAATGTTCTAATACTCTGAACCTCTTTTTCTGAATATGCCTTTTACTACGTTGATTTAAGTAAAATAAGGCTGCCTCATGAAGATACTACTTTTCATTATGTTCTGTCAAAATTAAATTGATTGTAGGATTTTGTTTGTTTGTTTTTCCCCCTCTCATCTTAGGGCCAGGAGTTTGGTTAAGTGTCCATTTGTTCCTCATTATGTTGGGGACTGTAAATGGGATGGACAGATCTCTTGCTCTTTTGAAGCTCCTGTCATTTAGTGAGGACCTGTTCTTCCCTCTTAGTCGCTGTCTACTGTAAATAATGTTGTCTTTTCTTCATTTCTTTTTACCTCTGGGACTGTAGCATTTATCTTCATTCATGTTGTCGGGGACTTCGAAGTCTACATGAATAAATCATCTGAGAGTCTCTGGTTCTTTACCTCTTCAGCTCCAGTAAATTTATTTGCAACCCCCCTGCAGGTTACACTTCAGAATTTATTACCACCTGACATGATAACCTCTGAAGTTATAATGTAAATATCCTAATTTCTACCCACAATTTCCTATTTTTCTTGCTTTAAGAATCTCCATTTCTTTCTTTGCTCCCTCCCCCCACTTTTTTTTTTTAAACCACATCAAGGATTTCAAACCAATGAACCCATCACTTTCTCACTGTCAATGAATCCCTTGCTTTCCAGCTGTTTGGTTATGAATTGCATCATTCATTATTATGAATTGCTTGAAAATACTCTCAATCACTTTGTCTTTATATTCCTCTCTTTTACACACCTTGGATGGAAATTATGATATCTGATTAGATATCATCTTATATATAAGACCCGCTATCCTTAGGGTCTGCACCTGGAGCATCTGACTCTGGATAAGGAAAAATCACACAAGTGAGCTAACAAGTTTTGTTTTTCCTACAAGATCACAAAGTTGAAAGGAGAATGGCCTAGGAATCCTTCCATGTGTCTCTAATACCTCTTTTTAGCATGATCTAAGATGACTATCTCAAAGCCAATTCACTCTTCAAATAATCTCTTCATAACTCTCAGCTGATGACCTAGCTTCATATTTCAAATGGAAAATTGAAGTCATCAGATGTGAATTGCTTTATCTTCTTTGGCATGGGAGCCCTCTTAATATATACTATGTGACAGCTGGTATTCATCTCTCAGGTGTATATGTCTAGCATCATAAATTTTCAAACTACGACATGCCTCCCTTCACAGCTTCCAACCTACTTATGTATTTCATTCAACATTCTTTTTGAGATAAGTTTTCTGAGAAGGAGGAGATGAAGGTAAACTTTCATTGTACCATTGGTGCAGATGTTTCACCCTTCCTATTCTGAAATCTCTAGCAGAGGAACAGATTTGGAAGAGGCAGTAATTACAATGGAAGGAGCCAAAAAAACCCACCTTCATGCAGGTATAAAACCTGCCCTTTGGGGGTAGATGCAGCTTAAGGTCAGCACTACCCCTGTGTGAAGCTTCTTTTTGTAACAACCACAGTGTATCTCAACTCAGCATCTTTGCAGACTTGTTTCGCCTTCTAAGACTGGCCTTCATAATAATGACAGCAAAATTGGATAGCTTCTGGCCTCCATTAGTTTTAGAAGTCACTACTCTAGCTGACTTCTCCAAATCTATCAGGAGGAAGAGTCACCCAAATTGAGTGACTCAACTCTAGCATTCTTCACACACACACCGAAGCTATATACACGTTTGTGCCATCTTTTCTTCCTGTTTTCAATGGAGAAAGGACTTTCTTTCAAGGACTCCAAAATTCTAATAGATTTCTTTCTCTCTTGCTTTTCCTCAGCCTCCATCTTTGGCAAGTCCATCTCTCTACTGCATCATTAATCATAGCTTCTCTGGTGAATCTTGCCCAATGTCTCTGGAGCATTCTTTAGCCTTTTCCACTGCCCCCCCAAAAAAAAACCCCTTAACTGCAACTCCCATAGGTTTATTCCATTAACTGTCCCAGTTCTTAGTTTCCTATTAGTAATCAGACTTTTCAAGATCCCATTTTATCCATCTTTCTCCTGTTTTTTTTTTTTTTTTTGCTTTAGTGACCACTGAGTGCTGTGTGTTTTATTTTTGAAAGGTTAAAAAATTTTAGGAGGAAATGCCAGACACCCATTTAACCAACATCAAAAAATAATGGAAATATTTTATCATTTAAGCTCCAGTCATGCAATACACTGGGGAAGAAATTCCTTTGTTTCTCAATTGCATTACTAAGTCTCCTTCCCTAGAGTAAACGATCTTGATCTGGGTGTGTCTTTTCATACCACTTTGGAGGGGTGTGTGTGTATGTGTGTGTGTGTCTGTGTGTGTTTTATTTCCTTAATGCTATCATGTCATAAATGTCATTCCACAATTAAATATTTGATTTAACATTGTGAAGATAAACAAAGATCTGGTTTGTTTTAGTTTTTAAAGTATTTTACTTAAAAATATACCATATTACCTGGACATTCATGTTGTTTCAAGTTTTTCTGTAGATATGTCTTTTTTTTAATTTGTTTTCAGCTTTATTGGGTATAACTGACAAAATTGTGTATATTTAAAGTACTGTACACAGTAATGACTAGACACACATATACTTTGTGAAATGATCACACAGTCAGGTTAATTAACATATCTATCACCTCACGTGATTATCTTTGTGGTGAGAATACTTAAGAGTTATCTCTTAGTATATGAGTATGTGAGTTTTTCTATAGTATAAACCAAGGAGCAGAGTTACTCTGTAATACAGTAGGATGTGTCCATTTCAATTTCACTAGGCTTCTAAATGCTCTGTAAATTGGTTTCATAAATTAATATTCATACTACAGAGAATATGAAAACTTTGGTTTGCCCTCATCATTGCCAGCACTTTGTCATGTCAAACTTCCTGAATTTTGCCAATCATCTGATACAAGGACATTGGTGCTGTCCATTGCTTTACTTCGTTACTTCATGTTTGCCTGATTTCTCATGAGATGGCATGTATTTTCATATTTATTGGCTATTTCCTCTTCTGGGATTGCCTGTTCAATTAATTCTTTTGTTCATTTTATTTTTCTATTGGATTATTTTTCTTTTAAATACTGATTTTTTAAATATTTAACAGAAATCTCTTCTCCCCATTTGGTCCTTTGTATATGCCATCTTTATATTACAGGAATTTTAAATTCTGATATAATATAATCAGTGTTATTGTCCTTATCTGTTCGTTGTTTTTTAATCTGTCTTATCCAAGAAATGTTTATATTTTTAGAAGCCCTAGAGACATCTTACCGCATTTTATTTTAAGTGCATTATAAGTTTGATTTTATAAATGAGATATTTGGTGCCTTTGCAATTTATTTTTTGTCAGATGTGAAATAGATAGAGCTCTAGATTTGATTTTCCATAAGGAAAGCCAACTGAGTCACTATAACTTTTACTGAATAGCCCATCACTGCACAGGATTTATATGCCATGCACACCAGGTACTAACTAATCTCCACACAAGCCTGAGTCTGTTTCTGGTCTCTCTTGTTGATTCCCTTCATCTATTCATCTACATTTGAGTGTCTGCCTTAACGTTTTAATTACCATTGTTTTATAAAGTCATATGTATAATAGGACAAATTACCCTGATTCTTTTTCTGTTAAGAATTATTTTGCAAAAAAAAAAAAAAGAATTATTTTGAAATATGTTAGATAATTGCTTTTTCAAATAATTTTAGAATCAGTTTATTTCCATAAAAAATCATGTTGAGATTTTGATTTAAATAGTCTTGAATATATGGATTATTTAGGTGGGGGTGGGTGCTGTCCACCTAGTGAAGATTTTCTATCCTTGAACAAATTATACATGCTCATATGCTCATTTATATAAATCTTTTGTCTCCTTCAGTAGTGTTTTACAATTTTTTTTAATGTGGGTGTTATGCTTATTTTATTAGGTTTATTTCTGTATGCCTTATAATTTAAGTTGCTGTTGTGAATGATACCTTTTACTATAAAATAAATTACTGTTGGTGTATAAGATTATCTTTGAATTTTGATCTTGAATTGGGTAACACTTCTGAATTCCCCTGTTAGCTTATTCAGAGTAGTGTCCTCTCCCCACAGTCATTCTCTAACTCAACCCCGTGTTTGTCTTCCTATGACATTTGCCACTATAATGACCTCAGTTACAATTCATTTATTAGTTTGTGAACTTAATTTTTCAAAATAAACCAAATGAAATTAAAGGTCATGTGTCCCCTGTTTACCATTGCAGTTCAGATCTTAGCACTCTTCATTGAATAAATGTCTATCCAAATTTTAGTCTGTTTTTTTGTATCTGGAAGATATGACCAGAAGTGGTTGTAATTACATCCTAGTTTCATTTTAGATGGGAATTCCTTTTCTGCTCTCTATCTTTTTTAACACAAATGTAAAGGCTTTCAAGGAGGGAACTGTGTAAGAAAGTCTATGCTAGAAGATCATTGTGCCTTTCATTATTGATTTTTATCCCTCTGAATTTTTGCACTGATAAATCCAGCTCCTTCGAGGCACAGTAGGAATCCCCAAATACCTTAACCAAGGAGACTCTCATCCTTCTTTGAGCTGCTTGTGCCCTTTGGTGTCCTTGACACTCACTGGGTACCTGACCTACGATATCTTGAATTGTGGTCTAAATTCCAACTTAGGAGCTACACAGGAGTTTCTTACAATACCTTGGCCACCGTTTTATTAACCATTTTCATATTGTTGGGCTTGAGTTCCCAGCAAGTGTTTCATGATTATAAAAAGGCTCTGATGAACACCTTTGAACATGAAGCTTTTTTTTTTTTTCATTTTCAGATACTTATGCAGTAGTAGAATAACTTGATCCAAGCAGGCCACATCTTATCAGATGCACTGGCAGACTCTAGAAACTTCATCATCCCTAACACTGGCTATTTAATAATAGAAGAGCTCTAATGATGATTCATCTCCAATTCTTGAAAAATGGTACCCTCCATTTGCAAAGAGCTTCAGTGTTATGTGGGGCCATTATTTTGCTTCAGAGAGATAACCCTATTCAACCTCATGCAGAGAGCTTCAACATTAACTTTTCATCTCTTCCTCCATGGAGCCTTGTCTGCCAGACCCAATTGAGTGGTCTTTTGTGCTCTGACACTTT
This sequence comes from Leptonychotes weddellii, assembly GCF_054177405.1. NCBI lineage: Eukaryota > Metazoa > Chordata > Mammalia > Carnivora > Phocidae > Leptonychotes > Leptonychotes weddellii. The sequence continues at coordinate 113,805,763 of NC_138378.1, forward strand.
TGAGCATTCTTTTCACTGGTGGGAGTTTCCAAAAGCCATTCTGAGGACCAGGAAAAGGAAATGTTAGCTTGTTCCTACTCCCTCTTAGGTTCCCTTCCTCCTGAGGGTAATTTGGACCAGAGAATGCTAATATATACCTCAGGTTTCTCCTCACGTAGACTGCCTTGTAGACTTACTAATTTACTATCTTTACAGATAATGTATGAACTTCTACCATGGCAAGTGGTAGGATTTAAAAATCAGCTACCTTCCCAGTCATCCCAGGAACTAAGATAGGAATTTTCCCCAAGGAGACGGGTAGGAGAACAAGCACAGAGTTCTAAGATAAGCATGGATTGTGAAGCCACACTAACTTGGGAGAACTTTTGATTTGGGCACTTAGTAGCTATGCAACACATTCTCCCATCTCTGTGACTTGCATTGCAGTAATACACATGGGGTTGTCATCATAATAACAGTGCTGATTTATTGCATAGGCTGTTTCCTAGGCAATTAATTATCCAGGGTCAAGCTTCCCTCTCACTCTGACCCCAACCCCACCAGCAACTCAGATGTGACTTAGCCTTGCATACCTTCAGTGGAGAGGAGTGTTGTGGGCAGCTTTTGTGTATTTTCCTGATTTAACCCTCCTTGCTGTGCACTCCCATCCATCTTACCTAGATTCGAAACAGGGGTGAATAGAACGAAGGTCACCAAACATCTGACTTGAATGGGGCAGTCTTCATTAGGCATTGATGCCCTCTGGGGGTTATGGGTATACAAATGCCAACCCCTGGGGCACTTTTGTGGGTTTCTTTGAGATCTTGTTGGAGCGCCTCCAGGGAAACTGTCCGGAGTATCAGTGAGTGAGTCTGTAGCAGACTCCTTTCCTTCCTCAGCTTCTTCCTCTGATGGTTCTACTCCAGCTTCCCTCAGTGAGAGCCAATTCCCTCTTGCCAGGAAGGATATACCGGGATACAATTTTTTCAATCTGACTACAGCCTGACTTCCTCCAGCAGGTCCACTCGGGCTTCATAAAACCTCACAAATATGCATCCAGCTGTGTGGTGAAGTATTGAGCTCCCACTCGAGTTACCTCTGCTCACCCTACTATCTGGGCAGCTCTGGCCAGCTTCTCTTCAGACTCTTCCAAAGAAGAGTCTACTCTTGTCCCCAGCATCTGTCTCCTCAAATACTGCTCCAGTCCTGGGTAGCAGTGGGCTGATGTTTTCTGTCCTCAGGGGGTAGTGGGGTGCTGCAGCTAGTGAGTGAGATGCCCACAAGGAACTGCAAAGTTGGTGGACATGTGGGCTTGCCACCAGGAGGCCTGCATTTAAGTCTGACCTCCACTGCTTTTAGATTTTGTGACTTGAGGAATGTGACTTAATCATCCAAATCTGTTTTCTCCGGACCAATGCATGTTGCGCAGATTAAAAAGGAAGGTGAGGGTAGGCTCATATAGCACGAGGCTGACATGTTCTAAGTTTTGCTTTTATTTTGATATTGGCTCTTAAATTCATAAGACACTTCCAAGGATGGAAATCTCTTCTTACCAAAAAAAAAAAAAAAGTAGGCCTCTTCTTCTCAAATGGGTCAAGGCTACTGTGATTCACATGGAGGCCCTTTCTCCAGATTTGTACAGTGGAGACACTCTCTGAGAGTGACACTCTTCACTCTCCAAGCTGGTAATGGCCCTTCTGAGGGCCCAGGTGCCCCTGATTTGGAGGGTAGAGGAAAGGGATGGGATACTTGGGAATGAGCCTGAGGAGTTCCTTCCCTTACATGTGACCTCTTCTTATTGATTCCATGTTTTTTTTTTTAATCTGGCATACCTCATGGAGCTGAGATCAGCAGTAACTATAAATTATTTCCTCATACTTACTCCTCCTAAATGTGTTTAGAACTGGTTTCAAGGAGGCAAAGGAAAATATGAGGTTCCTTTCAATATTTAAGTTATCCCCTATGCTGAATTAGACCTTGAGTATGAACAAAGTCATTGGCAGTGGAAATAACTTAATTTGCCATTAATCCAAATTACATATATAAAACACAGCTGAGCTGCTCTATATTCTCTGGAAGCAGAATATTTCCATTTGTGTAACCTTTACTCATGAAGGGCACTTTCTCTAAACTCTCTGGGTTAAAATAGGGACTGTTTGTTATTATTAAATATTTTCCTTTAGCACCTTGGTCTTACTTTTCCTCTCAAAATTCTCCCATTTTGACTGACATTGGGTATCACGGGGTCACATAAAATTTTTAAAAATTATGCATTCATTCAAATGTAAGCTGTGCATTTCTATCTCAATTCTCTGTGTCTGCATTGTTATGCTCCTAGAATATTTATCCCATTATTCATTTATTTATTCCACACACATTTATTAAGAATCTACTCTGTGATGGGAATTCTGTGTCCAAATTCAAGCCTATTCTCTATGAGCCAGTTAAAGTGTCACCTCTTCTGTAAGTATGTCCCCTTCGGTGTAATTGGAATTAATTTTGCCTCTTTTTATTGGCTAATAGTAATGTGTTTATGTATTTGTAAGATTAGCTCTCACAGTATAACAGTTATCTCATAATTGGTTGTGTTCATTCCTGTCTCCTCCCACTTGACTTTAAGTGTAGTTCAGAGGCTATGTGGACAGGATAAGCCTGTCCAAACCCTGATGAATGCCTTTCCTTTCTGTTGGAGTATAAGCCCCATTAGGACCGGGACCATATCTCTGATGTTCAATGTTTTACCAAGGCCTGTCCCAGTCTCTAGGACATAGGAGTCATAGAATAATTTTTTGTCTAATAAATGTATATGCGAATATTCTCATGAATTGGAATTTCGGCATATACCAATATAGAGCAGGCATAATATGGTGTACTTTAAAGAATTTCCTCAGGATTTGCAAAGTGGAAAAGAAGACACTTGATGATAATGATGATGATGATGATGGTTATTGTGTAGTCAACATAGATAAATTTTTTCACTAAATTCTTGGTGAATATATACTAGAAGATACCCTGTTTTATCTGGAGATTGTAGTATATATATTGATGTTTATATTAATTTTGTAATAAACTCTATATAGATCAGAAATTCCTAAATTTTTTTCTAATTGTTTATGAACACAAATTCTTATTTTAATTATGACTATTATAATTAATTTATATAATGTTCTTATTCTTCTTATACACGGTGAACTCACTGTGGGGTGGGAGCTGTTTGAGATGCTTTGGGCTTGTGAACCAACTCTCTTTCCTTATGACGATGCATCTAGCTCAGCTCCTTACACAAAAAGACCTCAGCAAATGTCATTTCTATTTCCTTTCCCTTAATCTGGAGGAACAATACAGGATAGATAGATGTGTGCTTTATGAATAAGGATCGCGACGCTCCTTGAAGTGGCCTGATTGCCCAAAGACCATGCTCAGTCTAGCTCTTTTGCTTTTGATTCCTGCCGTGTTGGCAGTAACCCCAGCACACCGAGAGCTCTTCCCTTTTCATCACTCCCCAGTGCGGTGCCTTAGATTTATTCTGGCTTCCCTAATCTGCACTTTGATTGGCATTCCCATGCATGAAAAGTTTTTGCATTGGACATCCAAAGACCACACTGCATAATTCTGTCTGCACATTTCCCTCAGGCAGCTTCTATCAGAGGTGACCTGCAACCCGGTAGTTTATGGATTGTTCTCACTTTCAGTTCATGATTATTACTCCAGGCATGCAATTGATGCAATTAAAACAGGAGTGGCCCATGCGCAGGGAAAAAAGGAAAGCTCTATTGCCAGAGTTAAAACGCTAAAGCCACCAAATCAGTGCTTCGGAGGGTGAGGGAGCAAAGGGGTCAGAGGAAACTCATTCACTATGTCTGTCGTCGTCATATTGACTCACTTTCAGTTTGCAGATAACTGTACATCAACTCCCACTCCAAACTCTGTCTTACCAGCTTGCCTGTACCAGAAAGGCTGGAAAGCTAGAATTTACTTTTCCCAGACTCTCTTACAGCTAAGCTTATGTCTGTGGGACTGTGGTTTTCTCAGGGAGCTATACCCACAGGCATCTTGGAGAAAGAAAAGAATGAGCTGCGTGAGATGACAGCAATGCCCCAGCTGATAGTAGCCTCTGAAAGCATGGTGACAGAGGCTTCGGTAACTTTTGGACCAGGATTCCTGGGGTCCAGGCCTTAGCATCATTGGTGCCAAGAGGAGGCTATGGCAAAAATGATGTGTCTGCTGCAACAGTCCTGTGGTGTGATTGGGCATTACTCTGGCTCTGTTGTTCCTCACTGCATTATTCTGTGTAGCCTACAAGCCTGGTTTTCCTGCTCCTCCTGGAAATCTAATGATTAATACTCTATTAATTTCACTTGAAATGGATAGAGTGAATTTTGCTATCTGCAATTAAGAACTCAATGACACATATTGACATATGTTTCTGATAAAAGCTGTCAAGGGAAAAGCACTTTGCTAGTGTTAACTGGAATTTTTATTTTAAACAAATAATTTGTGATACGCTCCTGTAGAAAAATGCTGGAGAATTTTGTGCTTGGAAATTCCTTTGAAAATAACTGAGAGATATGGGCATTTGTAAATTACTTTCCAGTTTATAAAATCCTTTCTAGGACTTCATCTTTTTTCCTTTACTTATAAATGTATTAAATGCCTACTGCCGGCCCTGTAATGTTTGCCGATGAAGATTTTGCCACTAAATGGGCTTAGATCATGTATTTAAAATCATATATAAGGGGTGCGTGGGTAGCTCAGTCGGTCAAGGAACTGACTCTTGATCTCAGCTCAGGTCTTGATCTCAGGGTAGTGAGTTCAAACCCTGTGGGTTCAAGACCCAGTGAAAAATAAATATAAAATTGAATTGTATATCAACAAATGGGGAAGTTGGAGTGTTAGTTTCTTTTTAAAAAGATTTTATTTATTTATTTATTTATTTTTATTTTTTTTTTTTTAAAGATTTTATTTATTTGAGAGAGAGAATGAGATAGAGAGAGCATGAGAGGGGGGAGGGTCAGAGGGAGAAGCAGACTCCCTGCCGAGCAGGGAGCCCGATGCGGGACTCGATCCGGGACTCCAGGATCATGACCTGAGCCGAAGGCAGTCGCCCAACAAACTGAGCCACCCAGGCGCCCAAGATTTTATTTATTTATTAGAGACAGAGAAAGAGAGAGAAAGACAGAGAGAGAGCATGAGCGGGGGGAAGGGCAAAGGGAGAAGGAGAAGCAGAGAGCCAGATGTGGGCCTCCATCCCAGGGTCCTGGGATCACGACCTGAGCTGAAGGCAGACACTTATCCAACTGAGCCACCCAGGTGCCCAAGTGTTAGTTTTTTACTCCAAATGTTACTTCAATTCAACAAATGATTCTTGATATTTAGCTTTGATCAACATTTTTCAGCCCGTGTTTTGTGCAAGCCACTATGCTAAGTGCCACATGGATACTCAGGTGTCTCAGATGAAAGCTTCAGCCTTGAAGAACTCTGATAGAGTGGGGTGGTGTGTGTCCTCACAGCTATTCACAACTCAAGGCAGAATGGGCTATGCTTTTTGGACCCCAGAGAAGGCAGAGATTTATTTCAACTAGGGTATCAGGAGACCTGGAAGAGGGGGGCTTGAATTGAGCCTTGAAGTAAGATCAGTAGGAATAGGGCCATCCTCACAGGTGTGGGACCTGTCCAGTCACGCGGGGCTGCATGCTCATACTCCTTCTCTTGGTTTAATACTCTTGAAATTCTTAATAATTTTTAGCAGGGGCCTCATCTTTTTATGGGCACTGGATACCACAAATTACATAGCTGGTCCTACAAAGAAGGAATTCCATGGGCAGATATACTGAAAGTAAATATGAACTTTAAATAAATGTTCATATATTAAAACTACCCATCATATATATGTATAAATATGTGCATAATATTAATATATGTCTTATGCTCATTTATATTCACATATTAAACATCAATTCATGTGCTAAATAAATATAGAAATATAAGTGACCTGGGAAATAAACACAATTCCTAGCTTTTCATGAATAATAGTGATTGTGTACTGTCTTCTTTCTTTTTACTTAAGTATAAAATAAAGCATAAAAAGGGAAAATTGCTTTTCCAAAAATGTGTAAATGTACAAAGTGGGAAGTGTATACCTCTTCCCTCTTAATCTCACTGTAAGTGAAGAGCCCTTAAATTTTGGTGTATTTACTTTCTGAAATTTTTGTTTTTCTGTCTTTCAGTTTCTTCTTTGCTTATTTGTCTATGACGATTTTTTTCAACTTCTTTTAAATTCAGTTTTCCTATATTTTCCTAGAAAGTTACCCAATTCATTTAGATTTTTATTTTATTGTCATAAAACTGTACATAATGTTCCCTTATTTAAGTAAAGTTCTTTGTATCCCAGTTGCATCATCTTCTCATTCTTCATATTGTATAGTTGGACTTTTTCATTGATCAGGCTCATAGGTATTCTCTCCATTTTAACCATCTCTAATTCTACATGTTTTGCCTTTTAATATCTTAATATTTGCTCATGTCATTATTGGTTTATTCATCCTGTTTTCATTTGCTTTTGCTTATTGAAAAATTAAGCTACTTTTTAAGTATTTTTTTTCTGTCTAGATGTTAAAATGTTTCTTCCTTTATTTTTTTATTTTTTTATTTTTTGAGAGAGAGAGGCAGGGGGAGGGGCAGAGAGAGAGGGAGGCTCCATAAGCAGGATCCACACCCAGCACAGAGCCCGACAGGGGCCTTGATCTCACGAGGACCCTGAGATCATGACCTGAGCTGAAATCAAGAGTTAGGCGCTTAACGGACGGAGCCACCCAGGTGCCCCCTTTCTTCCTTTGTTCTTAGAATTCAGGAAAACTCCTTAGACATGTGTAGATGAAGCTCTCCTTCAATGTGAAGACAAAGTTTTTCATCAGCTCAGGTCATTTGTCTTCTTTTATTTCTTTAATAATTGCTTTCATTACCTCTGTTCCCTTCTCTTATGGTGTCCTAATTATACAGCTAATGACTTACCAGATTTATCAGCCATGTCTGATCTTTTCTCTGATGATTTCCTTCTTTTTCTTCTTGATATATTCTGGGAATTTGAGTTGGTTTATCATTATTTTTGTCCCTCATTTTCAGAACTGCCAGCTATTTATCTTAATCAATTCAAAATCTGCTTAAATGTCTTCATTTATTAATATCTAACATTTTAATATTTTCTCTTTCTTAGCTTAGGTTTCTCTTTCATCTTTGAGTTGCTGTTTCTCTTTATTTCTTGAAGACTCTGTACCTGTTGTCATTGGTTCACATTTATAAAGATGTGGAGAGATGAGTCTAATTGATAATTTCAGCTTTATCTGCTGTGGGGCAGACACTACATCTCTTCTGGCAGATACCCCGCCAAGAGTGGGAGTGATTCTGGAGGCCAAGGGGCCATGCCTTTCTGCCTTGCACACTGTTTATACAAATGAAGACTGGAACAAGTGATACAGCCAACTGCATTGTGTGTAAGAGGCTGGTAGCCTGCCTGAAGTGCTTAGGGTGCTTGATGACTTACTTCTCCATTATCAACTGCCTGTCCTTGAGCATGTGTTTTTTTTTGTTTGTTTTTTTGTTTTTGTTTTGTTTTTAATATAAAGAGGAGTAGGGGAGGGACAGAGGCAGAAGGAGAGAGGGAATCTTAAGCAGGCTCCATGCCCAGCACGGAGCCCACATGTGGCTCCATCTCACGACCTTGAAATCATGACCTGAGCCAAAATCAAGAATCAGATGATTAGGGGCACCTGGATGGCTCAGTTGTTTGTGAGTCTGCCTTTGGCTCAGGTCATGATCTCAGGGATCTGGGATCAAGCCCAGCCTTGGGCTCCCTGCTCAGCAGGGAGTGCACTTCTCTTTCTCTTTCTCCCTCTGCCCCTCCCTACCATGCATGCTCTCTCCCAATCTCTCTCTAAAATAAGTATCTTAAAAAAAAAAAAAAAAGAATCAGACACTTAACCGACTGAGCCAGCCAGGCGCCCCTGTCCTTGAGCTTTTGATGTTGAAGTTTAGGGGGCTGTATCCTGTTGAAGCTGCAGTGGGTAGTGGAACATAGTGGAGGAATTAATTAGGAAGAAAAATACAGGAGGTTTCCTTTTTTCCAGGGGCAGCTCTGAGTTAGTTGGTGTGTTGCCTCTCCCTTTCATTGCCTTTGACTATTTCTCAGTGACTTCATATTCTTGTTCTTTACCCTGAATTTACATTAAAAGTGTAATCTGCTTTAGATGAATTTTATTTGCTGGAGAGTTATTCAGTCTATAAAATTAAGTTGGCCTGCCAACATACTACACTTCTTTAACAACTATAAATTCTACCACGTGCCTATCTGCATGTGGCAAAAATTGAGGTAGATGGAAAAAGGAAAATAAACTCTGGCATTTTGTGTGAGTGGGAAAACCTTCTCTTTTTTTAAGTAGACATTATTTTTAAGACCCTTTTAAATTTATAGAAAAATGGCAAAAATAGTTTCCCCAATTACTAACATCTTATACTTGTATGGTATGTTTGTTGAAATTAATCAACTACTATTAATACATTACGAATAACCAGGGTCCATACTTTATTGAGATTACCTTAGTTTTTACCTAATGTCCTTTTTCTGTTCTAGGATCTCATCCAAGATACCAATATTCTATTCAGTCATGCCTCCTTAGGGCCCTTCTTGGCTGTGACTATTTCTCAGACTTTATTTGATTTTGAAGACCTTGACATTTTTGAGTAGTACGAGTAAGGTGTCTTATAGACTATCCCTTAATTGGTATTTGTCTGATTTTTTTTCTCATTGTTTTACTGGGGTTATGGGTGTTTGGAAGAAAGAGCACAGAGATAAAATGCCATTTTTTATCACATTATATCAAGGGTATATAGTATCAACATGGAGTATCACTGTTGATGACAATGGATCATCTGGTTAAGGAAATGTTTATCCAGTGTTTCCACTGTAAAGTTTTTTTCCCTCCCCATTTCCATACTGTACTCATTTAGGAGAAGTAACTATACGTAACTCACACTTAGGGAGTAGGAATTATGCTCGCCATCCTCGAGGGCAGAGTAGCTACATAAATTACTTGGAACTCTCCTGCATGGAAGATTTGTCTCTTTCCCTCGATTTGTTTATTTATTCAATATTTTCTTTTTTTTTTTTTAAGATTTTATTTATTTATTCATGAGAGACAGAGAGAGAGAGAGAGGCCGAGAGAGAAGCAGGCTCCCAAGGAGCAGGGACCCTGATGCGGGACTCGATCCCAGGACCCTGGGATCATGACCTGAGCCGAAGGCAGACGCTTAACCATCTGAGCCACCCAGGCGCCCTATTCAATATTTTCTTTATATCAGTGTAAACTCATGTATATTTATTTATTTTTAATTTTTTATTGTGGCAAAATACACATAACAATCATTTATTGTCTTTACCATTTTTAACTGTACAGTTCAGTGGTATTAAATACATTCATAATGTTACACAACCATCACCACCATCCATCTCCTTAACTCTTTCCATTTTGTAAAATTGAAACTCTATACCAATTAAACAGTGACACCTCTGCCCCCCACACACTTCTGCCAGCACCTGGCAAACACAATTCTACTTTTTGTCTCTATGATTTTGTCTACTCTGAGTACCTCTTCTAAGAGGAATCATGCAGCATTTGCCTTTTTGTGACCAGCTTATTGAACTTATTACAATGTGGTCAAGTTTTATACATGTTGTAGCATATGTCAGAATTTCCTTCTTTTTAAGGCTGAATAATATTCCATTGTATGTATAGACCAAATTTTGCTTAGCCATTTATCCAGCCACGGACACTTGGGTTACTTCCATGTTTTAGCTGTTGCGAACAATACTGCTATGAACATAAGTGTACAAATATCTCTTTGAGACCCTGCTTTCAATTATTTTATTTATATATCCAGATGTAGAATTTCTTGATCACATGGTAATTTTTAAATTTTTTGAGGAGCCAACATACTGTTTTCCATTAAGCTGTATCATGTTACATTGCCCTTCACAGTGCAAAGGGGTTCCAATATCTCTACATCCTCACCAACATTTTTTTTTGAAAGTAGGATTTATGAGTTGAGGTGGTATCTTGTAGTTTTATTTTGCATTTATTTAATGATAAGTGATGTTGAGCATCTTTTCTTGTCCTTGTTGGCCATTTGTATATCTTCTTTGGGGAAATGTCTCTTTGAGTGCTAGCCCATATTTTAGGCAGGTGGTGGTGGTTGATGAGTTTTACAAGTCCTCTCCACTCTGGATATTATTCCCTTATCAGAATATGATTTACAAACATTTTCTCCCATTCTGTAGGTTGCTTTTTTACTCTGTAATTGACAGTGTCTCTTGATGCACACAATTTTCAAATTTTTAGGAAGTCCAATCTAAGAAATCATCGTCAAATCCAGTGTTGTGAATCTTTGTCCTATGTTTCCTTCTAAGAGTTTTATAGTTTTAGATCTTGCATTTAAATCTTTGATCCATTTTGAGTTAATTGTTGTAGATAGTGTTAGATAAAGGTCCAACTTAATACTTACACATGTGGATACCAATTTTCCCAGCACTATGTGTTGAAAAGACTGCCTTTTCCTATTCAGTGTTCTTGACACCTTTGCCAGAAATAATTTGACTATTTTTCTAAAACATACTTCTGAAATTTATTGATTGACTGATTGGAATGGATTTTGAGGAGATAAAACATGGGGCAGAGAGGTATGCAATAGGAAATAAATAGAATTGTAAGCTGTTTGCTAATTGTTTTATAACCATAAAAAATCAGTAGAGAAAATGCCCTGTACAAAACAACACAACAGAGATTCAGAGATTGAGGTATTCCTTTAGGCAAAGCTGAAGATTTGGGGCTCTGCTTTTTGGAATTTAGGCTACAGCCCTTGTTTGGGGATGGATCCCTGTGTGGGGGGGAGAGGTGTCACTGTTTAATTGGTATAGAGTTTCAATTTTACAAAATGAAAAGAGTTAAGGAGATGGATGGTGGTGATGGTTGTGTAACATTATGAATGGACTATGCTTTTAATTAGAAATTAGAAGTGGTCACTTTCTAATTTTCCCCATATATGCAGTTGCTTTTGAATGTCCATGTCTTCAATGTCTGGCTACCAAAGGAGGAAAAGGATGAAAATAAAAGGGGGTGGGGCACTGGCACTTTAAGTCTCCTGGTAGTCAGCTGGAGGGAGAGAGACTTACAACAGTAAGGGAGCTGCAAGAGTGGCCCGCCTCTTCCTCTGCACTCTGGAATCAGAAGCAGCAATCAGCGATCCAAGCACAGATCCCCAGTATGTGGAGGACAGGATCCTTTTGGCCCACCCTGGTACCTGCAAGGTGTGTGCAAGCTACTCCAGGAACACATGCACAGCTGTATCCCTTGGGGCTGAAGGTGGGGAATGGGTAACTGCTACTGTGTTCCAAGAGCTAAAATCGATCAAAATTAACCACGATTTGCCATCTAAGCCTTGCCTTGGAAATTTCAAGCGTTCAGTAGAGTCCAGAGAAGTGACATCAGACATATTCAGCCAGTGCATTGTTTTCTAGGTGGAGACAGATTCTCAGTGCTTCCTGTTCTGCCATCTTCCCAGAATCTTCCGTGTATTTTTGTTTTATACTTTGGGCTATAGCCCAATATTACTTGATTTATTTTCTTGCTCAAGTTATTCCAGATTTGTAAATTAAGGGCTCCTCCAATTGGCTTCTGTGTTCCTTTGACATATTCCCATAATGTGGATTTTCTTTTTTTTTCTTTTTAGCACTTATTTTCTGGCCTTTAAGATATTCTAGGCTCAAACTTTGTGTGCTTTCTGTCCATCCTAGAGTCAACTATTTCTCCCTGGAGATCTGTCTCCTTTTATTGGAGAATGGTATTAGAAACCAAGATTTGGGTGCTAGATGTGCTCTTGTTACTGGGGTGTTGCGTCTGCCCTCTCTTACATGACTGAGAGAACACTCTTTTCATGTGCAAACAATCCATATGTGGTTTAAGGATGAGAAACTAACCCAATTCTGGGATTGTGAACATTTCTGCAGTCTGGTCTGCTTTCTATACAAAGCTGATTGCAGCCAAATTAATGCTCAGCATTGGGATTGGTCTCCTTTAAATCCAGGGTGATGTGCAGGTTTACCTTTTCCATTCGGAATCTGCCCAAAGGATAACAAAGTACATAATACTAGAAATCAGACTTACTCAGGATATCTCATATGAAAACATTGGGATTTTCTATACACTTTTATCCATTTCTTCTTGCTCAGTACTGGCTTCCTTTACACTGTTCTGAGCTTCCATTTATTGCAATATTCCTAATTTGACAACCTGAAGTATTGGCTTCTTTGACCCTTGAATATTTCCTCTGTGCTTACAACTTTGTACTCATAATTTGCAGCTTGGTTAGACCCCATTTCCTGCTATTAATCTTCTTTATGCTACTCAGCCTATGAATACCTCACTATTTCTTGAGTTCTTATCTCCTTTTGCCATGTGGCTTTGCCTTTTTAAAGAGGTTACACCAGTATGGGCCAGTGTTACAAGCCCAAGCTTGGAAACTTGGAAGACTGGTCAGAGTAAGCATATTCTGCAGTGGGCTTGCCTTTAGAATAACTGATCTTAACTGTTTCCCAGATTAGAATGATCCCCTCCCTAGAAAGCCCACCTTAAAGGGAAAGCTCTGACAAATAGCTGGGAGTCTCTTTAAATTTTTATACTTCCATTCCAGCCATCATCAGGACAAATTGAAATATGAGTTTATGAACGAGGGCCTTGGCTCAGAAGAAAAGTTTTCTCTTTGGTGTTCTTGGAACTTGAGCAGAGCATCAGAATAATCTTTTACTTGTTTGTGTTTATAAACCTAATACACTAGTTTTGAAATCTCTGAACATATCTTAGCACTCAATTCTAATTTCAAATAAATAACAAATAGTGGATGACTACCCTCTCCCTGCCCTTTTTAAACAAGTATTCTATAAATGTGTTGCCTTCCGCATGAAAAGCCTTTCTCCAATGTGCAGATGAGCACTGACATTCCTACTGGAGAAATCGCTCATCGCCTCTGAGATCCAGTCCTGCGTGCGTCTTCCCCTGCTTCTCCATGTACAACTGTCTCTGAATACATGCTCACCTCATTGCCCCGAATGTACCATGCATCTTCACATCTTTGTGTCTGTGCCATTCCATCCTGCTAGCCTGCAGTGAAAAGCACTTTGAACTCAAACAGATCATGTTCACATACTAATTATACCATTTACTAAGGGGGAGACCTTGGCAATGCTGGTAAATTCTACAAACCTCATTTTTTTGCCATCCATAAAATTGGGAAAATAATATCAAACTTATGATATTGTTAAATTTTAATGAGGTCATGTAAATTTGGTCAGTGCTTGACATAGTTGAATTGTTTATAAATGTCCATTTTTTCTTCATCTGATAACTCCTATTCATCTTTCAGGGATTAGTGGAGGTGCCCCACTTTCCAAAAGCAAGTCTTCATTCCTTATGCCTCTCCCCATTAGCCAGCATTACCTGCTACTCCGGTATATTTAATCCCATAGTAATTGTTACCTCACCATATTGTAACTGTCAGTCTTGACTGGAGGGACTATGTCTTTGTTATCCTAAAATCCCCAGGGAATATCCCTGTTCCTGACTGTAACTGTCATTCAAATATTCATTGGAATAATGGATATTAATTCTATTAGTCAGCCCACTTAACTAAGTTTACATTTTTTTTTTTAAGATGATATCCAAGTCTAATTAAGTATGAACGGCAATCAAATATCCTCATCTCAGCTTCCTGGCCCCCACCTGTCTGTCTTAGTGATGTTTTAATTTCCTAGACCAGCTCTTAAACTTGGAATGTAGGTGAGGTTTCCTGCTTCATCAGGGGTACAACACACATCAGCATAATGCCCTGGTAGCTGTTTTAGAGAGATTTCTTTTCAGACTGAAATTCGTATCGCTTTGAGATCTTCTCTTTGTCTTTGAAACACATGCAATTTAAAAATCTGCATAATTGGTGCATGTGGAATTTCTTGGATTTCAATCCTATTTTTCTTTCAGTGACCTCGGTCTCAATCTCATTATAAGCTCTAGTTTCCAAGAAACAGACCGCAAGGTCCACCAGATTTCTCAACTTCACAGGAAACAGTACACTCGATTCTGCCTACTTGTGCCTGAGTTATTCAGCCAATCCTGACACATCAGGGATGCCCCACCTACACCTGACAGGCCCGGGCAGGGGGGGAGGCGGGGCGGGGGGGGGTGGGCATTCTTATCTTCGCTGATGTGCTGGCCAAACAGCAAAGCGGTGCATGTTTTGCTGTGTTAGTTATTGGCTAGTAATTACGTCATCGTCATCGCAGACGCATGCGCACACTTCGCTGAACCCAATAATACAAGGTTGGTGACCCACCAAACTCACGGGCTCTCTACTACTCAGTTCTGCTCTGGTCAGTGCTTGATGGCTCAGATTCACATCCTGACTCAGGCGCTGAATTAGTTGCTTGAGCTCCATCAGGTCATTGACACTCTCTCATTCTAATCCCGTTCTCAAAGTGTGGTTTTGGGGTTCCTGGGACCCTCAATTTCCCTTCTGAGGACCCCAGGTAAAGCCAAAACTGTCTCCATGCTAACACTGACACTCTGCCAATTTGCAGTCTTTCCATGAGTATACAGCAGAGTTTCCAGAACCTACCTGACATGTGATGTTGCAAAAAGACTGGACGCAGACAGCGATGTAAGAATCCAGCTATTTTCTATTAAGCTGGGCATTAAAGAGGTTTACCCAAATGCAAAATAATGGCAGTCTTCCCACTACATTTTTTTTTGTTTTGTAAAACACACTAATTTTTACCAAAATAATATATTCATGTGAAATGGTTTTATGATGATTTTTTGTTTTAGTTTCTAATACAATAAGTATTGATAGTAATTATGAAGAGACATAGAAATAGTTTTAACCCACACAGAGAAACCTTTTAGGGGTCCTCGATAACTTTGAAGAGTGTAAAGGGGTTCTGAGCTTTCATGTCTGCCAAAATAGAGTGATGATGCTTGTTTCCTGGGGTTCTTGTAAAGATTACTTCGTATAAAGCACTTACACAGTGTTTTGTGAAAGACGATGCTCATTATAGTAAAAGATGATCTTATTCTCATTAACATTTATTTTGGAAGGGTACGAGATTTTGACTCCCATTGGAAACGACTTATATCAGCCTCATGGCTTCCTTCTGCTTCTGGAGATCATTCAGTTGTTACTGACAGCATGGGATGCAACACTCAATTACCATAGTGCCTGGGTTTTCATTGTTGCTTATAGCTTGAAAGGTATCTGTTATTATAAACTATAAGAAGTAGGATGTAGTTTCATGATATGTGTTTAGAATTTTAACAGAGTTTATTTCCAGTCCAAAAAAAAAAAGGTAATAAGCACCAATTATGTGTCTAGGCACTAGAAATACAAACTGAAAACATCTAGTTCCTTCCCTTAAAGATCTTGTGATCTAAGAGGGGAGATGGACATATTAGCTGACTGTGTCAAAGCAGCATGGTGGCTGAGTTCAATGAAATGTAAAGCAGACTTATGATAGGAACACAGAGAAGGGCCCCTGAGCCCGTATGAGAAGTGTTAGGGAAGGCTTCCTGGAGGAGGTGTTACCTCACCTGCGTCTTGAGTGACTAGCAGAAGTTTTCCAGGTGCAGATGTGCAAGTGAAGGGAAGGAGGGAATAATATAGGAAAGGAAGAGGGCAGAGAACCGCAAGGCATTGAGTCATATAAGAGCTTGATGACCTCCTCCAAACACGAGATATTTGGGATGACTAAAGCATAAAGGGGGAGGCAGCCAGTGGTAGGAAAACAGACCGGAGACCTAGAATAGAATGTGGAGGACCGTCTAGGAACTTGAACTCAATCCTATATATAAAGGGACTTTATTAAAAGGTTTCACTAGGGGACTTGTAGGGTGAGATTAATAATTAGAAAGTTTACTGTGTCCTCAAATGTTCTGTGAGGAAAAAGCATCCGACTTTGCTACCTAAACAGGGCAGTTATTGAGAGACTTGGCCATAGTTTTGCGAAGTCCTGTTAAAGATCACATCTCATTTGCCAGTTGTGTCAGTTAGTTGCTTAAACACTAAAAGAAAGCACATGCACACATATACACACCATTTAATGATCCCGTTTGAATGAAGTATAGAGGTAAGCACTTCAAGACCCCAACTGTCTTTTTCCCTCAGAAACGCCATCTTCAGCCTGTTGGTGGTCTCTCCCCTCAGGTCCGCAAGACGGCTGCTATAAATGTAAGCATCAAGTCCCCCTACAAGAGGGTCTCAAGCAAGAATCGTGTCTTTTCCTCATGAAACTATCTCTTTTATCACAAAGGAAAATAACTTCTGGAAATCACTTAGGAGACTTTTTAGGTCTCTTGAACTTGGCTATATTTTTATCCCTAGAACAATCACCATTTAGACAAATCATGATTTATGAGGCTGGGTACAGTGTCCCCACCCTACCCCCACCCCACACAGAATCAGGATTCTGGGAGCAAGACAAAGCAGAGGAGTAGATGGTGGATAAATATCAACATTCTCTGCCATGTCATGCTAGCCTAGCTTCAGCATAGAAAAACAGCTGCTGACCCAACAGGTGACCTACCTAATGCTTTTGAGTCTGTTTCTAAAATCCTGGCTGTTCTGTGTTGCTTCTGGAACCTCCCTGGGCTTCACTGGCTCCCTGATGAGATGGTAACACTTGCATCCTTGGCTCCCTCCGACTCACCTGTGAACGGGCAGATCCAAGCACTCAATGTCCTCTTCCCCGGGTCCGACCTCCTTGTGTCTATTCTTCTGGCTGCAGGCCTTTTCCATCAGATCTTGAATTCCTCTTTCTTTGTCTTCTCAGAGTCTTTACTGAGCCATAAAGAATGGTGCATACGTTTTAGCACATGCTGTTTAATATACTTTGCAATGTATGCATGAGACTTGCCAAAACCCTCTAGCAGTTTTTTTCTTAGATTAATCATTCCAGTCATGATTCCAGTCTGTTCCTCCTCTGACTCTTTGGATCTGAGATAAAGCTAGCACCTGCAAGGAGATAATGGCTCTTGGTCTTTGATAGCACCATACAATGGACCAAAGAGTGGTCCTTAATCCGGCAGCATCGGCATCACCAAAGTATAGGTAAGAAATGGAAACTCTTGGACCCCACTCCAGACCTACCGAATCAGAAACTCTGGGGCGGGGGCCCAGCAATCTGTGTTCTAACAGGTCCTCCAGGTGATTGGGATCCACGTTCAAGTTTGAGAACCACAGGGATAGAAATACCAGAACCCTGGATTTCAGAAGTGTGACCTCGGTTGAAGTCAGACACCTGTCTGAGTCTCTGTTATAGTTAAGAGACAGAGAGTTATTGATGATAAAATACTTACCTGGTGGCAATTAAATAGGCGACTATTTGTAGAACAACTGCCAAGAATATGTTGTCCTGATTCCCTCCTCCTCCCTGTCTTTCTGAATGTTACTTACAATAATTTTTTTTTTGAATCACAATTTTTATGTTAATCCTAGCCTGGAAGGCATTTATTCCAATTACTCACCTGAAATGGTTTTATACGTTAGGCTCCTCCTTGGAAAAGATCGATACGTGTTAAATAGTGGTTTTCCTTTCCTTTCTCAGCATTTTGACTTTCCTCTGTTACTTGCGTTATGAATCTCCAGCACCCAACTATTTTGCTTTAATATCCACTGGCTGGGCATCAGCAACAGATGATTCTCCAAGTCGCCTCCTCTCTCTTTTCTCTCTCTCATCTCTTGGTTGGGATTCATACAGCTGGTATTTCATTTCCTTAAAAGTCACTTTTCTTCAGGTGAAAACGATGCCCACATACGCCAAGTTTCATGGCCCTGGGATTGTAATTGGAAAATATCACCGTCTGTTCATACCCTGCCTGAGAAATATGCTCAAACTGAGGCTGACAGCGGCTGCAAATGGTCTCAGTTACAACGACTGTGCGGCTTCACTTTTTCGTGCATGATGTCCCAACATAAAGTGGGCATCATTTCTGGGACTGCACTCATGTTTCTAAGTGAGTCCAAGCTGTGGCTGTTTTGAGCAGCATGTTGGCTGTTCTTAGTGTAGATAATGGGTGATGGTGTTTCAGAATGTTTCTGGGAGGAAAGACTGCCTGTTTTGTTTTCACCCCCGAAAAAGCCTATCCTGAGAACTATAGCATAAGAACTAGCATTTCCGGAGCTCCTACTATATGCAGATGCTGTTCTAGGTGCTTTTAAACCATCGCTTTGATTCTTTACAACCAAACCTTCAAAATAGATAATAAGTACCATTTTATAGGTGAGAAAACTAAGGTACAAAAGGTATAATTGAGGGATTTCTGGATGGCTCAGTTGGTTAAGCATCTGACTCTTGATTTCAGCTCAGGTCATGATCTCAGGGTTGTGAGATTGAGCTCTCTCTCAGGCTCCCTGCTCAGAGCAGAGTCTGCTTGAGATTCTCTTCCTCTCCCTCTGTCCCTCCCTCCACTTGCACTCTCTCTCTCTCTAAAATAAATAAATAAATAAATGAATAAATAAAATCTTTAAAAAAAGAAAGTAGAATTGATATATTCAGAGTCACACAACTATTAAATAGGAGCATTTTATTACTACCCAGATCTCTCTGATTCCAGTTTCTCTGCTGTTGTTATTTTTTATTTATTTTATTTATTTATTTATTTTTAAAGATTTTATTTATTTATTTGACAGAGAGATAGAGCCAGAGAGCACAAGTGGAGAGAATGGCAGAGGGAGAGGGAGAAGCAGGCTCCCCACTTGAGCAGGGAGCTCAATGCGGGGCTCGATCCCAGGACCCTGGGATCATGACCCGAGCCGAAGGCAGATGCTTAACCATCTGAGCCACCCAGGCGCCCTATTTATTTTTATTTTTTAAAGATTTTCTTTATTTATTTGAGAGAGAGGGTGCACAGATGGAGAGGGAGAAGCAGACTCTCTGCCAAACAGGAAGCTGGGCTTGGGGCTCGATCCCAGGATCCCAAGACCATAACCTGAGCTGAGGGCTGATGCTTAACAGGCTGAGCCACCCAGGTGCCCCTCTCTGCTGTTTTTAAAGTGACATGCTGAATAGGAAGGAAAATTATCAGGAATGTACAGTGAACCCTCACATACTAGAGAATTTGATCATATGGATTTTGGTGTAAGGTAACTGGATTCTGTGTATGTGCATGTGTGCGTGTGTGCATGTGTGTTTTAGATATTGGACTTGCTACCAGCTGAGAACTACTAGTTATGAATAGACTTTGGGTTTCTGACTTTTAGCTTACACTCCTGCTGTGTATCATAGAATCATTGTGTATCTAGTTAAAAGAGCAGAACATGCATTTATTCATTTTTCATCATTCACTACTCAATCATTTATTAGTCATCAACAAATACTGGGCACCCACTAGGCATTGCATTATGCACTGGGAATAAGCAGGTAAAATGCCTTTGAGTCTTTGACCTTCTCCACGTCTTAAAGAAGTTGTGTGTTTTACATTCAAGGCTATCATTCATTATTTATTTCAGAGGTCTAGAAGGCATCATGTTCCATCTTTGCTCTGCCATATTAACTGAATCTATGTCTCTAAATGATTTATCTCCTGAGTTTGTTTATTCGCCTGTCAAATGGAAAGTATAAATGCTTATGATGGCATCTTCTCAAAATGAAGATCAAATGACATAATGTATGTAAAGGTGTCTTGCAATCTCCAAAATATGATAAAATATTTAATGTTAACATATTATTGATAACATTTTACTATTACTACAATTATTATCACTGATATTTTTAAGAGATAATGTAAATAAGATAATGAGCCTATCAGCGCTCATGGACTGTACATCCATTGAAATCTAGTACTCCACTGTCTTTACTCAGTAACAAAGGGTGATTGCATTTTTAGTTCCATTTCAAAAGTTTGGAAGCTTAAATAATTCTCATCTGTAGTCCTGAAGATGCTCCAGTGGAAACTGATTGAGAAGCATTATACAAGATCGGAAGGATAGCATGTGCTGGATAATCATGCAGACCCGCTTTCAAACTCTGCCTCAGTTTTTTTTGCTAAAGGACTTGTGGCTCGAATCCAGTGTTCCTTAATTAGGGGATAGTAACATTTAACTTGCAGAACTGTTGTGATGATTAAATGAGGTAAAATATATGAAAATGATTGACACACTATACAACATTGTACATATCTTTGCTTATTTGTTATTGTTAGAAGTTTACAGAACATAGTCCAAGGAGATGATGAATTTATTTTTCACTTTTAACCAGTAAATTTTCCTGTTTCGAGAAAATTCAAGCAAATCCAAAGAATACAATTTAAATGTTGGTTTCCTTCATTCATAGAGAAATTGGTAGTTATTACATAGCCTGTCTAAAGTCAAGATCGATGAATGCTTCCCTAACATCCACAAAAGAGATGTACCCACTCCCTGCTTCCCATCCCCGCTCTCCTCGGTGTATCTTTTCCTGCTATCATGTACATATCTGTCTGCTCACTGGATTATGAACTCCTGAGGATAGCAACTCTCTCTGAATTATCTCTGTGTTCCTAAAACATTTCAGTTACTGGCACGTGGAAAGCACCAACTACATATCTGTTGCATAAATGCATGATTGCTTTTAAATATATGAAAGGATTCTTTATTATACAAAAGCAATTGTACTGGGTTTTCTTAAAATATTTTAATCCTAACTGTACATAAGTTATGACTCATAAAATTGATTTTAGACACAACGTAAGAGGATTCTATAGTAAAGTTATGTATAGATGCTTAATGAGCCCTCAAAATATACCTTCTGCACTTCTATACATAGGTAACTTGAAAATGTTTTAGGGTAAGACTTTTCAGTATTTTAACCTCAAAAGATACCTTTTTACAAATAACTTTTTTGAGTGCATTTCAATTATTTTTTGAGGTTTTGTGTATTTTCATATCTGAGTAAGGTCATCAGTCAATTAATTAGTTTGAAAATCACATCTGTGCTGAAGAGAGCTGGAATTGTTTTCTTATAGAAATAGAGACCGGATCAAGAATGAAGCACTGGACATGTACAAAAATGAGAGTTAATTTTCCATAAACAATGTCAGGTCAGGCATTGCTGACTACCCAACTCTGTGTGGGTGTTGCGAACGTGGATGGTGTGAGTCCTGTGATACTGTTCCTTATCAATATTAGTATTTAAAGGTTTTTCTTTTCATCATGGAGCAGAAAATGTATCACTGTGGTAATAACCCTAGTATAGCAGCAAAGAAGGGGTGTGAATCCACGATAAGGACACACTTTACATGTTTCCCATTTTCCCTAAGGTAGATTTATCATTAGATTTTATAGAGGGGAATGATGTACAAGAGAAATTTTCAGGATGTGCTATGCCTGGTTCTAAAGAATGGGAACAGGACCAATGGGAATATAGAAGAATCAAAAGACTAGACTGAAGGAGAGGACTACAGTCTACAGAAACATGAGGGTTTTTGAGATGCATCTTTTTTTAATTTTTTGAGATACATTGTGTTGGTGGTGGTAGTCTCGCAAATGTACACAAGTGATAAACTTTCATGGAACTAAACACACATGAGTGCACATAAAACTGATTAAAATCTGAAAAGGTTGGTGGATTATATCAATGTCAATTTCCTGGGTACATTGTTGTACTATTGTCATGCTAGATGTTATCATTGCAGGGAAACACGGGGAAAGGCTATATAGGATCTCTCTGCATTATTTCTTACAACTGCATTCAATTTATAAGTATTAAAAAAAAAACCTTAAAAAATGCATGAGAGGTTCTTTGGGTAGAAAACAGGAATATAAATATGGATCACTCATTAGAAAATAGTGAATTTTGTAGGACAAAGAAGAGAGAGAAGATTAATTAAGCTATCCATTGACCCATCCATCATATGCCCATAATTTCTTGAGTGCTATGATACTCTAGACAATGAGCAGAGTATCAGGGATAATACAGCATCTGCCTGGGAGGATGTCACCTTTAGAGAGAGGCAAATATGTAGCTCATCACACAATGAAGCATGACTGGTTTAAGGTTGGAAGCATGGGGTGATAAGGAAGTGCACTTAAGAGAGTGGTCAGTACTTGCTGGAGAATATTACTCCTCACCCAAATGCAATGGATTGAAATCTCTTGAGGACAGACATCCTTTTGTACACATTGTTTCTCCCGCAGTGCCTGACACCATGCGTTCGGAAGGGATTCGACACATCTCTGTTGTTTGCCATGATTTTCAGCCTCCTCCCCAAATCCTGTAACCTACTGTGCTTTCTTTTCAAATGCTTATTCAGTTTTATTCTGCTGAAAGTATAAATGTGCATTCCTTTTTAAATTATACATTTCCATTCCATTTTATGTTTAAAAACCTGGTACATTGCAGAAAAATTCCAAATAGAATATGTAGATACTCCAACCTTAAGGAAGTAGAACATCATTTCCCATTCCTTAAGTGTGGGCTGTGCATAGTGACTTTTTTCCAGTGAATACAGTGTGGAAAGCGGAGAAATAACCTACAGTGGAGAAACTTGACAAATGCTACCTCAGCCTGGTGACCAAGGTCAACAACAGCAGTGATAAATCATATAGAAGGTAAATACCCTTGATATGTAATAAGAGTGACACTTTACCTCTGTAGTTTTTCCCTAAAACAAACCATAACCCCAGTGTAGCCATGAGAAAAAAACATCATACAAATCTCAATTGAAGGACATTCCACAGAATACCTGACACGTACTCCTCAAAATTGTCAAGATCATCAAAAACTGGGGAAGCTGGAGAAACTCTCACACCAAAAGTAGCCTACGACCCATGATGACTATTCATTAGTTTTGATAATATTTATTAGTTTCATAACTAATTAGTTTTGGTAATAATACCATGGTTATGAAGAATGTTAACATTAGGGAAAACTAAGGAGTATACAATAACTGTACCAACTGTATCATTTTTCGGTAAGTCCAAAATTAGTACAAATAAAAAGTCGATTAAAACAAAAACAAATGGCACATCTGTTCCATTCCTAACACAGTTGGAAAGATTAAGTAGGTATGGAAGTATCAACTACCTATGGTTTTTACATAAACACTTAGAATAATACCCAAGCTACTTTACAGTTTGTTAACTCTAGAGTCTTCAGGCCTATATAATGTCTATTTAGTAAATTGCCTAATCCCTAGAGATAGTGTGTTTGAACCTGGCTTTAAGAAAAGGGTTATAAGAGGGCTTTGGCCATCAGCCTTGCCTAGGATATCCCTTTACCTGGTACATTCTAAAACATTTATTTTACTTCTACCATATTTCCCCAGGGTCCTTGAAAGCTAATCGTATAATTGGTCGAGTTATTGGTATTTGGAAAAGGAATGTTAAAAAGAGTAAAATAATTTCCCTTTGATGTCACCCATAATTTCCTAAAGTTTTAAACACTCAAAAAAAAAGGGGGGGCAGAGTTATCATGTTAGCCCTTAGGAAAATTCTAGCCCAGCGATTCTTGAATCGAAAACCATAGAACAGTAACAAATGTGACTTTCCAACACCCCAACATGTGATTCTGCTAGAGCTTTGTATTCTTGACTTTTCTAAGATTCACTGCCATCGTGACACACTGCTGTTGATGAGAGGGTGTCCTATTCATCAGGTATATCAGAAAGAAAAATGTGGAGAACCTTCCTTTTGATCTAATCTCCTCTTGATAGATGAGAGAACTAAAGCCTGGGGTGTGGTTATAATTTTTTGAAGGTTATATTGACAGCTGGAGGGAGAACTGGAGTTTTCTAGGATTTCATCTGGTTCTCCTGTTTTCTTTTTTAATTTTTTTTATTATTAACATATAGTGTATTATTTGTTTCAGGGGTACAGGTATGTGATTCATCAGTCTTACATAGTTCACAGCGCTCACCATAGCACATACCCTCCCCAATGTCCATCACCCAGCCACCCCATCCGTCGCACCCCCTTCCACTCCAGCAACCCTCAGTTTGTTTCCTGAGATTAAAAGTCTCTCCTGTGTTTTCTTCTCAAATGGCAGTTTCAGCCTATGCCTTGGAGGCATGCAATGGGTGGAGGTACCTACTCTGAAATCCGGCTGCCATGTGTCAATTTCACCTCTACCACTTCTTAGGTGTGTGAACTAGAGCTAGTTACTGGGCCTTTTCAAGCCCCACTCTCCTCATTAGTTTAAAGTGGAAATAACTGATTTCATCCATATGGTTGTTGTGATGATTAAATGAGGTAGATGTAGTTAAGAGACACTCAACAAATGTTTCTTGTTTTCATTAGCGGCCGCAGGGAATGATGGGTCATGTCGGTGATTCAGATTCTAGGCCCTTCATTTCTGCCTCAACAAGAGCAGAAAGAATTTATCTTCTATTTTATATATTTTGTTAATTTAAAAAAAGATCTGCTGCTAATAGTAAGTTTGCAAAATGCCATTCTATCTTGCACTATTAAAACATTCCTAGTATTGTTGTTGAGAGAAAGCATTGTTTCCTTTTGCTATATCTGCTGCTAAGGGATTCCTGAAAATGTTCATCCATTCCCTTGTCTGTGTGAGTACCAGCACTACCACTGAATCCACATTAAACCTTCTGAGATAGACCCTTATATCTGTGTATTACTAGTTTACATTTTGGTCTTCTACTTATAACCTCAGTCTTGATTCTCCTACCTATTTGTGGCATCAGAAAATACGCAGGAACCATTGTTTGCACCAAGAAAGGCACAAATTATAAAGAGTCTTAAGGAGGGGCTCTTGCTCCTTGAAGCTAAAGTTGGATTAGCTCAGCACAGAGGAAATATGATTAATTCAGATGAGAGCAATATTTACTGCCAGGCACCTGCCTTATTATTGCACTTATGTTATATTTGGAGTACCTGTGTACTTGTTTAATGCTCCTACTAGACTGTGAGGTTTATTGTTGCAGAGTATGCCTCTCCCCTTACCCTCCCACACTTAGTGCAGAAGTAGCCATTCACCAAGTGTTGATTCAATTACTGAACAATGGCAGTGTCCCTCAATCTTGGAAGAAAAGTGAAACATGGATAGAAATGAATCACAGAGCAGCATGTGTATGGTGCAAAACTTTAGTGCAGAGCAGCTATCTGACCATTTTAGAGGTTGTGGGTCGGTGGAAATATGTCCAAGAATCTTCTGAGAAGAGATAACACCTGATCTGGACTTTATTTTTTTTAAATATTTTATTTATTTATTTGACAGAGAAAGAGATAGCGAGAGCAGGAACACAAGCAGGGGGAGTGGGAGAGGGAGAAGCAGGCTTCCCGTGGAGCAGGGAGCCCGATGCGGGGCTCGATCCAAGGACCCTGGGATCATGACCTGAGCCGGAAGGCAGACGCCTAATGACTGAGCCACCCAGGTGCCCGTAATCTGGACTTTAATAACAATAATTGACCATAAGCAAGTATCATCTCTGGAGATCGCATTATTATTATTCACAGTTATTCACTTTTCCTCTTCCCTGTAAGAGGCCTCTACGTTCCTGCCCATTGCTATGTATCTTGTATACCTCTTGTGGAAACAGTATCCCCATCCCATTGATTTTAGGCTTAGCCATATGACTTGCATTGGCCATGAAGAGATGTAACTATGCCCATCTAAGCAAACTCATTAAGAGCAATAGCATGGTTTGGTTAGTTGTTTGTTTGGTTTTTTTTGTTTTTGTTTTTTTTCCTTTCTCTCTGTAGTGAGAATAGGTGTATCCACCATGGTATCTGCCTCCTCAGCCTGGGTATGGGAATAAGATATGTGTGGCAGAGCCATATGCAGAATCAGGCAGAACCATGCAAAACTGCAGCTGACCAGATAAATATGCAATGTGAACAAAAAATGATTTTTGTTGTTGTTGTTGTCATCAGCTACTGAGATTTTGGTGTTTATTTTGTAGAAAAATTCACTAACACAAGCCCTATGAAGTACAGACTATTATTATTTTTCTTCGCAGAGATAAAACGGAGTTAATTAGTAACTGTCCCAGTCACACATTTAGTAAAAAGGGAGACTTAGGACCTAGAACAAGGTATGCCATATTATATGTTTTTCTGGGTATGAAGTCCAAATTTAAGGAAAAGCTTGTGGAAAGGCACAGAAACATGGAACACTTTATTATGTAAGTAAGCAATTTGGTATTATTGGGTCAAAGGTTATAGAATAGATAAGCAACTGTGGGAGATGAAGCTAGGAAACTAGGAAGAGCGGGTCTAGTTCGTGAATGGCCTTTTAACATATGCTAAGGTGACTGACTTATAAATCATGAACCAATGTCTAACTTGATTAGATGGCATCTTGGGATGGTATTTGTCTTAGTCTGCTTGGGCTGCCATCACAGGTTACCACAGGCTGGATGGCTTAAACAACAAAAAATTATTTTCTCACAGCTCTGGAGGCAAGAAGTCCAAGATCAAGGTGCTGGAACGTTTAGTTTCTGGTGAGTCCCCTCTTCCTGGTTTGTAGACAGCCACCTTCTCTGTGTCCTCGGCCTTTGCTCTGTGCTTGTGTAGAAAGAGAAAGCCTGCATGTACGCAAGCAAGTAAATGAGGGGAGGGGTTTGGTGTCTTCCTTTTCTTTTAAGGTTGCTAATCCTATTGGATTAGGGCCCTACCCTTATGAGCTCATCTAACTGTAATTACTCCCTTAAAGGCCCTATCTCAGCTTTGTGCAGTGGCAGTATCGTAACCAATGAGGTTTATCCGAGGCATGATTATTGCTAATTAAAGGCCCTATCTCCAAATACAGTCATGTTGGGAGTTAGGGCTCCAAATACAGTCATGTTGAGAGTTAGGGCTTTCACACAAAAAATGTGAATTTTGGGGGGGACACAGTTTAGTCCATGGGAGTATATAAGTCCAGAGGGAATCTGTATGTGTATGTGTATTTTTTTAAGATTATTTATTTATTTATTTATTTATTTATTTATTTATTTATTTTAGAGGGAGAGAGAGCAAAAGCAGGAGGAGGACCAGAGGGAGAGGGACAAGCAGACTTTACGCTGAGCGTGGAGCCCAGTCAGGGCTCTGTCCCATGACCCTGAGGTTATGACCTGAGCTGAAATCAAGAGTCAGAGGTTCAACCAACTGAGCCACCCAGGCACCCCCAGGGGAAATAAATTGTTGCTATGAGTATTTTGGAACTTTACATAGTTTGTAATTTAAGTAAAGTGCTATAAATTTAGGCTGCTAATAAAGACATGGATATATAATCTCTTTGTATGTTTTTGTTCTACATCAGTTAACTGTATAGACATAAAAGAGTCTTTGACCCAGGCCACATGGTGGTCAATGCCAAGCAAATGCTAAATAACAGTCTTGTGACTCCCATTGGGTTCCTACTCTGTAGTTAATCCTGGTAAAGGAACAGAAATTTATTTGCACTTGAGATTTCTGCAAAATGCTGACTCCTCTCAAAGCCCAAATGCCTTCCCATGGCATCTCAGTCACCTGCTTTGTTTCCTCTGGTAACTTGCTTCTGGGATTTCCAAATTTGCATAACACCCACTTCATCCCATCCTGTCACATTTCCATCCAGATTCCTTCCCTAGGTAATGTTGCTTCCAGGGAGAGGAAATAAGCCATTGGGTGCACCTAAGGAGCTAACCCAGTAATTTATTGAAGCATGGGAAGAAAGACTAGAAAACACTGACATAAGTTCCCCTAGTGAAAAGTCAGCTTTTATTCTTTTCTTCCATTCAAGCATCACACATTTCACAATGCCAACATAGGAGCAAATATTATTCCTCTGCAACATTCCAAATTGAGGGGTGCCTGGGCGGCTCATTTGCTGAAGTGTCTGTCTTCAGCTAGGTTCATGATCTCAGGGTCCTGGGATGGAGCCTGGCATCAGGTTCGCAGCTCAGCGGGGAGCCTTCTTCTCTCTTTCCCTCTGCTGCTCCCCCTGCTTGTGCTCTCTCTCTCGTTCTCTCTCTAAATTAAATAAACAAAACAAAACAACAAAAAACATTTGAAAATGAATGAAAGGACAACCCTATTTCCAAATGTAAATGACAATGAAAGTGTAGCTGGGTATGTGCTGGTGTATGGCCTTCTACCCAAACAGATACCTTCAGGCATGTGGAATTTTTCTCCAAGGAGGTCCACATATTTGGCCAATGGTGCAATTTCATCTGCAGACAAACTTTACAATCACAAAGCTGCTGTGGCTCTAGTAATTACAATGGAGCTATCACTGGAGAAATTGATTTGAGAATGGAGGCTTTCTAAAAATTGTAGATAGGTTTCCCTATCCCATTTGATAAAGTAACAGGAAACAAAAAAAATTCTCTTTATTGATTTAAATACTTCAGTCTCATTTATACTTATTTTTGAGTATTATTCTCATCAAATGTCAAATTTGCTTTGAATATTTTCTGAATACACAAAATGGGCTAAGAAATGTTCCTGGTTGGGTGCCTGGGTGGCTCAGTTGGTTGGGCGACAGCCTTCGGCTCAGGTCATGGTCCCGGAGTCCTGGGATAGAGCCCTGCATCGGGTTCCCCCTTCTCTGTGGGGAGCCTGCTTCTCTGCCTCTGCCTGCCACTCCCCCTGCTTGTGCTCATTCTCTCTCTCTCTCTGTCAAATAAATAAATAAAATCTTTAAAAAAAAAAGAGAAAAAAAAAAAGAAATGTTCCTGGTACATGAAGGTCAAGAGTTGACTGATTCCCAAATCTTGAAGTCTAATTGTGGAAATAAGGTAGTGACCCTATTCAAGGCTACAAGTTCTACTTTTAAATTTGATTGCCTTGGAATATTTTTTGATACAAGTTCTTACATTTTTCTCCTTTATTTAAACACTCTCTGTTAGCTGGCTCCTTATTTGCAGACTATGAACAATCACAAATCCCTCTTGAAAGATCCCTTACTTGACATTTTGTTCTCTCTGAGACACCAGGCTATCCTACTCCTTGCCTTTATATACAAGATGCTTCACCAAACCATTGTCTTCATTTCCTGAACACCCATTACATTTGTACTCATCTGCAGTTGGGCTTTGCCTCCACTGAAACATCTTTATAAAAATGCCTTCAGGTGGCTTTGTAATCGCCAGATTCAGTGTTTATCCCTTCTCTCAAATGGGCTTGATACCATTGGCTACTCTTCTTGATTCATTCCTTTCTATGGCTTAAACATCTCTTTTGATGGATTCTTCTCCTCTCTCTGACGTTGTTTGTAGACTCCTTTGCTGGGTCTTCTTTTTTGTTTTGATACATTATATAGGGCTCTGTCTTGGCATTTATTTTCCCTGTCAGTTGCCAGCCCGACCCTTCTACTATAGCTTGGAATTCAGCCAAATATGGATGTCTCCCAAATCTGTTTTCTCAGCCCAGATTCCTTCAGACTTGTATACCCAGCTGCATAGGAAATAGCTCCATTTAGGTGCTTCATAGCACCTCAAATCTGCTCAGTCAGATGGAATGTCTGCTCTTTTTCCTGCATTTTTTTTTTTTTTGTCTATGATGACTATCATCAAGATCCAATCAGGCCCTTCACCAGAGATTCAGGAGTTCTCTTGGTGTTTTTCCTCTCTCTTACATACCTCTATAATCAATCTAGGCAATCATTTAGCTCTGGAGATTCTGTTTAACAATTCTTAAATACGGGTATGATCATCTCTTGCCTCCCTATTCTAATAGCTTCTGTTGTAACTGGTATCTTTGTCTCTCTGTGTCTCTGTGTCTCTCTCTCTCTCACACACACACATACATACACAGTTTTGCTCTTTCTTTCCTCTATCTGTCATAGGTTGACCTGTTCATTACACAAATCAAATCTTCTGTTTAATTCCATTGGGTGTCTCACTGTTTACATGAATATTCGACCTAATGCTTGAGCATGCCATTCAAAGTACACCATCATATGCCCCAAGCCCTATTTCCAGCCTCCTCTCTTTCTTCAGTCCTATCCAATTGCTTGCAATTTCTGATTGCACATAAATGTTTCTCATTCAATGCCGGTGCTAATGTTGATGTTTTCTTCCAGAAATGCTCTACCCCTATACCAATCCTCTTGGCTAATGCTCAACTTTCAAGGCACCTCATGGTGCATCACATCTTATGATCTCTTACTACTCCAGGTAGAATTGATCTTAGTCTTCCACCAGAAACTATGCATTTATCAGTGTACCTCTAATATTGATTGAATGAATGTGCGGATGCCTTTCCCTTCTCCTGGGCTCTACGTCTTTTGTATATTTAAGCATGGTACCTAGAACATAACAGAAGGTGTGTAATAAAAGTTGGTTGAGTCAATGATACTTAAAAAAATAGAATTTCATAGAAATTATTGGAGAGGGGGAAATAAATGCTTCTGTGTTTCAGAAATGAGAGAAAACAGAATTTTTGGCACCAGGAAAAAATTCGTGAAGGACATGCAGTTGTTTCAGGTCTATAGCAGATACAGGAACCTAGAATGAGGAGCACATGAGACCCAGACTATTGTCTGTCATTCTATCTGTTATTATTATATCTTTGCATAGATACAGCATGAAGCAGAATAATTTCTGGCTGATGGAAATTTCTGTTTATTTGAAGTTTTTCTCTATTTGTATGATCACAGTTTTTCTGACCATTAGCAATAAAACTTCTGCATCCTATTGCCCTAGATAATTTACTCTATTAGACATTTCATCTCTAGTCTTTGCTACTAGAAATACTTTACTTGTATCTGAAACAAGAATTCCCATTGTTTTTTCAAGTGATTATTTATTGCTAAAAAACTCTACCTTAAAAAGGTAGAGAAAAAGATGACCTGGTTCGTTTCTATATTTTATCTTTCCACTGGACCCCAGAGACGATTATGGAAAGCCTCCATAATTATGGATAAGCAAAATTTGTCTGTATTCCAAAGGCAATGTATACTTTGGAATCTAGTAGTTAGTTTGATTATGAGAATTCCAATGACTTAATATTTTTTCCTCATAAAAACAGCCACCGTTTACCTTTGTATAAAACGTAACAATTTATAAACCATTTTGGTTTGCATTATTTTATTTTAGCCTCACAACAAAACTGGAAGGCAGTATTGACGTTTTCTTTATAGAGATGAGAAGACTGGAACTCAGATTGATTTTCTTATTCAAAAGTATACAAGTGGTAAACAATAATACTGGGACTTGAATTCAGACCTTTTTCACTTAGTACTTCGTTCAGGATGGTACTGTCTTTATCCTCTTCTTATTTTTCTTCTAAAATATTTTGCAAAGAGGCTATGATGTCTCAGTTCATTTAGGGTCAGTTTTAAAGAAAAATTAGATTGAGCGGTAGTTTCCTAAAAATATATACATCGACCATTTCAAGTTACTGATAATTCAGATTATTTCCCTAGCATTTTAATATAAAATATCAAAATATAAAAAGCAATGGAGGCTTTTGATTAAAACTCAAAGAAAATATTTCCTACCAATGGGAGAAGAGGAAAACATTGCTCACTCCAGCAGAAAAACTAGATCCACCATGAATTCTTGTTCATGCATTCATTCATTCATTCGTTTCATTCATTTATTCATTTATCTGAGAATCAGCTTGTACAAAAAAACTACAATGAGCCAGACATGTGTTGGCCTTGAATGGGCCACAGAGGTAACTTGATGATGAATCCTGTTCTTAGGGCTTAATTATATCTTCACAGGTTGAAGTTAATCTAGACTCTCATACAAAGATTATTACGTAGGAATAACTGTAGGAGTATTTTAAGGATATAATCCACCATGTCACCAAGTCCTATTTTTATGAGAATTCCTAAGAGAAATTTCAGAGGTCAGAACAGAGAAAAAATAAATTTTTCTTCAGAAAATATGTTGTTTCTTCTAAATTACCCTTTTCAAAGTAGGAGTGAATTTTGCCATTGTGTTTATACTTCTACCTTTAATTTATTAGTCTTAGAGTAACATGATTTGGGCGATGAAGAGTCACTGAGCAAAACCTTTGGCTCACCTCCAGGAATTATGTACTGTTCTGTGGTGTACATTTTGGATCATAATCTCTGCTTAGTGTCATATTTTCCTATTTTTACTTTGCCTCCATTTCCTTATTTTCCTTATATAGTGTTTTATTGTCAACATCTCTGTAAACTATGTTTAAGCGTTCTTCTGAAAAACCACAGGGTCTGTATTTAAAACAGAATGTGTGAGGGGGAAGAAAAGGATGTTGGAGAGGGAAGGAAAAGGAAGAGGGAGAGAGAATTTTGGATTTAAAAGGAGCCTTCAGAATTAACTTAGCCAAAATTTGCCCCAATGCAGGAATATTCTTCCCAGTGTTCCTAAGTGATGTTCATCTGCTTTCCTCTTGTATATATTTATAGGTAAGAAAATCATTGCCCCTCTCCTTCTACAACAGCCCACACCATCACAGGAGAGCTCTGATTATCTGTAAACTTATCCTCTGTTACATGAAATCAGCCTCTGACAAAAATTTCATTTCCAACTTGAAAGCCTTGAGTTTTATTTAGATTCGTAAACACAGGGAAAAATAAACAGCATTTTCTTTTTTGTTTTCCTTTGAGATGACATGAAGCCCACAACCCAGTTGTAGAATAAGAGGTGTTAATAGGATCTGGAGGAGAGGCATGCAGTTTGATATTCAGAGACAAAGACAAGCTTGCTGGGCTGTTTCCTCTATCAAATCTTCTTTACCAGCCACACTATGTCATTACTCACAAGCTTTAGCATCAACATGCTGCTCTGACATCCCTCCCTAGTCCCTCTTTCTAGAAATAAATGCTATTGATCAGCAGTGGCCATATCGAAAGCTGGCAGGAATGTTTCTTTATTAAAGTTTCTTTATTGAAGTTGAATATAATCTGGAAAGAAGAGCTGATTCCCCCTGGATTTATGGTCATTTATATTTTTCCTTTGTAATCCTCCATTTGTAACATTTCATTACGCACTGTCTAATGGGGTTTGGGGATATTTTTGTTTGGTAAAGGATTTTTGTCATGCTGCTTTTTCCCAATCATTAAAACCTCAGTAGAGGGTCTGTAGGGAAAGATACAAAGTGCAGCTGTGGATATCTACAGGCTTAACATGTGGTCAATTATATTTGCTCTAATTTATAAGGTGATTTGAGACTGAATTTTAGAGCCAAAGAATTTAACCATAACATTCATCCCTTTGTGTCCTTATGTCCTGTCATCTTTTCCCCCCAGCCCATGTCTCTCAAATTTCTTCATGGCCTTCTTTTTCCTGTAGTTTTTTTATATATATGAACCAAAAACAAAAAACAAAAAAAACCAAAACCTACAATATTTTAGATCAGTCCTCCTCGTGAATTTTGGCAAAAGCCTCCTCTTTTTTTTCTGCTTTCCTTGCCCTCTGCTCTCCCATCTTTTATCTTTCTTCTGCAGCCCAAGTGATCTTTCTAAATGCAAATCTGACCATATCACCCCCACTAGGTACATTCTCCAATGACCTGTCATTACATTTAAGATCAAATCCAAATACATTGCCAAACCCTTCTTGGCCGTGCTCATGACAGCAAATCCATTCTTCATCCAACTAACTTGTGTTCACTCTCTGAGGGTCACTTTTTCCCCCTGGGGGTTCCTTCCCGCTATAAGTGTGTCTCCCATGTGTGTCCACGGCACCATGCCCCTCAACCACAACATTTCAGCCACATTCAATCACAATTACCCGATCACTTGAGTTGCAACCACTAGTCCTAAGTGCCTTAAAGATAGACCCTGTGTCTTTATACTTCCTCTGTATGTGGTTCCTGGCTCTCTGCCTGGCACAGAGTAGCTATTTAATAAAGTTCTATTGAATGATTGAGTGAAGGAATGGATCAGTAAGACATGAAATCAAATCACATGGAGTAAATAGTGTGGAACTGGTAATGTTTGTCAAAGAATTCTCTGCTCAGAAAGCAAGGGTTGAGATGTCAGAATACCCAAATCTAGATGACATGTTCTATAGACGCATGATGCTTAGAACTTTATGTCTAGAAAGGACTTCAAAGATTGCTTAAGGTGTTCGAATGACTCTAGTTCAACCTCTTCAGTGGATGGTTGCAGAAACTAACCCCCGAAAAGATTCGGGTCTTCCTGGGGTCGCAGAACCACACCTTCAGAGCTAGAGCACAAGGATTTTAATCACTGTTGCTATATGACTGTGAAGAGCTAGTTACTTCTTTTTTACCAGAATTGCAATGGTATACGGTATATGTTATCTTCCTAAAAATATATATTACTCAGCAACCCATATGGTTAGAGGCAGGAGTTCTAAAAGAAGACTGTTCAAACCACAGGGTTCTCTTAAGTTTTCAGGTTTTACTGGGGACAATTTCAACATTTCTCTGAAATATACTTTTGACTCATCATGAGTTAGGAATGCATTAACACCCCCACAAAATGTAACCAAGAAAATGTGTTTCACCTGAAGGTGTGTAGTCTAATTAAAAATGAATAAAACCTGAATATCTCAGTTTCTTCTTAATACTTGTTTTTCCTTCTATTCTGAGGATGGTCCAAGTATCTACTTAGGTAGTTCCACCGAGTGTTGAGTATCAAGAGATAGTTACATTTCTCAATTCCAGGGGGCCACAGGGATAATTCTGAGCAAGAATTCTCCTGACTTGGTAATGTCGGAGGCACTACAGAACTTTTCAATATGTCTACTACTAAAAGGGTGTTATGCATTACTTCCAACAAGAGTATACAGATTTACTGGAATGTCAGTTTGGCTGAAATGATTACAACTGGAAAGCATATGCTGATAGGAAGCGATTATAGACAGTTACATGTTTCTTTGCCCAACCACGAACGGATATAAAAAGAGGTAATCATTATAGAATAAATGTAATTTATTTGGTAGACATTTGCCTTCTAAAAATGGTGTTCAAAAAACTAACAAACTAATGGTGCTCACAAATAAAAAAATGTTCTTTGGTTGTAACAAGGTTGATGCCCCGTGGTAGAGTGTAATCTCCTCATTTCTCAGATCTGATATTCTGGAAGAAAGACTGTGGGAGTGCATGAATTGAAGCCTTGTTAGTTTTTGGCCCCACTTGGTGACCTAACTGAAACTTTTGTGAATTCACCAGATTCTTAGACTCATGGGAGATAGTTGTGGTGGGCATAGTCATCTCTCTCTCTTGCCATGAATAGAAGTTATCACTAACACTACTGAAGAAACTTGGAGATTGAACAGTATCCTAAATTGGGTCTCTCGGGGACCTTTGAGGTCAGAGATAACTTGTGTCAAAATAATTACAGGATTTGAAGGACTGAGTAGGAGCTCATGAGTCAGCAAACTAATGGAAAGTTCTGGGGCCCCTGCTAATATCTGAATGTTTGATATCAAGCCTAGGTAGCCATGTGAAAACTAGAGATGGGAGGGTTTCTAACTGATATTAAATCTCACAGCTGCTCGGTGGTAGCTCCTCTGCTGGTTGCGAGTGCCCAAAAGACAACAGCTCTCTTTATTTTTTTAAATTAAAAAAAAATTATTCATTTATTTTTCAGAGAGAGCACAAGCAGGGGGAATGGCAGGCAGAGGGAGAAGCAGGCTCCCTGATGAGCAGGGAGCCCGATGCAGGACTCGATCCTAGGATCTTTGGATCATGACCCAAGCTGAAGGCAGATGTCCAACTGACTGAGCCACCCAGGTGCCCCTCAACAGCTCTCTTTAATTCTGTTGTAAACACAGTGATCTGTCAATCAACTAATTTTCACTATACCCAATATAATATAAAGAGAGGAGATCATCAAAATGTTTTTAATAGAAATCACACTATTCAAAAACACTGTTTATACACTTATACATACTGCTTACTGCTTATATACTTATATACTAAGGTGCTGGGCTTTTGCCACTTCTATTCTTGATGCATGGAGAATATGAATCTTCCTAAAATGCAGTTTTCTATTGGCAATGTTATACAGGAAAAGAAAACTAGAATTGGAGTTATAACCTATATCTAACTTTGTTTCTTTTGCCAACTTGCTCTATGACCTTGGATTAGTCACCTTACTTTTCTAGCTCTCTTTCCTTATCTATAAAATTAGGGGGTTTGTTGTTAAAATGTGTTCCAAGGAGACTTATGGCTTCTTTAAAGCAGCCTTAGGACAAGGATGAGACCATTTCTGTTGCAACCAGTGCTGATTATGATCTCTTAAGGAAATCAGCCATAATATCCCTTTTATATACTTTTCTGACAAATTATTCAGCTACATTTGCCTCTTAAATGCTCTCAACTTAGTGGACAGTTTGAACGTCCGCATTTTATGAAAATGAGTGATTTCCTTACACCATAGACATTTTTCTGCTAGGCTGAATTGTTAAGCCTTTTTAAAAGTTATAACTCAGGTTATTTCCCTTCCTTCAGTGATTGATTGGCGATGGTTGAAAATAAAATTAGAAGGTGTCCCCCAACTGTGAAATGACTCATAAGGAAGGTTCAAAGTGTTCTCTTTTGAAAAGTTCTTTGATTAGAAAAGTGCTTTATTCCCTTAAAATATCTTGGATGAAATGTCCAACCCACTTAGAATGATCTAATATTAGAACTAGAAGGGACCTTAGTTTCACTTTCTACAAGCATCTTTTTATGGATGTGAAATTTGAAGTCCAGAAAAATTTTCCTGGCTGGGGAAGGGGAGCAAACCAACTCTATAGTATTCTAAGTTCTTCACTAATATTTATTTCTTATATTTGTATAATATTTTAAGGTTTACAAAGCACTTTCTTATATAATACTTAATTTCATAAGCATCATCAGCCAGTGAAGAAGGTAAAACAGTTATAAATATTTTATGTTGAAAAAATAATAATTAGCAAAGTCAAGAAGAGAACTGAGACCTTTTGCTTCAGACCAGTGTTATTTCTACTTACTGATCTGCCTTAAGTTTTTACTTCAGTTATAAAGAAAGATGAATAAGATATTTGGTGCTGTAGTTATTTTTAACTATTTCTCATTCAGATTGCCCCTCTCTTTAATAAAATTATCAATAGTGATATGAAAAAAAATTATTTTATGAAGGAAGAGCCTGATCCTACAAAAGTGAAATGAAAGCTTAAATATCTTTGTATGCTTCTTTCCATATTTGTTAACCGAATGGTAGGTAATAAGGAAGGAAGCCTGGGGCAACCATAGTAATAGAAGTCAAGAGTCTTGGGCGCCTGGGTGGCTCAGATGGTTAAACGTCTGCCTTCGGCTCAGGTCATGATCCCGGGGTCCTGGGATCGAGTCCCGCATCAGGCTCCCTGCTCCTTGGGAGCCTGCTTCTCCCTCTGCTTCTCTCTCTCTCTCTCTGTCTCTGTCTCTCATGGATAAATAAATAAAATCTTCAAAAAAAAAAAAAGGCTTGCATAAGCTGCTAGACTTCATGAAGGGAAAGAGTTTGGCTCCACTCAGTGACCTAACTGAAACTTCTGTGAGTGCACCAGAGTGTTAGACTCATGGGAGATAGTTTTTGTAGGCACGGTCATCTCTCCAGCTTGCCAAGACACTTTGGAAACAAAACAGACATGGCCCTTTCAACTTCTTTCTAAGGCTTGGCCAGAAGGTGATCAGAAAAAATAAAGTTATGAATTAATAAGTCATAAAAGCATAAAGTCAGTAAATAGAATATGTAAAATAAAACTAAACTTTAATTGGGCATAGATTATAGAGCTCTACAGTGAGCCATGGCATGCCAATATTAGATGTTGAGCATGTATCACAGAAAGGGAAGAAGGACGGCAAATTGAATGGGGAAGAGAGCTCTTTCAAGCCAGATTGGAAGTCACCTTCTGTCTAGCACACATCCCACAGCATGAGATGGTGGCTAAGCAAAAGAAAGAAGGAAAAGAAGCTACCACTCTAGTGGAGCACAGAGATGGCTCTTATCCCTATCCTTTCTCACCTCACGCTGCCTTTATTTAAGCCATGATGTGCAAGCACTGGATTTCAGAATCAACCATCATTCTGGAAAGGTTGTATTTCCCCCAAGACCAGAAAGGCTGAATTGATGGCTGTATATGCCAAGGGATTGGAGCCATAAGACCGCCCTTGTAAGTTCCAAAAGAGAGTCTAATAGGAGGAAGAAGATCACTCCAAATCTTATGCTCTTATGAATAAGGGGATGGTAGCCAAGCTATTGCAATTTAAAAATTATATTGTTTACTTTATTTGGCAACTTGAAGATCAAGCATATGAAGTAGTCAAGGGAAATATGGCTTTAATTTACAAATGAATAACATGAGACTCAGGAACATCAAATGATTTCCCTAGGGCCGTATGAATGTCAGGATGACATGAGACTAGACCTAGGTACTTTGATTCATAATTTATGAGTTTTTCCATTATCTAAGTGTCCTCTCATTTGGGACAGGATTTCTGTGTCATAATCCATCCATTTATCATTAAAGCACTATATATTATGCACTGGGTAAGGCATAAGTAAGTCTTCATTCAATGATAAGGAGTATACTGTATTTCAATTCTCTTGACATTATATGGAAAAGATGTTTTTCTGTCTCTTCGTCTTCTTCTTTTTCCCTAATTCCCTCTTAGACACATAACTATTAGTGGATTGATTTGCCCATTTCTGGGCCCAGGAGGTTATATAAGAATCAGAGACATATACCGGAGTGTTAACCTCACAAAGCCCAAAGCTGACCTGTTCTCCAGGGAGAATATAAACATACACAACTTGGTTGA
Organism: Leptonychotes weddellii; assembly: GCF_054177405.1. Classification (NCBI taxonomy): domain Eukaryota; kingdom Metazoa; phylum Chordata; class Mammalia; order Carnivora; family Phocidae; genus Leptonychotes; species Leptonychotes weddellii. Next base: position 113,844,460 of record NC_138378.1, read on the forward strand.
AAACAGACTTTGTGGTAAACTACTATGGACTAAGAGGAAAACATGTTGGGAAATTGGAAGGAAAATCCATGTACTTCTTCCTACATTCCAATCTCAGCCTGTATATAGACTTCAGACTTACACTCAAGATTCTCCCCAAGGGAGGAAAAATGGTTGCTTAGAAAATAATGTCATGGGGGCACCTTGGTGGCTCAGTTGGTTAAGCATCCAACTCTTGATTTCAGCTCAGGTCATGATCTTGGTTGGGATCACGAGATCAAGCTCCGCATCGGGCTCAGTGCTCAGTGCAGAGTCTGCTTGAGAGTCTCTCTCTCTCCCTCTCTCTCTGCCCCTCCCCCTGCTCTTGCATGCTCTCTTTCTCTCTCTCTCTCTAAATAGATAAATAAAATGTTTTTAAAAAAGGAAAAGAATGTTATAATATCTACTGGACCATTTAGTAAATGGGTAGGATTAATTTGCCTAAATCCTTTAATCTACCCCTTCAACTTGATCTTCTTGCTCTGAATGTCAGTGCCCTGGCACATCTGCCATCCACACATTTTAAAAACACTCAATGTATGCTTCTTTTCAGTTTGATGGAGAAGTGGGAAGTACAAATTAATCCTCTGGCCCAAGCCATGTTTTCTAATCTGTCTTTTACTGGAAAGCCATAACTTAAGGGTGTTAGAATCCTTGTAATGATTATTAAATTAGTACATTTTTACCACTTATTGAGAGATCATGTATATTAGTATTAACTCAAGGTATTGTATTAAAAAAGAAAGGGGGGGAATTTAGACCCAATACCCCTCAACAATTACTAAAGAGCCAAGATGGCCAAAATCCCCCTATGTTCTACCTTATCAGTTTTCAGAGCTAGTAAAAAAAAATTGTCACAAGTTATATGGGGACGTTAGAAGTACATGTTGAATGGAAAGAGAAACAAAGCCAAAATTGGGAGAGCCAAGAGCTGATAAAACTGATTCTATTCAAAGAGTAAATTTCATAATTGAAAATACATCATCTGAGGAGTATGTTTAAGTGTCTGATCGTAACTGGTGCTAAAACTCTACAGAGTCCAGTCTCATGTGTACCGAGGGTAGTCACATGGTACTGGTACTAGGTGTCTAGAAATGAATGGTACTTGAAGTCTTGGAAGGACATAGGGAAACAGTTCCATATGGTTTTTCTCTGTTGGATGGCTAGAGGGATAGGGACAAGATCAAGAGCTATAGGAGATAAGAATGACTTAAAATGGACAATGTGATAGGATCCAAATAGATGAGCTACAGTCTGGATATGCCTTCAACATTTACAGCAGAAAAATCAACTTCAGGGGCAGAATGGTGCCTGGGCTTTGTGAACTCATGTACTGTCATTTGCTTCATCTGTGACCATGATCATCATTTTTCTCATCTCTGAACTGAATATGCTATCCTATAAAACTGTTTTAAGAATCAGAGATTATGCATGAAAAACCTTGCACTTAGGGCAGGCTCTAAACAAATGGTATCTACTCTTGTTGTGTGGTTGTTGATGTTACCACTTTTTTTTCTTATAATCATCACCTCATTTTCATCATTATTAATAAGTTCCCCACTTCCTTCTTCCAATTATAGAGGCTCTTCCTTCTGGCCTTCTAAGACCCAGAAAGTTACCATAAATTGGTCCCCAGTTGCTCTTATCACATCAAAGTCTTTGTCCCTGACTGCCTTGAGGACCTGCATCATCAAAGAACTTCATCAAAATGGCTCAGATGCCTTCTCTTCGAGAGAGGTGTTAAGGTGCCAGTGGAAGGATTCAGTTCTCCACAGGGAAGGACCAGTCATCACATGGTAGACCCAGAGGGGTAAACACAGTCACAAGATGACCAAGGAGGAAAAGGTTGATCACAAAACCCTTTTATTCCAGTGGCAGAGAAGTATATATATTTTTTTCTTCTCAACACAATCATGAAACCATGAGCTAATCCAAAACAATAAAAGAGAAACCCAAATGGGCACGCACATATTAGAGCAAGATGTTGGAATTTCAAGGTTATTTTGGTCAAAAAGGCTGAAAGAAAACATTCTCTTTATTTAAGGGATATGAATTAAAAAGAAATTTTTGAGTGTGGAGTATGTTCTCGGTTCTGCCATAACAACAGTGGCATGAAGGTGGGTATAGCTTCCCAGAGGAGAAAGATTATGGAATTTCCTTTTTTCGGCCTTTCTTGCTATTGTAATTTTGTATTTGATTTGTGATTATTGTCTCTCTCTTCAGTTAGACTGTATGCTCTTTGAGGACAAGGGATTGTGACTCCCTTTCCCCATCATATCTCCAAAGTCCTCTATTTTAAACCCTCTGTGATGTTGGTCCGAGCACTGGCCTCATCTAAGGTTCTGCATTTGTAGAGATAAAAACTGAGATGCACTTGTTGTGAATATTCAATGAGATCATTTCTGCGGTGTTCCCTGGAACTTAAGAAGTACTATCAAATGTTCCTTTCCCCTTTTTTCCTTCTCTTTTTTGTTCTAAATAAAATTGTCCTAAAGTGATATGGTAAAGAGTATACAACAGGTTTCCAAATATTACTGCACTGAATTCTCCTAACGGTTCTGTAAGGTAGGCAGTGAAATTGATATTGTCCACATTTTATTGTTTGGGAAGTAGACAGCCAATAGGGTTATGTGTAGCCAAGTCCCAGGCCAGAATTCTGTAACACAGATTTCCTAGCTCAAGCTGTAGTGTCCTTCCTGCTGAAATAGAGCCCTGCTGAACAGTACTGCAGAAACCACATTCTATACACTTTGTAATTAAGAAAATAGCACTATAGTTTCCTCTGAGCCTGAGTTTTCTCATGAAAGGTAAAAATTGAAATACCTACTTCATGAGATTATTGGTTGTGAGGATCAAATGCCTACATACAATAATGTAGATACACATGGGTTTTGAAATAGTAGGTATTCATACAAAGTCAACTTCTTTCCTCTAATTTAGTTTTTACTTGGTTCACAGGGAAAATCTGCAGTGAAACTGAAATAGATATATCCTAAAATGCCTTTGAAATAAGTCCGTTCACAAACAATTGATTTTTGGGGGGAGAGAAATTGAATGAGCTGGTCAAAAGAGAAGGCTTTGGGCTGAAATCCTGCCCCTGGCACTTAAAATCTTTGTAATTTTGCCAGACCGCCTAAACAGGAGACTCAGTTTCTTTGTGATGAAAAAATGTATTAAAGTACCTAGGTAGTTCCTGGCACAAGCGGGAATTTTATAAATTGTATAAATGGGGGTTATCAGTGTCGTCACTACTGATACCATGTATTACATCATCACTGGTATTGTCACTGTCATTATTTTCAATACACAGAAGGAGCATTTGTTCAGTTTCTTTTGGAAATTATCAGTGCATTAAGCACTGTGTTAGTTTCCTAGGGCTATCATACAAAGCACCAAAACTTCATGGCCTAAAACAGTAGAAACGTATTGTCTCGGGCGCCTGGGTGGCTCAGTCGGTTAAGCGACTGCCTTCGGCTCAGGTCATGATCCTGGAGTCCCGGGATCGAGTCCCGCATCGGGCTCCCTGCTCGGCGGGGAGTCTACTTCTCCCTCTGACCCTCCTCCGTCTTGTGCTCTTTGTCTCTCATTCTCTCTCTCTCTCAAATAAATAAATAAAATCTTTAAAAAAAAAAAAAAAGAAACGTATTGTCTCACACTTCTGCAGGCTAGAAGTCTGAAATCAGGGCCTTGGTTTCTCTCTCCAATGGCTTCAGGGGAGATTCTTTCCTTGTCTCTTCTAGCTTCTGGTGTTGGCCGGTTTTCCTTATAGATGCATTGCTCCAATCCTTGTATCTGCTGTCAAATGCCTTTCATCTTGCTATATGTCTTCACATGATCTTCCCTCTATGCATGTCTACTTCTATGGCCAAATTCACCCTATAAAGGCACCAGTCGTATTGTGTTAGGACCCAACCAAATGACCTCACCTTAACTAATTGCATTAGCAACAACCCTATTTCTAAATGAGGTCACATTTCGAGGCACCAAGGTTAGGACTTCAAAATATCTTTTGGGGGCCGCAATTCAGCCTGTAAGAAGTACCCTTTAAAAATTTTTTGCTGTCTTCCCAATGACTTCAGGATTCACTTAGGTGATTTGAATTAATCCAGCTAAAAATTAAGCCTCTTCATATGATATTGATTTCTGTACTTAATGAAAATAAAACTGGACCTCTAGGGAGATAATGAAAATCAGAGTGCAGTTTTCAGACTATCACAAACAGCTTGGTGAGATCTCTGAACAATTGTGAACAAATGGGAGAACCCTTCAGATCTGTGTTCAAGAGAAATATTTTGTCCCATCTAAACTCTAGCAGAAACAAAAGTTGCAGTAAGTGAGTAGAAGAGTCAATATCTAACTATTCACCTGACACCATCAGGGGAAGTGAGCACAATAAAGAGAGTTGAGAAGAGAATCAGGATCTGAGAGGTTGAAAGTCATCTAGAGACCCCTGAGTACAGCTCCTAATTTTTTTTTTTTAAAGATTTTGTTTATTTATTTGACAGAGAGGGACACAGTGAGAGAGGGAACACAAGCAGGGGGAGTGGGAGAGGGAGAACCAGGCTTCCCGCAGAGCAGGGAGCCCAATGCGAGGCTCGATCCCAGGACCCTGGGATCATGACCCGAGCCGAAGGCAGACGCTTAACGACTGAGCCACCCAGGCGCCCCAGCTCCTAATCTTAAATGAGTCCCGTGTCCTCCCGTTGCAGACATTCTGGGTCCATGAGATGAGTAATGGGCGAAGACAACCAGAAATGTCAAACAGGGTTAATGCTATAAATAAGAAAATGGTATGAGGAGAGGACACTATACTCCACTCTGGGGCGAAAAGGAAGCTAACAATTACTCTGTTTTCCCTGCCACATTTCTACATGTCAGAGGGAGAGGGAGGTGATTACAAAACCAGGTGAGCAGAAACGAAAGAGGTAGGTTTAGACTCAGATGAGTTGAAGACAGATTCATAATGCTTTGTCTTTTATCCATTCTGGTTATAGGCATAAAAACAAAAATCAATCACCATCATCCCTTATATTTTTATAACCCTCACAGAATTCGAATGAGCTGGGACACTCTGGTAGGCAGGATAACGGACCCCCACAGATCTCTGCATGCTAATCCCTACAGCCTGTGAACTTGCTTCTTCCATGGCAAAAGAGACTTTGCAAGTGTGGTTCAGGATCTTGAGATGGGGAGATTATCCTGGAATAGATCAGAGTGGGACAATGTAATTATAAGAGTCTTTATAAGAGGGAGGCAAGATGGTCAAAGTTAGAAAGATGTGATGATGGAATCAGAGGTTGGAGTGCTGCTCTTTGAAGAGGAGGAACCAGGGGGCAAGGAATGTAGGTGACCTCTAGAAGCCTGGAAAGCAAGGAAATAAATAGATTCTCCTTCAGAGACTCCAGAAGGGATGCACCCTACTGACACTTTGATTTTAGTCTTCCGACTTCCGCACCATGGAAGAATATATCGTATTGTTATAAGCCACTAACTTTGTGGTAATTTGCTTCAACAGCTATAGGAAAATAATATAGGATCATTTGGGGGAAGATGGTACATTTTAAAGAAGAGTAAATGAAGGAACACAGGATTTAAGTGTCTCAATTTCACATACTTATTAAACGACAAGGCGATTTCTTCATTTAATCTTGCTTTTATTTCGGTTAATCCACCTGCACATGCATACTGAGTACCAAAGATGCTCCCAGTCCTGCTCCCTGGGTTTCTCACTTTAGGGGCAGGGAGGGTGTCTGAGCTGCACAACGGATCTTGAAAGGCTTTCGAGTCATCATGGAAGAATACCCTAGGTGGGAAAATAGGAGCTCTCAGTTGGGACGTTCTTTTGACAAAGGAAGAACAAGAGGCTGGGGAAGGACTCAGTATAAAAGAAGCAGGGCTGGTGGGTCAGGCCTGGGAGCGGGCTTCACAGCAGACAGGAAGGCAACTTTAGGCTTGCTGTCTGTTCTCCCTGGGTAGGGAAACTGGGGGATCAGGAGGGATACTCCTTCCAGGAATCAAGGCAGTACATTTACCCTTTCCTTATGCTATCTCTCAGGTACTTGTATCTGGTCGACAGAGTGTGGGAAATGAAGGAACCCAAAAATGTGGCTCAGGAAAGAAATTTTTTGCCCTTGGGCACTGTTGGATTTGCTTGGAGAACTCAGATCCTCCTGGCTCCTGAACCAGTGCTCCACTCCCCTTCCCCCCAACTCCACAGCCTCCAAACAAAAAGCATTTGGTACATGTAATTCAGAGGTTGTAATGGGTCTAGCTGAGTTTCTGGCTTTTCCACTGAGTAACTGTATCCCCAGACAAACGGTTGAACTTTCCCAATCATTTTGCCATTGTGAAAGACAGGTGTGAGAGCTGTTGGAAATTGGAAGCTATTTTACGTGGTAGGAGTTAATTGTGCTAACCCTCCTGAGACATTGTGTGCATTGCTTTTTTTTTTTTTTAATCTTAAACTAACTCCCTTTATGAGAGGTGAGAATTTTATATATCTTTCTTTGAAATATCATTATTCTTAGTAAATACCACTGTAAAATTAAAATATTACCTGTCATCAAGTAGGAATAATAGTAGCTAATATTTATTGGGTGCTTATAGTATGAAAATTGCCAGATGGCTGTATAAGATATATACATATATACATATATATATATATCTTAGATGATATATGATATATCATCACTGTACCTCACAACAGTTAAGCAAGGTAGGATGTATCGTTATGCCCATTTCATCGATAAGGAAACTGAGGCTTTGAAAGGAAAGGTGACCTACATAATAAAGTCAGACTGTGGTGGAAAAAAAGGTTGCAACCAAGTTGTCCCAAATTGTGTACCTGATCCAGGGAATCATGCTATTACTTGAAGGTGAAAACTTCATTTTCTTTAATTTTAAAAGCCCAAGACATAGCCTCATTCAAAGCCTACAACAGATATTTAAACATGTTTATTGAATTTAGTTTTCACTTGACACTCAGGCACTGGCTTTGTATCAGGCTGTCGTGTCCATTGCAAAAGGCTGAGACTAAGAAGCACATGGAAAGTCAACAGTATCAAGCTCTAAAATGATTGTAAGGAAATGTAAGTTGAATGCATCCTCTTGGGGTTATCCTGTCATGCCGAGGCTGAAACATGCATACCAAAGTATTGGGTAGATGGCCCTGGGTCCCTCATTTTGAGAAGGCTGCCAGGTAGCCCCTCCAGCAGTCTCCAGTGCCATGGGAGAATGCTAGTATATAAGCACGTTACCCCCAACAGACATCTTTCCCCAGAGACACATTAACCACATGAAGCAAGTGGTCAATATCAATTGAGAGGAGATTGATATTTCTATATCAGAGGCAGCATGGATCCTGCCTCTGGCATTACTCCATCTTCTTCCAAAGATGTCCTCATGCAACACCAAATACAGTCTTCTCCACCCCTGTCCAAAGATGGCATGACAGATCACACAAACAACTTTGGCTAATTGTCATAAGCAGTGACTTTATTGAGTAATTGGTTGATTGATGAATGAAAGTTCTAGTTCTAAGAATAAGCTGCTTGTAAAAGAAGAAACTGTAGAAACAAATCACTGACAAGGATGCACAAGGGCTGTATTCTATTTTCTTAGCTTAGAATGAAGAGATAAACTAAAAATTTTACAGAAATATGTTTTGACCTACCTCAAAAACCCTATTGGGGTCTTTTCTCGATCCATTGAGAATAATATTTTTAGTAGGAAGAATTTGTAACCAACAGCCCTGTGTGTAAAGACCACCTTTTATTCATTGGGCACAGCAAATACTGTGTAAATAGACTAGTTGGCTACATATCAGACACACTGGGATGAATTAAAAACACAGATTCTTGGGGCACCTGGGTGGCTCAGTCATTAAGCGTCTGCCTTCGGCTCAGGTCATGATCCCAGGGTCCTGGGATTGAGCCCCGCATCGGGCTCCCTGCTCGGCGGGAAGCCTGCTTCTCCCTCTGCCACTCCCCCTGCTTGTGTTCCCTCTCTCGCTGTGTCTCTCTCTTCAAATAAATAAATAAAATCTTTAAAAAAAAACCACAGATTCTTATGAGCCACTCAAGACTTTCTTAATCAGCATTCAAGGGGGGCTTTGAAAATTTCTCCTCCATGATGCCCATGTGTAACTAAGTTGGGAACTGTTAAACCAGTCCCTTTTTCTTTCACTCTGCCAGTAACTCTGCTGATCATAGGCTGTGATGTCCTGCCCCATATGCAGGCCGTCTCTCAAAAACCAGGCAGCAAAACAGAGTCAGTACATGTGTATAGAGGGGCGGATCCCAGTAACTGTGGGATTTCACTCTAGAGCAGACTTCGACAGAGAAGAGACACTTTGGCCTTTCTGCTCTTTTAATCCTTATAGTTCTGTGAATTAGGGCAGGGATCATTTGGGAAGACAAGGAAGCTGAAACTCAAAAAAGTTAAGAAACTTATCCAACATATTATATAGGTTAGAAGTGGTCCTAAGTAGGAATCAAACTCAGCTATCCTGACCCAAATTGTTTTCTTCTATAATTGGCTGTCACTGATTTGGCTATAATGGTTAAACTTGTGCATAAACACAGAAGGATGAACAAACACCCTCTGATCTGGATCGATTAGATGTACTTATATAGCGATCTGCCCTATAGCTAGGCTAGTGGAACATGACTGATATGTCTCTCTTAAATATACATTTTCCCCTGTAAAGTTTCTATATTTGTGTTTAGCTAAGTACATAGTCATACATTAACTATGTCTTATAACAGCTTGTGTTAAATATTTATCAATATATATGACTCATCAGTAATCTTCCATCCTGCGAATTCTCCACCAATGTATGATATGGCTTATCCTTTCCATTTTCAGAGCACTGGCATTCTCTTCTAAAAAATGGGATAATCTTTGGGATTCAGCTTTGATGTTCTATGGCCTTTGCTTTTATTGCTTATTCTGTATAAAATGCCTTTTACCACTAACTCTGCCTGCACAATTCCTATCCAGATGGTATAGCTCCAGATGTCAGCCATGGGATCTAGGACAGGCAAAAATGCTCCATTTTGCTATTGCTCTTAATGATTATGACATATAATCTACACTTCCTTATGTCTCAATTCCTACCTTATTGTATAGTTATTTTTGTAAACATCTTCTCTATCCTGTTGAACTATGTGCGTGCCTTATTCATCTGACAGGTTCATGGTCCAAGCACAGCGTAGTGGGAGGGCTACCATTTTTTGAGGACTATAAGATTGGAACTATCATTATACCCAACCGCTAGACAAGGAAACCAAGGCACAAAGAGGTTAAGTAAATCACACAGAGTCACATAACAATTAAATGGCAGTAGCAGAATCTACTTTTGTAACCACCATGCAATACTGTCCACCCACCCTTATTGAAGGAAATTTATGAGCTCAACTAGGTCCAGTCTTCTTGATGCCTTGTAAAGCCATTTCCTTCTTCACAAAGGAAGGAAGCAGGAAGAATCTGATTACGTGTTCTAACCAGGGCACAAGATGAATCTATGCTACTGATGGTGAAGGAATCAGCCAGGTGGAAATTGAGAGCACCTTGGCCAGGTTGGTGCGATTATTTACTTTCAGGAGCAACTACACTATCAGTCCTTACAAACCTAGAAAAAAAAAAGCTGCTTTTGGCAAATGCTAATAACCACAAAGCCTCCCTTGTTTCCTCACCTCCTCATTTTTAGCCTGTGTCTCAACCAGGACTTAGAAAAACAAAGAAACAGACTCTGTGGGCCCTCACCTGTCTCCTGGGGCATGTTGAAAATGAAAGAGAAATCAGCAGCGCTGGATGGAATCACTTTCATACTTGTTTTATAACAATTGTGCCAGGTAGAGTATTGAAACACAATGTGTCTTTGGGATCATTTTCAGAAATAGTTGTGAAGCTCACTTTTTAAAGGGAATGCTCTATTTTAGGGCGGTGGTTGGCAAACTTTTTCTCTAGAAACAAATGGTAAATAGTTTAGACCTTGCGGGCCAAGAGGCCAAACTGAGGGTGTTATGTGGTTACTGATATGACAAGAAAGACGAGAGAAAACTTCTACCCTTGGCCCCATTTGCCTGGTGTGGTCCAAGGCCATCTGGGCCCAGTGGCCAACAGACAATTTTAAGAGGAAGCATGACTGGAGCAGGGAGGGTGTCCAACTGTGTTTGATGGGGTGGGAGGGTGTTCCCTCACTTTGCACCTCTGTCGCAGGGACATTCAGATCCAGGCATGTCCCTTCCTGCTCCCAGAGAGCCTGGCCTTCCTAACTAAGGATGCTGGCTGGAGGCACAGCTACTCATTGAGATTCTAGACTGAGATTCCACCACCCAGTACCCAGCAGTTGCCAAACGGCAGAGACCCCAACCCACAGGGGGCAACGAGTCCAGGGTGTGGCCAGTGACTAAGCCAAGCTTTGGGGGCAGAATGGGGAACCAGAATGGAGGATACCCTGGCTTGGTTTCCATGGATCAAAATGCTAGTCCATTTTGGAAACAGGCAAGCCCTGTTCTAGGGCATGGCTGAACATGACATGATTATATTGAGGAGACACAGTGAAAGTAAATAGAAACTAGAGAAAAATGTTCCTACAAAGAAGCTGATAAGACAGATTGAGCTGCACCTACATAAGTATAGTCCAAAAGGCAGAATTTGGAAGGTATAGGCATATAAAGTAATTGTCATCATGGACAGTACCACAAAGGACAAGGCTCGTTTCCTAGGTAGGGATTTTATAGTGACTGGGATCTCAGAAGCCAGTGTGGCTCATCGCTTCCCCCTTACCTATAAAAGGGTTGTACATTCCTGCCCTTCTCCATGTAACTTGTGGGGTTTTACTGTGGGAACATTGCTTCCACTATCTGGCTTGGCCGCTTGATTGGATTTGACAAATGAAGCTTAAGAACAAGTGACACAAGGCTAGGTTGGAGCAGAAGCTCCATGAAAGTTTTCATGCTCTCTCTCAGTGGTTCTCTTATTCCTTCTGCCAGAGAATATCTGTACTCCTCCATCTGAACTTTCGGATCAGCTGCAGAGCCACACTGCCTCTCAGCCCACAAGTCATGAGGTTAAGAGATAACACTCCATTTTTATAAGCCACTGAGATTAGGAGATTGTTTGTTATGCAGCAAAGCTGACACACTGGTGAAAATCAGAAATGCAGAGTAGAGGCTATTAGTAATGAAACCAGGCTAAGGGGTGAAGCCAGTACTCCAGCTCCCATGATGATAAAATAAGCCAGGACATGAAATCTAGAAGCCCTGGTCCCAGGATACATGACAGGATGCCAGGACAGGCATTGATATTTAAGAAAGAGTTTTCCTTCCCTGAGCCACAAGGTTATGGCTCGCAGTAGTAACCCTGACCCTAGGCTGAGCTAGCTATTCTCTACCGGTAAGCAGACCAGGAGCTAAGGGTTCAGAGACAAATAAGGATGATGGGGAGGGGACATCTTGAAATTTCTACAGAAGACATGGGGTCTCAAAGAATGAGTACATGAGTAGATTGAGGGGCTAACACATAGAACAGCAGGGAAATGAGGGTGGGCCCAAGTTCCTTAAATCCTTGCCTAGCTGAGGCTGTTCTAAGAGCAGTTCCTCAAAGGCTGTTCATGAACCACTCACACCAGAAGCAGCTTCCTAGAATCAACAGGTTTTGTGTCCCCAGACCTACTGAATCAGTTTCTAGCTCTGAAGCCTCAAAGTATCCCAAACCAACTGACCCTCCAAGTGACTCTTTGCACACTCCATCTGAGACCCAGTGAGTCTCAGACCGGCTACATATTGAATCATCTCAGTACCTTTTTTTTTTTTTTCTCACTTTTTTTTTTTTATGATGTTACGTTAATGACCATACATTATGTCATTAGTTTTTGATGTAGTGTTCCATGATTCATTGTTTGCGTATAACACCCAGTGCTCCATTCAGTACGTGCCCTCTTTAATACCCATCACAAGGCTAACCCATCCCCAACCCCCTGCCCTCTAGGACCCTCAGTTTATTTCTCAGAATCCATAGTCTCTCATGGTTCATCTCCCCCTCCGATTTCCCCCCATTCATTGTTCCCTTCCTGCTATCTTCTTCTTCTTCTTCTTCTTTTTTTTTTTAACATATAATGTATTATTTGTTTCAGAGGTACAGGTCTGTGATTCAACAGTCTTA
>NC_138378.1:113857145-113875150 GCF_054177405.1 Leptonychotes weddellii
GGGTGTCATTGAGACCTAGCTCCACTTCCTGAAGATGACCTCAAAACTTCAGTTTTTTCACCTACAAAACAGGATGATAATACCTACTTCATTGTTTTTATTAGAATTAAGTGAAGCAACATACACAAAAATTCTCAGTGTCAGCCTTAACTAATGCAACTCATTATCTCCATTTGTAATGTCAGGGAGGTTCAGGCCATGGATATATACCACCCCACCTCTAATGACTGTTACCCCAAGACCCAGTCCTATACTTCTGATAAACCCTGGTGCCCAGCCCCACCATTTGGGACCCCCAGACCACTGTATATCATTAGGATCATGGGTGCCTCTTCCCCCAAGTTCCATGTTTAGTTTCTACTCCTTTTTTTCTAATACTATGTTCTTCATCCCTGACTGGGTATCTTGGTAACAACTGTGGCCAATACCATCACCTGGACTTGCCAGAAGATTTGGATCCTGCCCCTTTGGATCTCTTCAGATCAGATGTCCATCTGCTACACTTTGCAAAAAATGTAAGTTGGCTCCAGGCCTCACATTACAAAACTAACAGTGCAATTACCTAAAAGAAGCTAAAATGTGACTTGGTGTGTGTTCCCCTAGGGGCAGATTCTGAGACACGCCTCTGAGAGCGATTAGATTGTTTGGAAGATGACACTAGAAAACACCGGGGAAGGTGTGAGGAGGTAAGCCTGACAAAGGAAGAAATCCAACAGAAGTTTTAGGAGCCAGTGAACACCATGGGCAGTTGAAGGGCAGGTCTTCTTGGGGACCCTAGGAGACAGTATAAAACACAATTTAGAATTACCAACAAGTTTGATCCATCAACTCCATGTCTATTATTGGTTGAGGACTTCTTCTGGGGCATTTACTCTCTGGTACTTCCATCTTGCCCTGCCCTTGGCTAGAAGGAAGCCACAGGTTTTCTTAATTAGCATCATTGGGAGGATGAGAGTGAATGCTGGGGGTCTGTATAGGACATTCAGTAAGGTAATTGCACTAGAAGAAGCTAAATGCTACACTCAACTATCATTAACATTGTTCCAGAATCTCACAAGGAAGTTTAAAGATCTATCACATATGAATGTCCCCCATGTTTTTCCAGAAAAAGAATGCTGATGACAGTCACATAATGGACTTAACTGATCCAGGCTTGGCTTGTCTCCTGAGCTGTGCTCAGCAATAAGATCACAGAACACAGTATTGACTATTTAACCATTAGGAAAGCATTTTAAACTCAATGACTGCTAAGGAACTGCTTTAAATAACTTGGTGTAAATTGTCTCCATTCGTAACAAAGGTGAAGTAAGGAAAAACAAAATGGATGCCATCCACCCTGGAAAAATAGTTATCTTCTTTCTCCCTTAATTTGTTCCACAGCACTTAGCCAAGGGATTTCCCCAAAGTGACTTTTCCAAGCCATAACCACCTTCGCCATCTATTAGGTGCCAGACTCTTTACATAGGATATTACAACAACCCAGAAATGGAGGTGGCATTATTCCTGCTGTATTTAAGCAACTTGCCCCACAGAAAGTAATGGTAACACCAGGATTCAAAAACAAGTTTGTTGACATTTAGATACCTGTCCTTTCTCCACACTACCTCCAGGGATGGTGTCCACAGCTCACGTGACCCTGAAGAAACTGACAAGATAATTATGCAGTGCAGCCTGCCCCTGCTCTGGGCTCTTTCTCACCACTAGGGAGCACCCTGCACCAGCTGTGCCTGCTCCCCTCTGTCCTCTGGAGCCAACTCATCAGACAGGTTTCTTCTGTGTGGGAGCGGGGGAGGGTGGCGCGCTTGTCTAGACATCCTCAGCTGACAAAGAACGGCTCTGATCATGCTTCACACACCCTTTCCCCAGTGCATAAAGGCAGGCCAGCCTGGTCACTTTGGGGAACTTGGGAAACTCTGGGCTCCTCTGGTCATGGCATTCTCGAGGACCCACCACTCGGTGCCAAAAGCTTCAGCAATCCTCTGCACCTTTCAGTCATTGTTCTTCCATGAGAACTAATCAGGTCCCACTATGGAAGGTGGCGCGTGGAGAAAGTCATTTGGACAATGGCAGGACCCTAGCATACGCATTCATGCTGTCCTCCAACACTGTGTGGCTGGGAGCCTGGGCAGGCTTCACTGATGTCAGCTCTTGGTGACTCATGCTGGGCCAGGCCTCCTAGCCATGTTCATCCCAGCCCAGTGTGGGACACAGGAGACTCAGTGTGGGTGTCCCAGCTTCTCCCCTAGGTTTTGAGAGCATGCGAAATGGGAAGGTGCACATGTAACTGAAGTCACTATAAAATATTCAAACTGTCATTCAAAACAGCAACATTTGGTGGAATAATCCTGACAAAATGTCTTCTTTACAGTATCCCATGCATCTTTGTCTTCAGATTCAACAGATCAGTCATTTTCAGTGATTCTTGCCACCCCCTACCCATTCACTGTCCCCAGAATTATCAACCAAGCACTGCAGTTTCCATGCCTGTCCTATCTATTTTTTTTTTTTTTTTTGTCCTATCTATTTTTGCTGCTAAATCTCATCCCCATGTCAACACACAGTCTGGCCACACTGTTGCTTCTAGTCCCATCTAGTCTGTGAAATCCCACAACATAGTCCAAGCTTTGGTCACTGCAGCAATGTGACCCTCTCCCCTCCATACTCCCATGTCACTGCTCACACATGTTTCTCAGCTTAGAGTTCTCCATGTTTGAAATCCAGCCCATCCTCCAAACACAGTTCGAATGCCAGCTTCTGTAAGAAAACTTGCCAGATTCCCCCACATGAAAGTGGCCATCCCTCCTTCTGACACCCAAGGTTACTTTATTTTCTGTCTCCCTCAGCCACTTCCCTTCAGCAGCCTGTTATAGACAATAGTTCAATTGTTTTTATCTCCTATGTTAGAATATACTTTTCTGCTGGATAGGTGGCAAACCCAAACTTTGTGAAACATAGAACAAGATGTTAAAGATTGTCCAGTCATGGGGATGCCTGGTGGCTCAGTCAGTGAAGTGTCTGCCTTCAGCTCAGGTACTGATCTCAGGGTCTTGGGATCGAGCCCTGTGTTGGGCTCCTTACTCAGTGAGGAGCCTGCTTCTTCCTCTGCCTGCCACTCCCCCTGCTTGTGCACTCTTTCTCTCTCAAATAAATAAATTAAAAAATCTTTAAAAAAAAGATTGTCCAATCATATCCTGTCCAACTATTAAATGAAAAAATTGGGGCGCTTGGGTGGCTCAGTTGGTTAAGCGACTGCCTTCAGCTCAGGTCATGATCCTGGAGTCCCAGGATCAAATTCCACATCGGGCTCCCTGCTCAGCAGGGAGTCTGCTTCTCCATTTGACCCTCCCTCCTCTCATGCTCTCTCTCTCATTCTCTCTCTCAAATAAATAAATAAAATCTTTAAAAAAAGAAAAAAAAAATTGAGACCATGCGCGAGATCATAGAGACCTAATCCTGCATTTTCTGTTTCATCACTCGCCATGCCACCTCTCAACGCCTCCTGCATGGAAGAAGAGGCTCTCCACATACCATTTTGAAATGGTAAAAGAGTCCTGAGTGGCTAATTCCTATAAAGAGATTCGAACGGTAGGGAGGCACTCTGTTCTGTACTTATCACCCGTCTCCCCTTTGACACCGACAACACAGAGGAGACTGATTTCATTGCAGTATCATCTATGGTAATATTGTTAAATACTAGAGATCATCAAAACATCAATTGAGCACTTAATTGCGCAAGCCACAGTGGCTGGTGAATTAAGGTTATTATCATCTTCACTCCTCATGACAACCCTGCAAGTGAAGTGATTATTCCCTATGTATAGCCAAATAAATGAAAGCTCAGAAAGATTTGGTAAATAAGCCAAGATTGACTTACCCATTCCCTGAGACCCATCACTCTGCCATCTACTCCCTTCATGAAAGCGGGTTTATTTTACAGAACTAAGCACAGAAGGGATGCTAAAGAGGGCAAGGGAACACTCACGTATCTGTTGAAATAATAAATTGAACCAGAGTCCTCTGCGTGGTTCAGAGGCACAGTGACCCTTTGGAGAGGGTTAGCCACCACTTTCACTTTACGTTGGGAACGTAACACATAAATGTGTGAGAGGATCATTCAGACGAGCTAGATAAGACAGCATCCTATCTATAAATGTGAATATAGCTATTCAGAGAGGCTGGATCAAGTCAGCAGTTAATGAAATGAAGGGCATTAGGAAATGTTGGAATGATGAGCCTCACTTTGCTCCCAGGGTCACCATCATGATCAATTTCAGGTTACTTACGCATCTCTCTTCCCTTCTTGGACTTCTGTGGAGTCATTCTCACTAACTCTGCGATTGGTTGCTACGTCTCTTCTGAAGATGGAAAAGCTTTTCTTGAGAAAGCTGTGATTCATGCCCTCTTGCCACCCTCCCAGGGCTTGCCAGACTGGGGAGGTTGCACTATTGCTGCTAGAACGCAGATGGACATTCCAGTATGACCGGGGAAGCATTTGCTGTAAAGAAGAAGCTACTGTTCCAGAAAAGGAAACTCACTAGGCTTAGAGTCAAAACACACAGGAGACTCTGGTTAGAAGCTGGAGGACTGGCAAGTTGCTCCACCTTTCTGTGCCTCAGTTTACTTGTCTTTAAAATGGGTATGACAGAGCTGACTTTACAGAATATTTGGAATTAGGTGCCTTGCACAGTGTTCTCTAATAAAAATATAATATGAGGCCGCAAATGGAATTTAACATTTTGAATTGCTGCCTTAAAAACAACTGAAATTACTGTTGAGCACATACCTTATTTAATCCAATGTATCAAAAATATCATCATTTTAATGTATAATCACTATAAAACATGACAATCCATTTCTCAGATCCATACCTGAGAAGTTAAGTATGTGTTAGGATTAGTCTAGATTTAGTGCCTTCCCTGATCGTAGTGGCACTGAACCACACAGGTTTGAGAATGAGCTTTCACCAAGTCAACACATACAGCCCACGTCCTATTTAATAATCTGCCTTTTCCAGTGTGGTCAGTAACTTTCATGTGATTCCCACATGCGATTGCATTTCTCTTTTTCATCTGGAGGCCTCCCTATAATAGTTCTGATATTTTTTTTTTCTAGTCAGGATTTCACTTAAAAATAAAAACAAAGCAAGCAACTACACAGGAGCAAACCATTCGGGAAGGGCTGGCAGCGGATCTGCTGACCAGCATGGCCGTGTGTGTGACCGGGCTGGTGGGCTCTGAAGAGCCATCTCCATGCAAACCTTACTCAGTGAGAAACGTCTCTCTGTATTCACCCAGAACCACCCCAACCCCAGGAAACAGGAAGTCTGCAGCATTTTGACAACAGATTAAACTAGGTTATTCTAATGTAATGTGTGCATACTGAAAAGTATGTTAACCTCTTCAATGTTTTCACCAGAAATATGCAAAGGGAAAGTAGTGACCTAGGGGCATGTCACATAGCGATGACTTACAGAGAGTTTCCTGGCTGGTTAGTGAAACCCTCTCTGCAGTCAGGAAGACAAGAGAGTTTCATATCCCAGCAGAAGAAGCTACCCACACACCCCAATTTGAAGGTCAGACACAATGAAAAATCTCAAGTTAATGCTTAGACTACGGGGGCGCCTGTGTGGCTCAGTCAGTTAAGCATCTGACTGTTGATTTCGGCTCAGGTCATGATCTCAGCGTCGTGAGATCAAGTCCCACAACAGGCTCACATGCTAGGAGTAGAGCCTGCTTAAGATTCTCTCTCTCCCTCTGCCCCTTCCTTCCTCTCTAATACAAAAAAAAAAAAAAAAAAAGCTTAGACTATGAAAAAAGCAGCTTAAGTGACTGAATCTTTAGTATGTTTGCTACCTCTGTGAGGTATTATATGAAAACTCAGCTCACTTTATTTTAAATGATGAAGGACAGACCTAATGCTTTCTTTAATAAATAAAGTTAATATTGAATGAAAAGTAACCCACTTCCAAAGCACAGTCACACTGAAATGAGAGGTGGACAGGAACCCACAGAACAGAAAGGAAAGAACTGAGTGATGGAAAGACAGACAGGAACAGAGAGAGGTAACAGCAAGTTGCTTTCACACATCAATGTACATGTGTGTAAATTCAGTTATGTTTGTACTTATATGTGTGCAGACATGCATATATGTATATTTATACACATAAGGTTTTGTTTTTGTTTTTGTTTTTTGTTTTTAACCTTCTAGAGGGATAGCTCTTGCTTTCTTATCATTTAAAAGTCTTATTTTGGACTTATCCAAAGAGGCTTTTAGACTGAGTTAGAGCTACATGTGATGGCCGATGAATGACTAAGGTCAAGTACATGCCCATGTACGCACTGATAATTGTGTCATAATGACCACATCATGCCTGCAATTTTAAAGCAGTGTTAATTTCAAGATCATTACTTCAGAGATATTAAAATGTGAATCAATGTGCATCTTAAATCGATGAAATGAGGAATTTCCTTCTTTGAACTTCCTTAGAGCCTGGGTGGCATATCTGCCGTATCTGTTTTATATGTAAACCCCTATGGTGCTTCTAAACAATGTTGTTTTCCAGGAATCATAATGTAGTGGAAATCTCCAGGCTTTGGAGTCACATACTAGCTCTGAGTCCTTTAGGCAATTCTACTTAATAGTGTTAATGTGTAGGTATTTTAAAACAGTGCATATAAATCACTGAATTCGATTCCTGGCACATGGTAAGCATTACAAATGATTAGCTTATTGAAAAAAAAATAATTGATGCTAGAACTAAGGAAGAGGGAGAGAAAGCCTTCTTTCTTTCCATCCTCCTCCTATCACCTTGTGTTGATACCTCAGATGCGGGAGGGGCTGGATAGTATTTGTTTTCCTTCAGTTACCCCAAAGGTAAGCAGAACAATAATGTGATCAATTAGTCAGGCCTAAGCAATCCTTACACAGGCTTCAAACCCAAACCACAGGTGATTTGTGGCTCTTTTTACCTGATGAAAAGGAAGAACAGAATGTGGTTAACACAGGAGAGTTGCATGCCATCCTCTAGAAGTTTCTAACATCTGTGGATTATGGTCCAGCAGTGTCCAGTAGCAAGAACACTATGCCAGGAAACTACAGGATAAGATAAAGGAACAAACAAAGGTCACTTTTTTGGTTAAAACAAACCAACCAACCAAAAAAAAAAAAAAAAGCCCTAGCTTCCTGATGTAATCCAATTTAATGAGGTGTAGAAATCCAGAGCTCTTTGAAATTTTAAGGCAATTACAACATAAATGACTCCAAAGTAAGATGATCTTATTATGGTGAGGCCATAAAATGCTAACTTCCGAATGTCGGGAAAGCAGAATGATTTTTGGCTGGTGTGTCAAAATTTATGGGAGGTTTGTGGAACTGTCGGCACCTGATTACCCTTGGAGGATAGTTTATTGCACCAAATGCAGCATTTCATTTAGGACTGTTTTTCATATTATTTTTAAAGAGGGTGGGCACATGTTTCCATGCATCCTGAAAGTTCCTTTCAGAATGGTGCACAATTTGGCAGAGGGCAAAAAGAGAAGATTTCAGTTTCTGTTGATAAATTGGGCCAAACTGTCTTATGAAAACCCCAATCAGCCACCCTGCCCTCTATTTGGTTGTACTAACACTGTGGTTCTCAAAGTGTGGTCCCTAGAAGCATGAGCACCACACGGGAACTTGTTAAAAAACAAACACTTGCTTGGTCTTAGCCCAAGACTTACTGAATAAGAAACTCTGAATTTGTTTTAACATAACCCTCCAGGGGATTCTGATGCACACTCAAGTCTGTGAACTAGTACAGTAAGATTTATCTTGTTACCGGACCCATCAGCCTACTTTAAATGTAGGAACGGACTACTTGTCCCCCCCACACACACCACCTACATGCCCAGTATAGTCCGAAGCCGACAAGATTTAGGAAGTTCTGATGCCCCACATCAAAATCAGTCTCAACTCCCAAGACTACTTATTGTAGCTCTGACCTTGTGGCCCCTGACTGGTCATTGGTCACTCCACACATATGTATTGAGCACCTACTGCATGCCAGACCTCCCTCTAGGCATTGAGGAGCAGTAAACGAGGCAACTGAGTGTCTGGCTCCCAGGGGACACATTCCAGGGGAGAGAAGACAAACAGGAAAAACAAGGGGCGCTGGACCCCTGCCTCTCTCATGAGACCAGATCATTTTTGAATAACCTTGCATGTTACAGATACTTGCTGAGCACTGACTCCGCGCCAGGCGCCGAGGAAACCAATCACAGAGGGGAGTAGCAATGCCCCTTGAGGAACTCACACGTCTGGGGAAAGCATTTACAAATCGAGCTGATTTGTGTTTCAACTGATAGAAGGAAGCCTCAGTCTCCTGAGGCCATTCAGCAGACTTTGCAGAAGCTGGTGATGAAGGAGTTTCCAATGTACCATGAAACAGAACCTGAACTTCGTGAGAGAATGTTCTCCAGAGATGACGACTGTTCTGGTAACAGGATCTCTAACTGACCTCCTATGTCTGAGGTTCCCTCTGCTGCCCAGACCAGAGCCTGGGGCCTCCCTTCCCTTTGCCATATGTCCTCCAAACCCACCTCCTAAGAGACGAGTCTGGAATTTTCACCTTGGATCTGGCTGCCTGCTGACTGATCTCCCAGATGCTACCTGCTGCACCTCCCAATTGTCTGCCAGGCTGCTCGGGAAGGGGGGGTTGTCACCCTATGTTGGGGTGTCACCATAACCCCCGAGAGGTCTCCTACCCAGTGCACTGCACTTGAATTTCTGTTATCTACTTGCTTTCTGTTATCTTTGGCCTCTAAGAACACACGCTTCAGTGTGACCATCCCCCTGTGGTCTATACCAGGGGCAGAGGTTAGTCCGAATTCAGTGATGTGCTGGTAAATATTTGACAACAGCTCTCCAGGAAAAGGAAAAAAAAGTCCCAATTTGTAGCATTTGCAGGGTTTTGTGGTGTAGAAACTCCCATCGTGGCCTGTTCTAAGTGCCCGCAAGAGAGCTGGGGAGAGAGAGGGTATCCCAGCCCTGAGCAGCAAGCCTCAGCACATCACAAATCTACCCTGACATGCAGCAATTAACCTTTTTTTTTTTTTTGACTTTACATACCAAGTCAGAAGGCACACAAAACTGTTCCCTGAGGAAAACACCTCCACTGGATTTTTTTTTTTCCCTGAGATTATAAAATCCATAGCTGTTTCTTCTGAGGGAGAAGACCCAAGCAGAGAAGACCCACGCAGGGATTGCTTATAGTCCAGGCACTATGTTAACCGAATGTTCCTTTAGATCTTTACCTGATGTTCCTTGTTCACTGATGGTGTTGACATGCTGGTGTGAAGATTACCCCTGACACGGGTTTGTAAGCCCTGCAGAAGACTTTAAACTTTGAGTTCCCTGTTACTCAAAAGTCTGGATAATGACAGCAGAGAGAGGCAGTCCTTAGGAGAAGCAGGAAGAAAGGACATGCTGTTTGCTGGACATTCCCTCCCGAAAGTCCTACAGGGACTATTAAGGATAATTTTGTCATTGGGTCCAGTGTGTCCTTGGTGATGGAAGTGGCTAACTCCTAATGCAGATGGTATCAGATGGAGTTATAAGAATGAAGGCATTTCTCAGAGATCCAATCATGGTAATGCATGAGAGCCAGAGCATTGGAGGAAATATTATTGCAGGAAGAGGACAATTATATATTTTCCAGGTATTAACCGCAGACCACTTAATATTCCGAAAGAAAGGATGTGATTTTACAATGGAGAAATGCTACAGATTCTACCTTAACCAAATAATCAAGCATCACTAACAGTGAGACCACCTTACTTAGGTGTCTCTTGATGTGATTAACAGCATATGACTTGCCTCATAAAGTATTCTTGCCAAAAATGTCTAACCTGAATGTCTTTGTGATGCAACACACAGATGCATTCAGATTATGGAAACTTCTACAAGACAACTGTTCTGGATTCTTCAAAAAACCTCAAAGTAAGAAAAGCAGACATTAAAAAGAGATTTAATCACAGATAATGCCTAGAACCTGGGTTGGAAAAAGCAAAACAAAACAGCTAGAAGACATTTTTTTTTATTATGTTATGTTAGTCACCATTCAGTACATCATTAGTTTTTGATATAGTTTTTGAGATAATTTAGAAATTGGAATATGAACTATATATTAAATGGCCTTATGGAATGATTGCTAATTCTCTTGGGTCTGACAACTGTGTAGTGGTTATAATGGAGATGCTCTAATTCTTAGGAGACACATGCTGGAGTATTTAAGGGAATGAAATGTCAAGATGTCCATGAATGTTTCAGCACCGCCCCCCCCCGCAAAAAAAAATCCCTGAATTTCTCTATTTCTAGCTCACTTCTTCTCTCTCTCTAAATGGGGAGACAAAGTTAAGTGCTGCAAACTAGTAACAGCCGGTGAATTTAAGTGACCGAGCATGGGTGTTCATTGCATTATTTCTTAAATATCTTATTTTGAAATCATTATCATTGTAGTATTTTTTAAACCTCTCTGTAGGTTTAAAATTTTCCAAGATTAAAATCTGAAGAACTTTGATTTCCCCAGGAAGTCTTTCTCTAGGTAAAGTCGGGCTCTCCAGGTGTACAGCACCTGGTGTTTATTCTTTGTGGACGGTGCCATGGTGGAAAGTTCACATTTAGCCCTGTTAGAAGACAAACTCAAATAGTGCACAGAGTTAGTTTTCTTCCTCACTGTGCCCTCAGTGTCCAGAAGAGTGTCTGGCCCAAAGTGGACACTCAGTAAGGTTGGGTCACTGAATACACGACATTACCCTTTCAGATAGCAGCCCTGTGTTTGACACCCAGTACAGACGTACAGACACTGTCCCTAATCAACGTCAGAGGCTTTCTGGCTGACTTAGATCAACCTGAAAGAATTAAGAGTCAAACACAAGACTTTAAAGGGTTTTGTTTTCCTCAAACAAACAAACTTGGCTACTGCAACTCCCACAAAAGTCCATGAGGCAATCAGCTCTCTTCTTGAGGTCTCCAAAATATTTGCCCCAACCAAGGCATGACTACAAGCTATATGGGGAACACTGATTTATGATTAAAGTTAATGGATGTTTTTTTTTTCTTTGATTAATGGATAAACAGATTTTCAATGGGACTTCAGAGAAGATAAAATATTTTCTAAAATTATTAAAAGGAGACAAAGTCCTAGGTGAATATTGCATTTAAGAGATTGAAGAATAGTTTAAAATTATTTAGTTCAGCAGTTTTCAAAGTGGAGCCCAGGCGTCCCTCAGAGTTGTGATGAGGGCTGCCTCAGGTAGAAGATGAGAGGGTGTGGGCACCCACACTCCATTCATGCAAAGCAGCTTTCCTTTTAGGTTTTACATACTGTGCTTCCACATGAGATTCTCTGTGAGGAAAGTATTCTGATGCCAATACAAAGAGAAAGTTTTAAAACCACTGTAGTGGCCAAGTGCAAGCTGCCCCAAGATGGACCACTTTGGCATTGACATTATTTTGAGTTAAAAGCAATCCAAACCCAGCAGATTCAGGAGAAGCTCTTTACCTCCCCCTCAACTGCCTGCTTGTACCAGGAAGAAAGCTCTTAACAGAGATTCCTCTTCACCTAAGAAAGCTAAGAAATGTATCTGCATAATAAAGCAACTTTTGTTTTCCAAACATCTCCTTTTAACTTACTGCTAATGGTCTTTCTCCTTCTTGTATCCTTAAACCCCTACCCCTCTCTTTAGCTCATATAAGTATTATGGTCCCTCACTATCTTTGGAATTTCCATGTCTGTGTGGATTCCCTTTATAGAGATCATTAAAGTTGATTTTCTCCCGTTAATGTGTCTCATGTCAATTTGATTCTTAGTCCAGCTAGGAGGACCTTAAAGCATAGAGGAAATCTTCTTCCTCAAAACTACCAGTCTGTATCACTTCCTCTGACACTCATATCAGCCATAGTCCAAGAGGTGGAATAGTCAACTTCTCTCCGAATACATCTGTTTAAGGTGATCAAGCTGCACTCCATTGTCAGGCTATAAAGTTCTCTCCTATATTAATAGAAAATCTGCCTTCTCAAAGCTGTAATCCAGCCACCTTAGCTCTGTATATGGAGGATACATCCAACAAGTCTAATCCTTGTCTGCGACAGTCCCTTGGAGAACCAAAGGCAGCTGTCATAACAATGTAGATCTGTAGGTCTCTATGTTGGCTTTGAGTTAATGCCCGTCCCCCAGCTCTGTCCCTGCAGACCTTTTTGTCTAGATATACTTTCTTTCAACTCTTATTTAGGTATTTTACTAAGCACACACAATCTTCTTTTACCACAGTCCCTATTGCTTTGCCCCTCTACTCCCAATACTCATTCTCTGAATATAGGTCGGTTTTTATCATTCTTAAAAAAAATTTTTGGCATCATGAAAATGATCCACCCCATAACACATCCATACCCACACCGTTATAATCAAAAAAGTGAGTCTGAATTCCTTTCTGACAGATCCAGTGGTCCTTTTAATGCGGCCTTGCTCTTTTTGGACTTCTGACAGAAGCAGAAATATAACAAGGCAATTACCAGTTCCTCTGTTATCTGCCGTCTTGGGGTGATTAAATCTGAGGTGTGTATTGTTTGCATTGTTTCTGAAGCTGCTGTAGAAGAATCCAATGTTCTAGAAGTCAAACCTGAGCTTGTTTACAGGAAGAGCTTTTCATCACGAACTCCTGACACCCCTGGGTGGTTTTCTGAGTGTTTTCATAAATCCTTGTTACACGGCTACCACAAACTGGTAAAACAGGATTTAGGTGTATGCTGCATGATGGGTTGGCACAGTTGATAATTTTTGAGATTGAAATTCATCTTATTTACTTATTTCAAAACTCTTTGCCATACTGGCATGATTTATCAATTTTGGAAGACAAATAATGGTCTTGCAATTCACCTTTCAAAAGATTGTTTCATTTTTAGTCATTATGACATAATTTTGATAATGAAAATGATTTTAAAAAATAAGGGATTAAGATATATTTTAGGAAACCAGAGGAGGTTAGGTGGTACAGTTGGTTAAGCGTCTGACTCTTGGTTTTGGCTCAGGTCATGATCTCAGGGTCATGAGACTGAACCCTGCTTTGGGCTCCCTGCTTGGGATTCTCTTTCCCTCTCCCTCTGCTGTTCCCCACCAAGTGCTCTCGCTCTCTCAAATAAATAAATAAATCTTTTTTTTTTAAAGAGATATTTTAGGAAATCAAACTTAAACTACAACATGTAATTTTTTTTAGCAAAAGAGCACAAAAATGATTGATTCCCCAGTGCAAGTTGGGTGTCTTTCTGGAACAGAGTCTAGGAATGAGTGCATCTAGTGTAGGGGGAGAGGTTTAGGTACATAGCTAATAAGAAGGAACATTATTAAGCCAACTACCATGAGCTTAATACAACAAGGAAGTTCTCTGTTGTAAAATACACATTTCAGAATTATTCCCACCAAGAGTGAGAGGGCTGGGGTGTGTACACTCAGAGTCATTTGGACATTGATTAGGAGTATCCCCATGACAGAGACTGTAGTGCTGGGAAATTCCTGGACTGTGTTGTTGGCCGGAGTAGGTTCTCCCAGCTTGAGAATAGCCCTCAGAGATGCAATTGCTGGTCACTGGAAGTCAGCCTGCCTCTCAGGTTATGAGCAGGGAAACCAACAGCATGTGTTACGAGCCCATTTATTTTCAAATGAGGAAGATATTGAAAAACAAAGGAAGAAATAAACTAAAAACACATTCACAAATATATACGTATTATATACACATTTATATGCATACATTTCTCTCTAGGTATATATCTATCTAGATAGACAGATAAATATATATACACGTGGATAAAGGTCAAACTGAATATTCACACTCTAGCTTCTGTATAGTTCAGAAAATCCATCGTATTGCAGTGATAATATTTTATTTTTTTATTTATTTTTTGTATTAACATATACTGAATTTTTCATTTCAGAGGTAGGATTCAGTGATTCATCAGTTGCATACAACACCCAGTGCTCATTACTTCAGGTGCCCTCCTTCATGCCCACCTTACCCAGATGAACTGCTCAGTACTATCTTTGTGATATTAACTGAAGATCCATCATTTAGAGTTTGATGTGGCTTCCCAAACAGGTCTAAAACATTCCTCTGAAGTTAATGAAGGGGTACTTCTCACATCTCAGGCTACAGGGAGGACTAAGAGCTATCACCTCCTACACCACAGTATAAATGAGTTTCATTAGATTCCATTCTTCCTGATACATATGGGAAGCAGCAGTGTGGGAGGAACAAAAGATTGCTGAAGTTATTAGGCGAACTCCTAATGATATGCCTGATGCTCAGCCCCTGCCATTCTTCAAGTACCTACTTCTAGGGTTATCTGTTCTGCTATAAAATCTCACTCCTTGAGCCTTATCCCTTTGAGCTCAGGGCAGCATCTTATCCTTAATGAGCGCCAATTTCAGAGATCCAGATGTGGCAATGAAACTAACCATAATCAGCCGACTGGCTATGTTCCCTGGTCTGCCCTTCCAGTAATTAGCCTCCTGCCTCTTTCCTGCGCCCTTGTACTTCACAGTTATGCCCCCCTACTCCACATCCACACCTTCCTACTCACACCTGTCTTTTCCCCTGGGCCTGAGTCCCTGACTTGAAAGGCAGTGCAATACCTCAGTTTCTCTTGGCAGGAACTGCTATCTGTCCACTCCCTCCCCCTTCTAGCCTAGAAACTGAGCCTCTGCTAAATCTGGCCAGGTGCTGCCCTCTATGCCTGCCTGGCTTTCTTCTATTTCCAGACCTCCAAGTCGCAGCTCTCTGTCTGGCACCTCTCCCTGGCTTTCTGGAACCCCACCTTTTCTCTCAACAAAGAACCCAAGGCGGTTCCTATTTCAGCTTCTGCCGCATCACACCTGCCCCGGGATCCAAGGCTCAGGGCAGCAGATGATCAGCAACCAGCAGGTACGAGGAAGGTTCAGGGCAAGAGAAAACAGAAACCAGATGATATTGGGACCAGCGAAGTAAAACAGAAGCTGCAGCTTTTGCCTCTGCCATGGATGCATTTATGCCCCTTCTATCCTCGGAACAGAGTTACCTTCAGGAGCAGACACACACTAGCAGAAGCTTGGGGTGAGAAGCTAGGCTATGACTGCTGTAGGCACCTACTTTGCATTTGACTTTTATCCCTGGAATTAATACCCATGGATAAAAATAGATTTTCTTTTGAGAACTTTACCTTGGTGGCATATGTTCATCATTAGAGCTCTTAAAAACATGAGATTTTATTTCCCTTATCTAATAGCAGAAAATGGCCCAAAGCTCAAACTCAGTGAAATAAATGTTGTATTTTACTTTTATCTAAAAAATTCATCTGCTTTTCAACCTGTCACAACATAGTGGGACAAAATGAAGAGCCAATTTTAATACACGGCTAAGTGAGACCTAAAGGCTGGAAAACACTCTTATGGCCAGAATGCTGGAGTCCCTGCTCATCCGCTTCAGCCCCAAGGGAGAGCAGGAAGTAAAGACCTTCGGCCTGAAGTCTGAGCTGGCAAATTCCTCAGCAAAACTGGCTCTCCCCTGCCTATTTCCAGGCAACTCAATCCCCCCAAGCAGGTCTAGTCTGGAGTCCTCATTGTTGCTCCAAGCGGTAAAATATGTGACTGGTAAGGCCTTGGGAACATCTGTGCCCTGTGAGCCACACCTCCCTGTCACACCCCATGGTGCTTTCCTCACTCCTGATGTCCTCCAGGTCCCTCCTGCGATAAGTTCTGGCTCTGAAAGCGTTTCCTTTCTCTACAGGCTGGGCCTATGAGCTGTTGTTTGCTAAGTCCTCTTCCTGAGAGCTAGAATCTTCTCCATGCTTGTCTTTAACAAGCCTCTAAAACCCCCCACCCTGGCTCCTCTTACACACACACATGCACACACACACACACCACTCCCAAGTGCTGGCTATCTCAAAAGACATAGACCAACTGGAAACACAGTGCAGGCATCCAGCCATGCTCGCCCATAAGCATCATCATTTTCAGTAAAGGTTCTTTATCTCGAGCACCATATTCTTGATTTGTTTCCCTGAAATGTAACTTAAGCTCAAAGCACACTCCACTTCTGTGCTTCCCTGGATGCTATAATTGTGACTGTTGGCTACCAGTCACCAGCCAGCTTTAGAGCCAGGCCAGTCCCTGGAGCTGCCTTCTGATTCCTGCTTCTTGCCAACCATCACTAATGAGATTCCAGAATGCCTTATGGATGAACCCACATGCATTACAGCTGCAGCTTGCCTATCTTTCTAACCTTCCCAAGAACCTGATAGGACATAAGAGAAACATTTTTATCTTTTTTACAGATGATAAAACCAAGGCATAGAGAATAGTTCAAGATGCCCAAGGCCATCTATTGGGAATATGTGACAACAAACTGGTGTCAGAAAAATAAATCACTTTCAGCAATTTTTTTTTCCAGAGCCACCTGGGTCCTCAAAATCAGGAGTGAAAAGCCTTCCCACTAGCAAAACCCATAGACCACCAATTTCTATTAAGTATTTATGGGTGGAATAAAGTCCGCCCCAAGCAGGCATCCATTTCATATGCAGAACCAGTTTAAGTTGGTTTATATCTTCTTGTCCATCAATATCACTATTTCTAAGAAATATAAATCCATATATCGGCACTGACTTGTGTTCATTCCTAATGGCAAGTTGGAGAAAAAAATAGCTGAAAAGAGCTCTATATCATTTTTTAATTATGAAGCAAAAGTGACAGTTCATCTGGAATATTGTCAAGCCAGGATAAAAAGATGATCGAGATTTGGTTTCTAAAAACATTTCTGAAGGAAAAAAAAAAAAAAAACTTACTCTGAAACACACAAAGGCCATATTAAAGGCCAAGAGTTGTGTAGCCATTTTCCCCAAGGGATATGGCTTCGGTTTTGTTTGCTTTACTTGCACATTTGCATGACACAAAAATAGGACACAGATATTTTTTGCTTCCTGACCAAAGATTTTGAAGCCAAAAGATCTAATGTTTTAAGGCATGGTAACGGCCATGAGATATGGAAGAAAAGTAGAGATGCATTTTGTTTTTGGTACCTAGCTTTGCTGCTGATACTCAGATATAAGTCTCTTAGCTACAGTGCAGGACACATTTTGTCTAGCAGTTACCACTCCTGAAATAAGGACTGGTCTGAAAAGGACTCTTGCCGGTGGTGGGTAGTACACTCTAGCCTTTGTTTAAAACAACGACAGCAAAAAGTACTTGCCTTCAGGAAGCTCGGAACTTCTGAGGACAGAAAACAAGAAGCCAGATGGATCACTGGGCCATAAGGTAAGTGCAGTAACAGGATTGAGCTGGGGCATGGAGGGCTTCCAAGGAAAGTGCACCCCCAGCCACAGGGGCCAGGGAAAGTGCTGGAGGAGGTGAGCTCTGCACAGCTTTTCCACTTTCCCTTAATATTTTCTGTAAATGCAGGTTACAAAAGATGTTATCAGAAGTCGCTTCCATCTGCGAGGCAGCGTGATACAAAAATTTGATCATGGCGGCCCAACAGCTCAATCAGAAAAGGCCAGTCCCAGTGTAGGGATGAATGCACCATTTTCAGATGCCACTTCCTAAAAATGCAAATGTAAAAATACTGACCAGGCAGAAAGGGAGGCAGAGAGGAATGCAAAGGATTCTCAGAGTGAAAGGCATGTAGGTTTTCTATAACTTGTGCTAAAGCAGAAGCTCTGGTTGTTCATTTCCCCCACTCCTAAAAAAAAAAAAAAAAAAAAAAAGGTCCCTTTAATCTTTAGAACTAAGTTTGTAATTAAGAGGTCAGGATAGAAAAAGGGGTCCAGAAGGAAAGCTGAAGTATTACACAGCTAAAGAGGATCTGCCTACTCTTTAAGAATACAAATGCATCCCTCTTAAGGGCCCCTTCCATTAATATATGTGTGAATCTGAATAAGCCACAGTAATAGGATTTATTATGTTTCCTATATACACACCACACTGTACAGTTGCAGAAATGGTACAA
>NC_138378.1:113875650-113905283 GCF_054177405.1 Leptonychotes weddellii
AGGGAGCCCGATGCGGGGCTCGATCCCAGGACCCTGGGATCATGACCTGAGCTGAAGGCAGACTCTTAACGACTGAGCCACCCAGGCGCCCCGAGTTAGAGTTTCTTTAATTTAGTTCCCGGACTTTATACTATCTGGATGCTGCCTCTGGATCATTGTCTCCTTCTATATCTCTGAGTGTATTTCCTCTCTCTATTTTTTCCAGTCATTTCTATTTCCTTGGGACTTTTAATTTAATTAATTTAATTTAATTTTTAAAGATTTTAAAAATTTATTTGACACAGAGAGAGATAGAGGGAGCACAAGCAGGGGGAGCAGCAGAGGGAGAAGGGAGAAGCAGGCTCCCTGCTGGAAAGGGAGCTGGACATGGGGCTAGATGCCAGGATCCCGAGATCACCACCCAAGCCAAAGGCAGATGCCTAACCAACCGAGCCACCCAGGTGCCCCTCCTTGGGACTTTTTAAAATTTTACCATACATATGAGTGTGTAAGGGGGTCATAACAGGGATTCACTATGAGGAATGCCGTGCACTGCAGGGGCTGATGTGATGGTGTGAGTGACCAAGCATTATAATGAGTGGCCACTGTAGTATGCGAGAGCAGAATCAAGGGGAGGACACATGTATTCCAGCCTCCATCTGAATGATACCAGACATTGGGCAGGTAGGACGGCCTCTGTACCTACCACACAGGTGAAACCAGTCATCCAAGATGCTCATGGAGAACCAAATCTGTGTTAAGATGGACACTGTTCTATTGGTCAGTGAAGGAAGCAGCCTACAACTGCTTGACTCCTGGTCAACCATCCTTTCACTACCTGGGTGGAGGGGAGAGAGAGGTAACTTTTCAGCCTGCGAGCTTGTGTAGATTCTTCCTCTCTCTGCAAATCACTTTTCCCTCTTGTATAATGAAATTATGCAAGATTGGCTCTAGATTTGTTTTCTTGGCCAAACAAATGGAGGTCTTTTTAAATAAATGATTTTTTTTTTTACTATGTTTTACTCTCAGGAAAACAGTATAATCTTCCAACTCTATAACACCATGTATCAAAATGGCAAATCTCTTCATATTTTTAGTTGAAGGAACTCAGGCCTGGAGAGATAAGGTGGCACCCAAAGTCACAGAACAAAGTAACAGAGATGAGATATGACCCCAGGTCTCTTGACATTTAGTTTAATGTTCTTTCCATCACATTTCTGTTGATTAAAAAGAAAGGGGGGACAAAGAAATAGTAAAAGGAATCATCCCAGTTGAGTTTTTGACAAGGCTTATACTCTGTGGAGTTATTAACAGGAAGCTCAACACCTGAGTTATTTTTGATCACTTGATGGCCCTAGTGACAAGGATTTGAAGAGTTCAGAATGAAATTGGTTAGAAGAACAGTATCTCTTCTGACACAAATCACAGCTTCGAACATTTCCAGCATTTACCTACATCAGGCACATATATGAAAGACTCCAAGAAATCATATGTGAAAGCTGGTATTTGAAGTCCCTTCTGAATATTTGTAAAAATTGATGACACTAAAGGACATGGCTTTTCAAATTAAAAAAAAAAAGACAATAAAGCTTTGAAAAGAAGATGGAAGTACTTTTTACTCAACATAGAAAGACTCCATTAAAAATCTATTTCCTTATTTTCTCAGCATGCCTGATGTGCTAGTGTTCATTTATTCAGGTTCAAATGAAGCTCAGAAAGTTGCCACTTTACAAATCCACACACTGGAATCTTTAGACTTCTATCCTTCAATTGACATTCAAACATGCACTAAGAGTTTCTCTGAGAGGTAAATACGCTATTTGTGATCATGTATGCCCTCAAGTTCCCAGTCTTCAGTGGTCACCTTCCTGCTTAGTATCTAATTGTGCAATCTGAGCTTCTACTCTTTATGTCTGCAGATGCCCCATCTTTTACTGGATATCCCACCCTTAGTCTTCCTGAAATCACCAGCTTGCTCCCATATCACCAAAGTCAATTTTTTGGTATGGTTAATATATACTATGAAGAGCTATCTGCCCTATGATTAAAACTGCCAAAATAACAGAAATAACATAAAACAGGTGCCTTGTATCACTAAGTCCCATGATTTATCTGCTTAAGTGCTACCATTCCTGAGCTGGTTTGGATCTCTACAGCAATGTATACTTTTCTTTGTAGTATGGTCCAGATCAATTGATTTTATTTTTTAAAATTTTTTTTCACATCAGAGAATTATTTCCTAACTGTTAATTGCTATGCTAACTTATGCCTATCTTTTGCAAATATAGGAAATCTTATTGTCAGTGGGAGAAGCCTTGTAACTGGGAATATATCTTCAATTTGCTGAGACTTTTCTACATCAACTTCAACTCTTGTGGGCTTGATTGAGGTATCTCCCTGCTCATTCTACAGTCTTAGGCTGTAACCCAAGAGCTTCCAATTTTGTCTACTTTTCTTCCCCTCTTGAATTAATTTTACACTCTGATTTTTTCCTATAACATTTTTCTATAAATAGCCTGACAGTCACTAGCTTTAATCAAGACTGGTTTGCTAATCTCAATTCTATGGCTTCTATGTCAGTTAGGACTAACTGAGAGAAAGAAACAACACAGTAACAGGAATGGGTAAGTTTAATATAAAAAATCATTATTGATACCTAAAAGGAGGATAAGAATAAAGAGGTAGGGAGAACTTTGAAAAATATTTCAGAGTTGAAGGAAAAAAAAAATCATGGAAAGGATAAACTTGGAAGGGGATGACGTCATCCTCTTCTTCTCTAAGACTAGGATGCAGACCTCACAGGGGAAGGCATGTTCAGCTCCCTGCATAGTACAGACCTTCTCTGGGTTGCTCTGGGTCATAACTGGTCAACAGTCAGTAGACATAGAAAACACCCTTCCTGGATGAGGGTAGGCCAAGGCTTGGAAGCCAACTGCTAGGATGCCTGCAAAGCTCCCTAGAAATCTACTCAGATGGAGCCACTGAAACTCAAAGGGAAGTCTTCCATCTTGACTGTTCACCCCCAATATTCCATTATGCTTTTTTAAACAGCCCTGTTCTTTAAATAATACTTTCTACAAGTGCTAGAGTGAGTGGGAATCATCTAAATTTTCTTTCTTGTTTCATTTGAACCATTTTATGAATTGTTAATAATTTGAAAAAAAAAAGACAAAGAAACAAAGGGAAAATATTGGGTGTGAAGAGTGTTTGCTTCATTCATCCAACATAGCTGGAAACAAGTTCAGCAAATATTTGATCTTCTGAAAGCAATACAAGCCTTATCCTCAGTCATTCCAGTTTGCCCCATGAGGACCTGTCCTAGTCAATTAACCAAGAAGCATGGACTTTTGTAGATTCATACAAGATACTGTTCTTGTTGCTGTTGAGGGCAAAGGAGAAGTAAAGACATTAAATGACAAATGCACCAAAATTTGTCAGTCTTCAAAGCCTGTGCTCTTCCTGAAGTGCAAGGCTAGAATATGAACTTCACCTCAAAGAGGATGGATGTCATTTACTTCCCCTTTCCTCCCGCCTCAGGATACTTTCAGGTCCTTATTTATATATACTTCATTTCCTGTTATTGCAGAGGAGATACTGCCTCTGTGGGAATTTATCAGGAGCATTCATTGGACTCTTCTACCCATCTGGACTAATCTCTCCATTCTGGCTATTTCCCCATATCCCACTCTGGCCACAAGTGTTTTGCACCAAAGTTTCTCCACCTGAAAATTCTTCTTTTCCCCTTTCATCTAATTTTTAATCTTTCTTCTGATGTCAGCACAAGTATTGCTCTTTCTGGGAATACTTCCATGACCTTCCCGACAAGATCAAATGTTCTAGCAACTATTCTCATAGGATCTTGAATGTCTCATTTATAGCACTTGTCAGAATTGCAGTTTTATATTTATAGTGTACTGTTTTATTATTCTGTCTCTCCCACCCGATCATTTGCTTGAAGGCTATGGTGTGTTTACTTATCATTATATCTGGTGATCTAGCAGGAATTCATAAGGGGACTATCTATTTGTCTATCTGTCTGTCTGTATTTCTGCCTTTCTCTGGACCTTCTTCATGACGACTCCTTCTTTAAGATGTGCTGGCTTATCTGAATTACTGAATTACTTAGTTTGGCTCTGTTACTTGGTTTCTCCTCTGTTGCTGAATCCAGTGCTATCTGTGCTTATTTCTACTCAAAGTTGAATCTCTGATCCACATAATTTGCTGCAGTTCTTATCAAGATAAAGGCTCTTTCTCATCCTCAAAATCACATTTTCTCTTCTTTGAGGCACTTGTTGTCAGAATTCTGAGGGGCTTGCATGTGGGACACACTTCTCCCTTTCTTCTTTGCCTTCATTCAGAGTCTGGCCTCCCTGCCTGTCCCTGATCTTGGGGCAAGTTCCCTGTTTCCTCACTTGCAATTGTGGCACTACTGACCTCACACCTTCCTCCAAAGCATGACCTCAGACACAATCAGGAGTCCAGCCCCATAGGCGAAAATTTCACCTGCTCAGCACATAGATATTGCATACCAAACTAAGATGAAACTCTTGGGACTGGCATGAGCATCCCAGAGTTTCCAGAGCTCAATCAGTGACTGAGAAGCAAGCAAGTTGATTTTGATGTTGTTAATTAACAAGACAAAACCCTTAGGAGCATCTGAGGAGTTCGTCTTGAAAGGCTCTCTTTTCTGGTATTTTATCTGGTTTTAAAAGTAGAGATTTTGATTATAAAAATGTAAGTATTCACTTATTATACTTATTGAATGTGGGAGAGCTCTGGGAACTTTTCTTTTCTGTATACTCCATCAGTAGGCTAGCCATGATGTTGAAAAAACAAAAATGAGAAAAACATAGCCTGAAGAATCTATAATGGCTAAATTTAAACCACAAACCCAACAGATAGTGTATTTCAGCTATTCTTCTATTTAGATTTCTATTTCTATAAATAAAAGTAGTTAGATAAAGAACTCTACAAAACTGTTCATTACCTAGCATATAGTTTGGGACAAGTGCTTAATTTTTTTTTTTTAAAAAAGGATTTATTTATTTGAGAGACAGAGAGAGAGAGCAAGCATGAGTTGGGGGAAGGGCAGAGGGAGAGAATCTCAAACAGACTTCCCACTAAATATGGACTCTGACGCAGGGCTCGATCTCACAGCCCCAATCATGACCTGAGCTGAAACCAAGAGTCAGATGCTTAACCAACTGAGCCACCCAGGTGCCCCAAAGTGCTTAATTTTGGGGGGGGCTTCAGTTTCCTCATCTATAAATGAGAACATAACAGTACTGCCATATAGGGATGCTCTGAGGAGAAGAAAGGAGTGCACATATTTAAGCACTTAGAACAATGCTTGCAATTTTCCTGATTTCTTTCATTCAGTCTGGACTTTCCCAACAGGATGTAGACTCATCAAATATGTTCATTTTGGATCACCTCTGACCTTGGTAGGAAGCCTACATGTAAACAGCACAGTGTCCTTGAGGAAAATGTGCACAAATGATCAATTAGAGGATTTCCAGTGGATCTTCCCTGCTGTGGACATGAGCCTGTATTCTATCTTTAGGTGGAGCATATGCTGTGTATTTCCCAGGCTTTCATTAGTGCTTTCAAACTCCCAGATGCCCAAGGAACATACAGGCAATTAGTTCCTTTCTTTTTGTGGGTGATTATGAAGTAGATACGTTGTAGTAAAAGAGCACTGGACAGGGATCCAGCAGATATGGCCATTAAGTCTCTGATCCTGACTTTTTCAGATCTTCATTTCTTCCTATTGTGAGACCAGGAGTTCATACCATGAGTTTGCAGAAAGACTTTGAGTATCAAATGTGATCATCATATAGATTCACCTTGAAAATAGTAAAGCTTTGATAAATTTGAAAGTTAACATTAATGAATGGTAACACTGTTAGCTTATCATTACAATAGAAAGCAGAAAACATATTACGGATTCTACTGAGATGCCTGTGATTGGATTTTCTCCAAGCTGGGGGACAGAGTGTGATGGAAGGCTGTAGGTTCTTTATTCAAACTTCCTGCCACAACAACATCAGAGCCATGGTCACAGAGAAAGCATATGAACTAAGGCGTCCAGATCTTCCTTGGAGAGGCAGAAACAAAAAGAAGTACTCACTTTGCATGCTCTGGAAGCAATTCTGACCACCATCCCTCTACAGCCATTAAGCTGGAAGTTAGGGTCTGAAAGGTACTGCAGAATTTGGGGAAGCTAAAATTTTACTGTGATCCCAAAAGATCCCAAAGACAGAAAGAATCTGTTACTATTTGGGGTCAAATGGTAAGTTTGGATGACCTTTGGGGCCCTACCAACTCTTATATTCTCGAATGCTATAACTTTGGAACTGTGAAATTAGAAGAGCACCAACAGCCAGTACTTATATGCCACCTCAGTATGTGCCAGGTACTGATTTAAGTGTTTAATATATCACTCCTTTAACCAGCACAACAGTCCTGTGAGGCAGGTGCTACTGGGATCTCAGCTATAAATGAGGAAGTGGATGCACAGGGAAGTTAAATAACTTGCTGAAGGAGCAGAGTCATCAGCAGCAGAGTCAGAATTTGCATCCAGGCAGATTGCCTCAAATTCACAATCTTTTTTTTTTTTTTTTTAAAGATTTTATTTATTTATTTGAGAGAGAGAGAACAAGAGACAGAGAGCAGGAGAGGGAGGAGAGGGAGGAGGGTCAGGGGGAGGAGAAGCGGACTCCCTGCTGAGCAGGGAGCCCGATGCGGGACTCGACCCCGGGACTCCAGGATCATGACCTGAGCCGAAGGCAGACGCCCAACCATCTGAGCCACCCAGGCGCCCCTCAAATTCACAATCTTAATACCACTCGTCAAGACCACCACTGATCTTGAAGGCAAAACCAGAATCTTTCCTTCAAAACGAATTCTGGCCTCTCCTTTTTCTCCTTGCTCAAAGCTGATGTAGATTAGATCATCTTTATTTGTTTTAAAGATTTTATTTATTTGAGAGAGAGCATGAGAGGGGGGAGGGTCAAAGGCAGAAGCAGACTCCCTGCTGAGCAGTGAGCCTGATGCGGGACTTGATCCTGGGACTCCAGGATCATGACCTGAGCCAAAGGCAGTCACTTAACCAACTGAGCCACCCAGGCGCCCCAGATTAGATCATCTTTAAAAAAAAGACCGTCTCCTTAAGAACATGCTGCTTTTAGACTTGGTGCCATCACAATATCCAACGTGTATCTTTCTAAATTAGCAGGTTTATCCATTAATTCAACAGATAGTGAGCACTGACTCTCTTGGTTACTGAGCTGGGAAGAGAGAAATGAACAAGCATGCTGATGTTTCTCATGGTGTACACAATCTATAATGGTAGAAAGGAAAATATCTAATCATAGTCAAAAATTAAAAGTGCCACAAAAAGGCATGTTTATAGCATCACAAAGACCCCAAATCCAGAGCACTGTGCCTCCTAAGGGAGGTGAATTATGAGCAAATTCAAAAAGACCAAGACAACACTAAAGCATTTTTCCTGTTAGCAAGTATCTCGACTGTGAATGGCTGCACCTCTGTGATGGCACACTCCTTCCAGATCATTGATCCTTGAGGCCCAAGGAAGTCTTCAGGTGAAACTATTGTACAAAAATTGGAGAAAGTGTTCTCTGAAAGAGGCTCATCCTCAATGGGACATGCCAAAGGTGGCAAAAGCAAAAGGGAAGTGTATACTGCATTTGTAATTTAAGATGAGTTTGAGATACTCCAGACCCCATGATTTACTATGAGGAGTAGTCAAAGGATTGTGTCACTTAGATCGGATGGACCTTCAAGTTGACCTCATACAGCTTCTGAAGAAGCATGCTAGTGATTCAAACATTCTGTTTGAGGTCTTTTAATGTATAGGAGCTAACTGCCCTGTAAAGTGTTCTTGGATATACTTAAATTTTAGAAATGAGTACAAAATATTATAATTAGCCAATATGTTTCTCTCTGTAGCATCTAAATATTGGCCTTTGGGTCATTTCAGAATGAAATAAGTAGCTTTCTATTTTACTTTATTTTCATTGTTTATGCTCCCACACCTTCCAAATCAATAATTGATGTAGTAATCTTTATATTCATTTAAAACATACATTTCTTTAAAACATGGTTATGAATGCCTATTCTAAAAGTCTATGTAATTAGTATTGGTGGAGGGGAAGCTGGGCCAAAGTTTGCTAATACCAGGAAATTTAACAGCCTTATAGCTGATTCTGATTTTGAGGCAAGGAAAATATAAAAACGTTGAAGTGTCAGAGGTATCAGACAAAATGGAAAGGTCTGAATAGGATACTGTGGGTGGAAGGGAATGAGGAAAGACTCAGGGGCTTTAGAAGGATAGCGAAGTTGGCCCCTCTAAGACCAGTACCATCTTCATAGGTCTCTCTGGAAGTGGAGTGACAGTCCTTCTGTCCTCATCCCAGATGTATAAAATATGCTAGCCCCAGTCTGGCTGTAGCACTCATGGACTTATTCAGCTACCCTGCCCTCAATCACAGAAGGCTCTAGACCAGATATTTGTCTCTTTTTTAAAATTTAATCTCAATATGTAGACCTGGTATTTGATCTCTTGGCCACGTATTTCAGTTATAATTCACTTGGATCTAGAGCACCTTTGGTGAAAACACAGTATGGAGGAAGGAAGTGAAATTATACATCCAGCATGGGCAGGCTACAAAATGGCTCTTGAAGTTCATTACTTCTCTTAAATCTCAATTTTGTAGTTGACAACTCAAAAGCCTTCTCCTGAGTTCCTTGCTCTAAAGCCAGAAAGCTTTAGTCCTAAACCTTATTCTGGGTTCTGCACAACTGAATTAGTGAAATATAGAAGTATATATATAAATATGGGAGTACATATGTAATACAGGAGTGTAAATTTACTTCAGATTCCCAATTTCCTTTAAGAAGTATAAAGAAATGGCAACATTATTTTAATACCGACTCTCAGTATTTAGTAGGTTTCTTAACTGATGACTCTTTCTAGAATTAGTACCTAGTATGATACGATTGATGAGTAGATGACTGTGTTTGGTACTTAGTACAAGATATTTTATTTTAAAAAGTTACATGTCGTTCTATTATTCCTTGATAGAATTAAAAATACAAAGGTTTTGTTTCCTTCAATTGCTTCCATCTCTTTAAGGAATTGCTGCTACTCTCCCCTACCCTTCCTTTCTCAATTTGGCTTTTTCACAACTGGACTGCAGGTAGGAATTAGTGTTTTGAAATACTGCATCCACAACTTGTTCATAACAAAACTCAGCGGGAGGAAGGAAAGGTCAGATGATTTAAGGCTTGCAATCTGCATACTTAAGTACTCTAAACTGAATCCCCTAAATTGTACAGGTCCTCCTTTATTACCTATTAAGGCTTGGCAGGAATGAGGCACAGAATGATATGTTTTAAGGCTTAAGGGCTTCTGGAGTGGAAGGTCTGGGGATCCACAGAAGAATGTGCCAGTTGCTTCATAAAACATTTCCAATGTGCACGTCTTATCTAGAAGTAAGTGGAATGACAAGCCACTTTGGTGTTCCATGCTATGAGCAGCACAGGTGCAGGGATGACAGAAGGCCACGTCTACTGAAAGTTTTGCTGAATCTGCCTTCTGTATTCTACCCTCATTGTCATTATCTTCAATGAAGGCTTTTCTTTTCTCTTTTAGATGGGTGGAATGTACCAATTACTCTCTTTAGTACCACTCTCCTCCATTTAATTTCTGTGTCGCTATAAAATATTTTGAACTACAATCCTCATGATTCTCTCACCTTCTTAAAGCCATTGAATGGTTATTACCTTCACAGTAGAGCTCAAGCACCTTAGTAGAACATTCTACAGTCTTTATGTTTTATGTCTTAATGAGCTCTCAGGCTTCTCTCGCCAAGTCCCTTTCCACATCCTCAATCTAGCCATGCTGAAATAGCACTCAAACACTCCAACATCTTTAGCTCTCTGTGTTTTATGGATGTTGTATCGCAGTGACTTGAAAAGCTTTGCTCCCCTTTTTCCTTACCTAAAACCTATGGATCCTAAAGGAAAAAAAAAAAAAAAGGATCCTTTCAAAGTCTTTTTACTGTAAGTTGGATTTTTTAAAAAGATTTTATTTATTTATTTGAGAGAGAGAGAGACAGAGAGAGTGTTGCGGGGAGGGGTAGAGGGAGAGGGAGAGAGAGAGAATCTCAAGCAGACTCCTCAATGAGTGCAGAGCCCAATGCAGGGCTCAATCCCATGACCCCTCAGATCATGATTGGAGCCAGAATCAAGAGTCAGGCACTTAGCCAGCTGAGCTACCCAGGCACCCCTAAGTTGGATGTTTTCTACTTGGTTTCCATAACTCCTTGAGCATACCTATATAACTGCATCCATCACATCATATTATAATCCTCTACCTATCTATACTTCTGTCTTCCCTGCTGACCTATAAGCTCTTTAAGGGCAGGGACTGTGCTTTATTAATTTTATTCCTTAATGTTTTATGAAGCAACTGGCACATTAAAAGCACTTAGTAAAGATTTGTTGACTGATTGAATAGATTTTTGAATGAATAAGATGGTCATTTTCCAATGTGCAAAAAGCTGATTTAGATAATAGCACTTTATTGCAATAATCCCATCATGGAAGCCTTGCATCCTAGGATGATATTCACTCAATATCCTGGGTTCACCAGGATGTTCAGAATACCCAAGACAGGTGTTGTTTGTCTGAAAAAGTCTTTGATCTACATCTGTTTATTAAAAGATGTTCTGACTAGGTATAGAATTATAGTTAGGTCACTTCTAAGAATTTTTTTTTTAATTTGAGAGAGAGAGAATGAAAGAGAGAGAGTATGAGGGGGGAAGGGTCAGAGGGAGAAACAGACTCCCTGCTGAACAGGGAGCCCGATGCGGGACTCGATCCTGGAACTCCAGGCAGTCGCTTAACCAACTGAGCCACTCAGGCACCCTGGTTAGGTCACTTCTTTTCTTTTTTTTCTTTTTATTTAAATTTTACTTAGTTACCATGCAGTGCAATATTGGTTTCTGGAGTAGAATTCAGTGATTCATCACTTACATACAATACCCAGTGCTCATTCCAGCAAGGGCCCTCCTTAATACCCTTCACCCATCTAACCAATTCCTCCAGCCCCCTCCCTCCCTCAACCCTCATTTTGTTCTCTATTAAGAATCTCTTATGGTTTGTTTCCATCTCTCCCCCCCTTCCCATATGTTCATCTATTTTCTTTCTTAAATTCCACATATGAATGAGATCATATGGTATTTATCTTTCTCTGACTGACTTATTTCACTTAGCATAATACACTCTAGCTCCACCCATGTTGTTGCAATGGCAAGATTTCATTCTTTTTGATGGCTGAGTAATATTCCACTATATATATATACCACATCTTCTCTATCCATTTATCAGTCAGTGGACATTTGGGCTCTCTCCATAGTTTGGCTCTTGTTGATAATATTGTTATCAACATCGGGGTGCCTGTGCTCCTTCAAATCTGTATTTTTGTATCCTTTGTGTAAATACCTAGTAGTGCAATTGCTGGGGTATAGGGTAGTTCTATTTTTAACTTTTTGAGGAACTTTCATACTGTTCTCCAGAGTGGCTGCACCAGTTTGCACTCCTACCAAGAGTGTAAGAGGGTTCCCCTTTCTCTGCATCATTGCCAATACCTGTTGTTTCTTGTGTTGTTAATTTTAGCCATTCTGACAGGTGTGAGGTGGTATCTCACAGTGGTTTTGATTTCTATTTCCCTGATGATGAGTGATGTTGAGCATTTTTTCTTTTTTTTTTTTAAAGATTTTATTTATTTATTTGAGAGAGAGAATGAGATAGAGAGAGCATGAGAGTGGGGAGGGTCAGGGGGAGAAGCAGACTCCCTGCTGAGCAGGGAGCCCGATGTGGGACTCGATCCCAGGACTCCAGGATCATGACCTGAGCCGAAGGCAGTTGCTTAACCAACTGAGCCACCCAGGCGCCCGAGCATTTTCTCATGTGTCTATTAGCCATCTGGATGTCTCTTTGAAAAGGTGTCTATTCATGTCTTCTGCCCATTTCTTAACTGGATTATTTATTTTTTGGGTGTTGAGTTGGATAAGTTCTTTATAGATTTTGGATACTACCCTTTAATCAGAATGTTGTTTGCAAGTATCTTCTCCCATTCCATAGGCTGCCTTTTAGTTTTGTTGATTGTTTTCTTCGCTGTGCAGAAGCTTTTTATCTTGATGAAATCCCAGTAGTTCATTTTTGCTTTTGTTTCCCTTGCCTCCAGCAATGTGTCTAGTAAGAAGTTGCTATGGCTGAGGTCAAAGAGTTTTCTGCCTGTGTTATTCTTTATGATTTTGTTGGATTCCTGTCTAACATTTAGGTCTTTTATCCATTGTGAATTAATTTTTGTGTGTGGTGTAAGAAAGTGGTCCAATTTCATTCTTTTGCATGTTGCTGTCCCGTTTTCCCAACACCATTTGTTGAGGAAAATGTCTTTTTCCCATTAGATATTCTTTCCTACTTCGTCAAATATTAGTTGACCCTACAGTTGTGGGTCCAGTTCTGGGTTCTCTACTCTCTTCCATTGATCTGTGTGTCTGTTTTAGTGTCAGTACCATACTGTCTTGATGACTACAGCTTTGTAATAGAGCTTGAAATCTGAAATCGTGATGTTTCCAGTTTTTTCTTTTTCAAGATTGCTTTGGCTATTTGGCGTCTTTTGTGATTCCATACAAATTGTAGAATTGTTTATTCTAGCTCTGTGAAAAATGCTGGTGGTGTTTTGATAAGGATTACATTAAATGTGTAGATTGCTTTGGGTAGTACAGACATTTTAACAATGTTTGTTCTCCTAATCCATGAGCCTGGAATGCTTTTCCATTTCTTTGTGTCCTCTTCAATTTCTTTCATAAGTGTTCTATAGTTTTCAGAGTGCAGATCTTTGACCTCTTTAGTTAGGTTTATTCCTAGGTATCTTTTTATTGTTGGTGCAATTGCAAATGGGATTGATTCCTTGAAATGTTCTTCTGGTGCTTCATTATTGGTGTATAGAAATGCAATGGATTTCTGCACATTGATTTTATATCCTGTGACTTTGCTGAATTTGTATATTAGTTTCTTTCTGCACTTTAGAGATATCATTTCACTCTCCTCTTGTTGAATAATTTTTGTGTCATTCTTATCTTTCTTTTCCTGTACAGAAACAAAGCTGTTTTTAAGATTTTATCCTTATTGCTGGTTTTCAAGTTGATTATGATGTGCTTTGGTGTGGTTTTTCTTTATGTTTCTTCTGTGGAATTCATTAAACTTCTTGGATCTGTGGTTATATGATTTTCATCAAATATTGGTAAATTTCAGCCCTTGTTTCTTCATATGTTTTTCTTCCCTTTCCCCATTCTGGGACCCCATTAAACATTGCAGACCACTTGACACTTTCCCATAGCTTATTGAAGCTAAATTTATTTTTTGTGCTCTTTTTTCTCTTAGTACTTCATTTTTAATGATTAGTGTTGCCACATTTTAGAGTTTCCTAGTCTCTTCATCTGACATACTTAATATCCTGTAAATCCTATCCTATTAACTTTTTAATTTCAGATACTGTATTTTTATTTCTTAAGGTTTCATTTGGTTCTTTCTTATACCTTTCCATTATGTTCATGCTTTTGCTTTAGAAAAAGTATGTTGTTGGACTAAAGTCATATCAGGCTTGTTGAAGGATGATATGCACCTGCTTATAACATTTTACCTTAATCAGGTACCATTTTGGTTCTAGATGTGCCTTTTAAAATAGTGTAAACCCTTCTTGGAAAAAATGTATAGCACTGCCTTACTGTACACGAGGTAGTCATGTTATTCACATACTTTATCACTTTGTCTCTCAATCAAATATACAACATCAATATTCTGTTGTAGGGGAAATACATCTTTTATTTATGCACCTACTTTATTGTCAGATCAAAAAATTAATCACTGCCAGGGTGCCTGGGTGGCTCAGTTGTTTAAGTGTCTGACTTTGGTTCAGGTCATGATATCAGGGTTCTGAGATGGAGCCCCGCATTGGGCTCTGTGCTCAGCAGGGAATCTGCTACTCTCTCTTCCTCTCCTTTTGCCCCTCCCCCTGCTCATGCTCTCTCTCTCTCTCAAATACATAAATAAAATCTTTTTAAAAATTAATCACTGTCATTATACATGCCCCCTCCTTGCTTTTGTGCAAGCATGTGTAGTATACCATTACATTTATAGCAAGGAAAATATTGGTGGGTTTTTTGTTGGTTTGTTTTCCTTTGTTCATGTTGTCCTAACTTGGTATCATCATTTCAGTGATCTTTCCATTAGATAGCATTGTCTCTCCAGAGATGGGTCATACTGTGAGTTGTTTGTACAATAAAGGCTCTATTTATTGAAAATTTGATTTGGAGCAATCTGAAGCTTTCATAACAAAAGTGCAAATACAGAAAAAGGAAAATAATACTCTGAGAGCCCATATAAATTTAATATATAAAAGGAACTCTCATTCAGAAATTATTGGTTCATTGTTGGCACAAATTCTACTAACCTTAGTTTCTAGGTTTCCTAAGGCATATCACATTTAAAATACAAAATGTGAAGAGGATTGATAATTGTGTCATCTTCACTGAGTATTATTGATTAGTTGATACAGATGAAGCCCTGTAGTAAGTTCTGAAGCTACAGAAATGTAGAACACATGATCTGGTCTTCAAATATCAGCATAAAGTTAGGACACTTGCCATATA
This sequence comes from Leptonychotes weddellii, assembly GCF_054177405.1. Taxonomy (NCBI): domain Eukaryota; kingdom Metazoa; phylum Chordata; class Mammalia; order Carnivora; family Phocidae; genus Leptonychotes; species Leptonychotes weddellii. The sequence goes on from NC_138378.1 coordinate 113,890,374, forward strand.
TAGCAATATTAATAACAGTAGCGAGTATAATATGCAGAATATCAAAAGAGAATTACAGAAGAATATTTCCAGGTTTTACAGGGTGACAGAGTTAAAGTCTGAAAATGAAGAGTGGAATAGAGAATAAGAATGAGCACAAAACAGATACGGCTAACACACATTGCTGTATGAAGTCATGATGTTTTCCATACATAGAGAAACGACATGGCCTCAATTGTGTCACCTCAGTTGTTTGTGAAGATGTCATCATAAGACTTACATGCAGATACTGGCTAGCTGATGTTAACAGAGCACAAAGAAAATCAATTCCATAGTAGCAGTGATCTAGCGTAGTGGTTTATGAGGATGGGTTCAGAAGTCATACCCCTTGGGGTTGAAGCCCCAGGTTCGTCAGTTGCAAACTTGGACCAGTTTTTAACCTGCGTCTTTGTGTCTTCATCTGAAAAGGAGATGGTAGGAAAACTTCTATCAGGTTGTTATAAAGATTAAATAAAACAAACTGTGCAAAGCACATAAAACAGTGTCTGATACATAGATAATTTCCAGCACATTCTATTTCTTAATAAATAAAAGCAAGTGTGTTGATAATACTTACCTATATACCAGGCATACTTCTAATCTTTTTTACATCTATTAACTCACTCAATCTTTACATCAACCCTAGGAGGGAGATACTGCTATTATCCCCGTTTTCCATTTGAGAAAATCAAATCACAAGGATATAAATAACTTGCTCAAGGACCTTCCTCTGTAGGTGGTGGAACCATGATTTTATCCAAGTGCTTTGTCCCTAGAGCACTTTGTAGTGTTGCCACCACAATGTCATATGAAAAAGTACAAACAAACATTAGAATGACCTGAAAATGTAATAAGCCACTGTTTTCCTGAGGCAGTGACCACCTTTTCATCAGAGGATTCAAGCAAAAGGCATCCAGTGAGGAGGCTGAACTAAATAATTGTGTGGTTGCTAATGATTTATTTATTTCAATATCGGACCCTGGTCAATGAAAAGTAAAGGAATGTTTCATTTTTATTGTTTAGGTAGGAAAATATATACCCACTGAAGAATTTTTACTCTCAGAAAATGCTTAAATGTGAAATGTAAAACTCCAATTACCTTACAAAAGTTACATCTATAATTATGTATATGACTTATATGTAATTTTATACATACATTTACATGAAAATTTTCATTCTCCGTCTATAGAGGACAAAGTTGCCCACCAATCCAGGAGGTATTTTAGTGAATTGATTTAACACAAAGGCTCTAACATCAGACCAATCTGGGTTTGAGATCTAGCTGGGCCGCCTATTTGCATGATATCATTATAAAATGTGGGAAATGACAATGTGTACATGATGCGATTATTACAAGGAATCACTTAGACAATCTATTAAAAAGTATCCAGCACAGCACATGGCAAGTAGTAAATACTCATTAAGCATTGTTATTACTATTTTTGTAAATGAGGTGTTAATTCATAAAGCCCAAACGCAAACACACACACACACCCAAGAATTTTTATCAATGGCAATCATTTTGTTAATGAAAATGATTCTTTTAATATTTTTAATTGCAAAGTATAAAATCCGCAGAGAAAAGCAGACAAAGCACAAATGCACAATTTAATGATTTATCACAGACTAACTGTGACAAAGAAACAGAATGTTTTTAGGCCAAAAGATACTTTCTGAGTACAATTTATGGAAGGTAGAATTACTTTTTGGGTCATCTTCAGGTAATACAAACAGTCCCATCTGGTTTAGTCAAAAGTTTGAACTTGTTCTAAATGTGGCATATCCAATGACTCTGATGGGGGAATGATGGAAGGAGGAAGGAAAGAGGGTGCTTGAAAGTCTCTTCCTGATTGGTGGTGTGAGCTGTTTCAGTCTCCCTGAGCTTGGCAGGTATTGGCTTACCCTTGCTCACACAGGAGCATGTTTGTTGGTGTTCTGAAACCTGCTCCCCCCTTCACTGGGAATCACGCATGCCTTAATGCTGGCAGATACATTTCCTTCCATCTGTCCACTTACAACTCCTTCTGTAGCTTCTACACATTCAGCATATTCTTCATGCTGAGGCCCCCTCAGCCTTCCAGGTGCCCTGGAGGATCTCTTCTACTCCTTGGACAGAGCACAACTAGCTCGTGTCAGACATCCTCATTTCCTTTGATTTGACAAACTCAGAGCTTAGGACAGTTCCACTGTGGCCACTTGGTCTGTCATAAGCCTAGTTTATGCACTATCCCCACTTGGATCTTTCTGCCTCTGTCTGTACGTCAAACCATCCATTCTGCTTCCCAAACTGCAGGGGACAGTCATGTGGTCTGGGTGGTGCCTTGAAAGTTCCTTTCCCTAGGTGCGAAGTGGAGCAGGCCCTCCTACCCTTCCCTTCAATGCTAATCTCTCTAAAGGCATATTTTCCTGCTCTCGGCTTCTCTAACCTTCTGTAGACGCTGGATGTGGGTGGTCAGTACGGGATAACACACTGTCATTCCCCACCCCCATGCCATTTGCACATCTCATATGTACCAGACTCAGGGCATCTATTGTCTTTTAGAAAGAGCAAAGCAAAAAGACTTTAGAAAGTCTTTTAGAAACCATCAATTTCTCATTTTACTTTCACAACCAACCCTGATATAGTAATTGCCAATTTTGTAGAGGATTACCAAATATCCAACAACTGCACAAGGAGACAAACTAAGCAGGTACACTTTGAACTCACATCTTTCCTGCTAGCATTGAGCCACCTTCCTTCCCAATTCTTTGTGTGTTAACTCTCATTTACACGTGCATTTGCATTCGTGTCACCCACCTGACAGTGTCATGCTGTCTGGCCATTAGCTTATAGGTTATCTTGTTGAGATACAAACTAGTTAGTGGAAGGGCTGGGCCTTGGACCCAGGGCCCTTGATATCTAGTTTAGGGACTCTTCTGTTAGACCACACTGGCTTGATCCTTTCCGCAGGAGACAATTCCTCTATTCACAACACCCTGCATCACTCAGTTACATGGTTTTTATACCAAGGTATAATTAGCTGTTACAGAAATACAACAAAATGTTTAAGGTTGTGGGCTCTCAAGGACTCTCATTATTCATACACTTTGAGATCACATGTAGAAACCTTGGATGGCCACAAGGCAACTTGATAGGGCCCCAGACACAGTAGTGGGATCATAATGGCTAGTCCTGGAGTCAGGTATGGTAGTTTTCCAAAGCTGTCAAAGTTCAGACCCAGATGTTGCACACACGCCATGTGCTTGGGAACACATGGCGTTAAATGCAGGAAAATGTAATCCGTTATAATCAAAGGAAGTGAATAGATGTGAGAGAAAACCCAAAGATTCTTTTGCCATGGAAATTCTGGAATAAGGCAAAGTATGGGAGCAAAATCAGGGGAAGTCCAAAAGATCCAAGAAAATTTTTTGAAGGAACCACGGTGGAAAAGACTCAATCTCTTGACCGGAAGCCACTGGAGAACATGGAGAATTCAATCTGCATGGTTTAAGGGTATCAGGTTGAAGCCAGTGACAATTTTTCCATATTTGTTTCATCTCTTGAATAAAGGTAGGTTTTCAAATAAATTGACTTTCAGAAATATAATTTTAAGGACAAGACATTTCCGCTGTGGCCACTTGGTCTGTCATGACTGTCTTGGTCTGTCTTGGCTGTGGTCTTCAGTGAAATTCCACAGGTCTCATCAAGGTGTGATTTCAAATAAATCGTGATCATACTGAGTGAGAACCATCTTGAGATTATAATCACCTTGCCTATTTCAGCTCAGTTAAATCCATATGGGAGATGTACCAGGGCGTGTCAATACTTTAGATGTCTTTATATTTACATCCTATTTTGGATGGGCTACATATACCTGAAGTCACATAGTAGACATGGTAATTGTCAGATGTGTGTCCCGACATAGAGAAGAAAACTGCAAAATAGCATGTTGGGGATGATAAGAACATTAATTCACAGGTTAGGCTACTTCTGCTGCAGACCTCAACATCCTTTATCTTAGTGGAATTATATGCATAAGAAAAAAATAAAAATGTGAGTGGGAAATAGTGATATTTTCAGATCAAGATTCCTACCTTGGGGGTGCCTGGGTGGCACAGTTGGTTAAATGTCCGCCTCTTAGTTTTGGCTCAGGTCATGATGTCAGGGTCATGAGATTGAGCCCCGTGGCTCAGTGTGAAGTCTATTTGGGTTTCTCTCTCCCTCTGCCCCTGCCCCCCACTCTTTCTCTTTCTCTCTAAAATAAATAAATAAATCTTTAAAAAAAAAGATTCCTACCTTGAAAATGTGTGTGTGTGTGTGTGAGAGAGAGTGTGTGTGTGTGATGGAGGTTGGGGCGGGGGCGGATGGTTAGAGATCCATAGCTGTGAGAAAAGCTTTGAACTGAAAATAAAGAGGTCTAAGTTCCAGAAGGTAACCTGCTCCCACCTCACCCCTGTGACCTTGAAACAATCACTTTCCCTTTTTCACATTTTTCTCTTATCTCTAAAATGAAAGACTTGAGCAGGTTGATTCCTGTGATCCCTTCTAATTTCTAAGTCCTATGACTATACTTGGTGGTGAAGAGTCAAGAGAGTGAGTTTAATGCATATTCAAAGGCTAGAACTGGTTTAGGTATCACAATGGATTCTTGAATCCTTAAATTACATTTTAAACAAATGAAAGGATGTTTTGGCCATTGCTACTCCCATTTGAAATCCTAATCCGGAAAGCCGTTTCATTTGGAGAGCAATCTTGGTATTTCAGGTGAAGTCTAAAATTGTTATGAAAATATTTTTTTTAAGCCAAAGCATAACAGAGCTTTCCATGCAAGACTATTGCCAAAGAAATTCTAAGTTAAAGATATCTAACCCAATGAGTGCATTTTAACTTCTTCATATCCTTTCAAAAACATGAGTTTGCTTTTAGTGTCTTGCAAAATTAACTGTATGTTCCTGTTAATAACTATAAAGCCTTTTGAATGCTATTTTCTAGATAAACTAATGTAAGTTAGAGCTCAGTCCCAGGAATGTGTTTGTAATACTAAAACAAAATGATATCTCACTTTGCAAGTTAATATGTAGCTTCCCTTAAAATATTACAAAATCTGTTTGTTTACCTAAAGAACCATTATTTTGATGGGGAGGTAGATAATCAAGTCTTTTCCTTTTCCTTTGATTTCCCTTTTTTAATTAAAAAAACATAAAAATGGTTTTATTGAGGCATAATTGACACACAATCAACTACACATACTAACGTACACACTTTGACCAGTTTTGACAAATGTGTAAGTCTGTGAAGTCATCACCACAATCACCATAGTGAACATATTCATAAACCCCCTTTGAAATCTTCCCTCTCTCAGCCCCCTGCTTCTTCCACCCAATAGGATGGATCTGCTTTCTATGGATTCGTTTGCATTTTTCTAAAATTTTATGGAAATAGAGTCATACTGTCTGTGTTGTTTTGTCTAGCTTCTTTCGATCAACGTAATTATTTTGAGATTCAGCTGTTTTTGTGTATATCAGTAGTTCATTGCTTTTCGTTATTGAGTAGTATGACATACTACTGTATGGACATACCCAGGATTTGTTTAACCATTCATCTGTTGGTGGACACTTGAGTCTTCTCTAGGTTTTGTCTACTACAAATTAAACTGCTGTCAACGTTTGTGTGTACATTTTTGTATGGACATATGTTTTCATTTGTCTTGGGTAAATGCCTAGCAGTGAGACGGCTGGATTCTATGATAGATATACATTTCACTTTTTAAAAAACTGTGAGTAAAGGCGATTTCATGTTTTTCATTTCAATCTGGATGGTTTAAAATTTGTGTTATCTTTTTGCCTTATTTCACTGATTGAGAAATTCTTCTTTTTTCTGATCAATCTGGTCTACAATTTTATTGGTCTCAAAAATTCAGTTTTTGGTTTCATTTGTCTTTCTTTGTTCTTATTCTGTTTCTGTCTCATTTCCATTTTGATCATTATTTTTTCCTTCCTTATTTTGTGTTTAGTTCCTTAAGATAGAAACTGAAGTCATAGTTTGGAGGTCTTTCTTCTTCTTTTTAATATGGATATTTATTACCATTAATTCCCCCTCTTTTTCTTTGAAATATGAAAAATGAGGCTGTAAAAACAATTAAAATGTATCATTATAATGGGAGAATAATCATGGCAATTAGTTAATCTTAGGAACCTCCTTGACCTAAATTCCTGAAGTTACTTGCAGTGTATCTGATTCTAAGATAAAGCTTAAGCCGTGTTCAAAAAATATTGTACTTCTTTAAGTTGGAGAAAATCCCAGGGACAAATACAGCAGGATTAAACACCAAAGGAGAAAGCACATCTAATTAAAAAGTAGGTCTTTGTACATCTTCATATAATTTGCCCTAATCAAGTATTTTTAAAAATTTAATTTTCACAATACTCATTTTTAGTTACTTATATTTCAATAATTTTACCTAATTTATTTGTTTTAAAAATCAATGACTGCTACAAGCAGGTTGACACTCCCACTAAATTCACCTATACAAGGGTAATTGTCCTGAAAATTCTGAAGGAAGTGCAAGTTAACACGCTTGTCTAATATGTATCATTCTTTTAAAATGATTATTAATCATAGCTTTTACTCAACATTTCCCATTTTGAATTTATTAATTAAATGCACTGTTACTAGGGAACACTAGTGTTTCTTATCCAGACTCATGATAACCCATAAAGTAATTTAGAAGAGAGAGGGAGACTCATGGGTTGATGAATTAGGACATTTATACATATGACACTCAAGCCGATTGTCACCCAGCCACTGAAATATTACACCAAATAATCACCATCCTGAGGACTGGAAATAGTCTTTACTCTTCACTCGTCCATTTGCTTTCCTCCAGAGATGAGACCCTCACCATTCCCACCTCTGGTCAACTGTGAAGATCATAGCTTTTCCTCTTTACATCTTGAAGCATCATTTTTTTCTTTCTGTATAGGAATAAATAGTACTAATTTTTACTACTCCACAGACTTATTTTGAGGCTGAATTTAGGCAATAACCGAGAGAGCCCACTGGAATTTATACAAAAAGACCCCTACGAGGAAGGATTGAATGTTTGAAATGAATTCAGTACTACCACACGCTTATCTTACTGCTTAAAATCCCTCAGGTATTTTTTTTATTAACCTGAGTGTGTTATGTTACAGAAAACTTAGCTTCGATTAGCCTTTCTAACTCCTGATTTAAGGTAGAACCAGGAAGGAAATGTCACCCAGAAAAACGATGTGATTACATGAACTAACAGGAAAAACTGGGGAAATGTGTCCTTCTGTTTGTTTCAGAACTGTGGTATAACCCATTTAAAGCACTTGGTCAGTTTTTAAACATTCTTACGTAAGGTATGAACAAATAGCCTCTGAGGGGACAGTCTATGAAGATGTTTGCCTAGTCACTTCTGCCGTAATGTCCACATCCTCCTTCCTCTGGCTTTTCCTTCCTATAGTAAGTTCCTGTTCAGTTATGCACAGTAGTTACCTTTACTTTTCACCTTGGAGACCTTGCACGATCTTTTCTTTCTACTTTTCTTTTTACTTCTCTTTTCTATTTCTTTTTTTTTTTTTTAAAGATTTTATTTATTTATTTGAGAGAGAGAGTGAGAGAGAGAAAGAGCACAAGAGGGGGGAGCGGGAGAGGGAGAAGCAGACTCCCTGCTGAGCAGGGAGCCTGATGCGGGACTCGATCCCGGGACTCCAGGATCATGACCTGAGCCGAAGGCAGTCGCTTAACCAACTGAGCCACCCAGGCACCCATTCTCTTTTCTATTTCTATCTTTTTTTCTCTTCTGTATCTTTTTACTTCTTTCTATTTTTTTAATCTCTTCTGTTTTTTGGGAAGGCAATCCCACAGCATGGGGCATAATATCCTGACCTGGTGTGTGTGTTTTGGGGGCTGGAGATCAGGGCGGGATTTGGGGTATTAATGTCCAAGAAAATCTTGGTCGTAATTTTTACATTTTTTTTACTGCTATCCAAAGTGGACATGATATAAAACTTGCAGAATTATTGGGCAGTGATATATAAAGCACACAGCACAGAATACATTGAGCAAACTTGGGAACAGGACTTCCATTTTGTAATTAAATGCTTCTTAATTGTAGAGTGTGGTAGTATGGAGCTTTAAGCAACTTCTCTCCTTCTTCTTTTATCTCCATCTATTGATTCTAGCGTTTTCTGGGGTGAAAGAAGGTACATCTAGTTCCTCTTTGTTGTAGGAGTATTTCACATCTTTGAGGAGAGTCTTTGCCAGTCTCTTCTGTTTCGGATTATCCATGGACGAAGGAAAAGGAGAGGGAAATAAGGGAACAGTGATCATGCCAACCTTCATGTTTCTCAGCTGGGCTTATTTTGACTGAGATTCTGAGAGAATTTGGGGATGGACTCCCAGGATATAGAGTGATAATCATTTGTCATTTATAATTAAGTGATTATCATTTTGCCTGAACTGAGAACTCACACATTTTCTGGGCACATCGGGAGGGAGCAGGAAATGAGGGAGGCATCCTCCAGAAGACAGCTTCTTCCCAGCCATGTTATGACAGTGGCTTATGTGCAGGTTCTCATGGACACTAAAAAAAATCTCTAAAAGCCTGTGAAAACAGGCTTTCACCCCTTTCAGACCAGTATAAGTCACTGATTTCTTGATGGTGTAGACGAAACACCATACTTTTCATTTCTGAGTCAGATGGGTGCATTGCATCCTGTTTTGAATCTGAGGCCACAGAATTTGACTTCTTCTAATTATAAGATCATTATGTTTATGTTCATTATGTTTCATCATTTAAGGATTCCTTTCTTATTGTTAGTGTAATTATTTTGGTCTGTATTTATGGATGCAGAGGGAATGCCTAATAAATATGGACTCTTTTAAGCACTTTAAAAATACTTTTAATCAAGAGACCGAGGCTCATTCCCCCTTCCTTTTTTTTTTTAAAGATTTTATTTATTTATTTGAGAGAGAGAGAATGAGAGACAGAGAGCATGAGAGGGAAGAGGGTCAGAGGGAGAAGCAGGCCCCCCGCTGAGCAGGGAGCCCGATGCGGGACTCGATCCCGGGACTCCAGGATCATGACCTGAGCCGAAGGCAGTCGCTTAACCAACTGAGCCACCCAGGCGCCCCCCCCTTCCTTTTATCATTGAAAAATAAGGACAGCATTTCCACTCACTGCAGTGCTAGCAGGAAGTCTGCTAACAGCAACTGCGTCTTAAGTTACTTATCGCCTTACAAAAAATCTGTTGCTGTGGTGGGTACATGTCAATTGGTAGGAGGGTGGAGTATTTTCTCAGACAAGAATTAAAAAAAAACAGTTTAGGACACAGAATATGCATAATTAATATCAGGACATACAGTATAATAGACCTAGTGATCTGTCCCTTAGCTGGGAGTCTTGAATTGGTTGATCAAGTCTACCCTTAGTATGCTGTGTGACCTTGGGCAAGCTACTTGATATTGCTGAGCTTTAGTATTGGCATTTGCAAGCACAGGGGATAATGCTGTTGGTGCCCTGCCCAGATTCCCTCATATACATTTTACCATTCTAGGCACCAATTCCCTCACATTCCGCAGGCTTTGCATCTACTGGCAGGTACTTGTGACTTTCTTTAGAGGACTGCCTTCGGATTTGGGGACTCTTGCTTCACCCTAACTCACAGAAGTGCCAGGGACTTTATAATGTCCCCTACCAGGACCCCTAGCCTTTATCCAGTGACAGGCTGATCCAGCAGCATGAAAGACTAGCTGCCTTGCCTTCAGGATGAACACATTCTGAAATTATGATATATCTTCCAGTGCTCCCCAGGCTACTGCTAGGATGGCACCTGAAATCTCAACCTTGCTTGATGTCTCCCCTTTCCTGTCTGTCTTCTCTCACTTCCTCACTAATTGCCTAAGGGAGTGCTTTCGTAAAAGCCATTTGCACACGAACTCTCATCTCAGGATCTGCTTCTTCAGAACCCTACCAACCTCATGTAACCAGCTGCTCAAGGTTAAATAAATATGTGATCAACATAGACTTCTTATTCTTTTAGTATTTTGGTAGTGTTTTAATTGCCTAAACAAGTTCATATAATGATACTCTATAGACCTTCAGTCTACATATCTGTGTCAGTGAGGTGGGTATCTTGGCCCCTTAAGGTCCAGATTCAAGTGAAAAATGTTACTATTTCACTTTACAATATTCACTTCTTTCATGATAGCTATAACTTGTAGTAAGAAGGAATTGTTATTGCATTTTGTAGAAGAGAATGTGGAAGCTCAGACAAGATACATCATATAAGTGGAATCATGTAGTATTTGTCCTTCTGTGATTGGAATTTATTCTACACAACATAATGTTCCCAAGCTTCATCCATGTCATTGCAGGATTTCCTCTTTCCATTTTTTTTTTTTTTGGTGGCTGAATAATATTCCATTGTGTGTGTGTGTGTATATATATATATATATACCACATTTTCTAGAGGTATCTATAAGAGTCAAATTCACTGAAGCAGAAAGTGGAATGCCAATAGACAGGGTCTAAAGGGAGAGGGCATGGGGTACTTGCTGTTTAATGGGTATGAAGTTTCAGTTAGGTAAGAGGAATCCATTCTAGAGATCTGTTGTACCACATTGTGTCTTCAGCTAACAATACTATACTGTACACTTAAAAGTTTGTTGAGACTAGATCTCATATTATCTTGTTACTACAGTTAAAAATAAATAAGGGACACATCATTGTGTATATGTCTAGAGACCTTGGTTACATCATTGGAACCCAAGGGTCCCAGCGCTGAGCTCAAGGCCCTCTTTGCTGCCAACAAATCTGTAGGTAAATGTCCTTGAAATCTTTTGATTCCCTGGATTCCCCTGTGCTTGGCACTGCCTCCACTGAACCCTCAATATCATGTTTAATTCTGAAAACTTTCCAAATGATAGCTAAGATATTAGCTGCCAAGGACTCAGGGAGCATTGATAATTTAAGAGAGTGCTTTTAAAATATCTAAAGCCTTAATATTCAAAAGAATCAAAGCTGAAATGATACTGAACAAACTCTTTACTCAAGTTCTTCTAAAATCATAGTATATGTGTAATGTAAAGAACATAGGAACCATATTTTTAACAACAACAACAAAAAACTCACAAAATTTAACATATTTTCATGTTTGAATTGAGACTCATTCATCATCTTTTGAAGAAGACCATTTGGCATTCTCTTTCATGACAAAGGCATTAATATTTTGTTTGGTCTCCATACAGATTTGTTACTGAACATCAGCTTTTCTGAAGAAAAACTGACATTTTTAAGAAGCCAATTTGCAAAATTAAAGAAATATTCATAAGAGGAGAGTGGGAGCAAGTCAGTTAAAGTTCAAGGGAAACCTTTCTTTAACTAGAGTCTCACAGCAGGAGTAAAGCACCCAAGGGTTTGAGGTTCTAGCAGGAAAATGCAACCATTTCAGCCTGAAAGAGAAGAAATGTTATTCTTAGAATGACCCAGAGGTATGGAATAGGTAATTAACACCTTTCTTTTCCTTCGTAACTGACAACTGACTGTCTTCCTAATCAGCTCAGGTATTAAGAATAAGATAAAGGCTTTAAAAGCATTAGCTCTACTCTTAGAGTGTGAAAAATTACCCGGGGACCTGGCTTTTAATGTTCCCTCTTGGTCCCATTGTCTGCAAGTTCTGTTTTCTCTGAGTGGGCCTGTAGCCCAGGAATCTGCATTTGTAACACTCATGGATTCTGTCCCTGTGTTCCTCACATTAAGAACGCAGTTGGTGCCGGCTGCCAGTTATGGAATGGATAAGTTACAGGTGTGACAGATACAGAATAGGAAATATAGTCAATGATATTGTAATAGCATTGGATGGTGACAGATGGTAGCTACACTTGTGGTGAGCATAGCATGTCATACAGAGTTGTCAAATCCCTATGTTGTACACCTGAAACTAATCTAGCATGGTGTGTCAACTATACTGCTGTAAAAAGAATTTTTAAAAGCCACAATTGGTGAAATACTATTTGAATAGAGGCCAGTATTGCAAGAAGGACTCCTTACAGTGGAGCCATATGATGTTTTTATTGTTATTTTTTTCCACTTAGTATGTTGTCATAACTTAAATATTTGCCCAAAGGAGATGGATGTGACAGCAAATAGGAGTGTGTGTGGTGAGAGAACTCTATTTTTCCTGAGGAACAATTGAGTTAAATAAAGATACATAGAGACTCATAGATACAGAGAACAGATTAGTGATTACCAGAGGGGAAAGGGGTCGGGGGAGTTAGTGAAAAGGATAAAGGGGTCAATTGTATAGTGAAGGATAGTAACTAGACTTATTGTGGTGTATACAAATTATTTGTAGAGTATACAAATATTGAATTATTATGTTATACACCTAAAACTAATATAATCTTATATATCAATTTCTCTGTGATTAAAAAAAAAGGATTCTGAATAAATGCTGTATGCTACCAAATACTTTATTTAAATGAACTCCTATTGAGGAGAGATCAGTTTTTGCTTTTTGTTTTATAACTTCAAGAAAACAATTGAGGATGAATGAGTAGCAGTAATGAGTAGACTCTTCAGAGAAGTGGATTTCTAATGGAGTTGTCCCAGGTAAACTGCCTCAAATAAAGTGAGATCCAGATTTGCAGGGATTTGAAAACATTGAATGGCCAGCCAACTGGCAAGATGAAGTGATACAAAGCACACAGATAATTCTTGTTACCTCACCACGTATGCTTCCTTCAAGACAGCAAGACAGTGGACCTTCCCCAAACAGAAGAAGAATAACACCCTCCTACTCACATCCCCTAACACAGCCTACCACTTGGAGGCTGCCTTTTCTTTTTCTCTTTATAATTGTTGTGTCTTTTTCTAAATTCATGGAGGGATTGTGATGTCCAGAAAGGCAACAAGGTCAGGGGTAAAAATTAGTTTATGTGGTAGTGCAGTACAAATTAATATTCACATAACATAGATCAAAATGGAAACATTTAAAAGGACTTCAATATTTATTTTTGTTGTGAATGTAGAGATAATAGTACTCTTTACACCTTCTGGTGTAAATATGTATTGCTTTATCTTCTATTAAGTAATCTTAAAGACACTATTAAAATCTAAAATGTATATACTCTGTGATCCAGCAATACTGTATTCCTTGAACTGTATCTTCCAGAAACCAAAGAATCAATAAGTAAAGATCTATGTACAAGGGAATTTCTTACATTATTATCCATATAGGAAAATATAAGGAAAAGTGTCTATCAATGGAGAACTGGTTATACAAATTATGGTGCATCAACACCATGAAATAAAGCCATAGAAGGAATGAATTAGATTTACATCTGTTTCCTGGGAGGAATGTTTACCAGGTACTGAGAAACCAAGATGAAGAAAATATATATATGCCATCTTTTAATTTTTTGAGACATGATTCAAACATACGTTTTTTGAAGATTTATTTATTTTAGAGATAGAGAGCATGAGCATGAGGGGCAGAGGGAGAGGGAGAATCTCAAGCAGACTCCCCACTGAGTACGGAGCCTGATGTGGGGCTTGATCCCACCACCCAGAGATCATGACCTGAGCTGAAACCAAGAGTCAGATGCTTAACTGACTGTGCCACCCAGGTGCCCCATGATTCAAATATATTCTAAAATAAATTTAGGTTTATGTATTTGTTTATGTGTGTTTATATACATGTATGTATTTGGTATGTGTATATATAGTGTGTGGAGATTATATATATATATGCATATATATATGTATGTTATGTATGTGTGTATATTGTGTTTTGGTAAACATAAGTATGGAACAAGTATGAAAGGTGTAAATATTACACAAGTTTTACCTCAAAAGACACTGATATGGGTGGAGAGAGAGAGGAAAGAGGAAGGAAGGAGGCAAATTAATAAGTAAAACAACAACAACAACAACAACAACACAAGTCTGCATTAAGTAAATAGTATGTATAGTTTCATAATTGTGCACTGTGGAAAATTATATATGTGTAAAGAAAACTGAATAACATCTTTTCCTGAGTGATGAGGAAAATCCTATATACATAGTTTATTAGCCTAGTTTTAAAATTTAAATGACAAATCCTTTTTGGGTAAAAAGTCAGCAAGTAATAGAGCTGGATTCAGCTCAATGGCCTATTGGCTGGCTTCTTTATTTATCTACAACCTTTCTCATTCCAGCTCTGATTTAATGCAACATGCAATGAAAAAATAGCATAATATGAAAAGTAATAGAGGAAACTACAGGTTGGGGAATTTAGATACATTTTTTTACAATTTTTTTTATAAGCAATAACAAAAACCTCATGTTGGGTATCTGACAAGTCACTCATGACTGAAGGGTTTATGCATCCAAGAAGAACGTCATCAATATTCTTATTGAGTTGAGTCTCTTGATGAATTTACCTCATTTATCTCTATGACAGAGCAAAGTGATTTCTTTCACTTGGACAAACATTAAGGCATTGTTGAGTATTGTCAAACTCAATAAGTCAATGGTAATTTCAGGGGAGAAAAAAGTATTTTAATTGAATTCTAGCATAGGACCTACAGGAAAACATCTACAGGATAAGAGTTCAATTGCTTAAACATTTCCGTCTTCAGTTTTGTTTAATTTAACACTTCAATGAACTACCCAGTTGTAATACAGTGCCATGGACGTATCTAGCTCCTTTTAGATCATTTACAGTTTTCACTAAATACCACAAATTAAGGAGTTCAACATGGGTCAGGTTGTATTATTTCTGAAAACATCTATATGGACTCTGATACTCCACATATCACTAAATCTATCAAGTAATAATTGTTTCCCCAGAGCTAATAGACATGAGAACATTTTTAAGTGGCTCTTCCTTTTTTTTTTTTTT